>NW_009953386.1:3544734-3548111 GCF_000747805.2 Chaetura pelagica | reverse complement strand
TAAGAAAATATTTTTGGACACTTGATAAATATTTTTTAATATTTTTTGGGAGATTCAGTATCTTACTGTAAATCAGCTACTAATATTGAAAAAAAACAGGCAGGCTTTTGAACACATTTTTCAGTTCTGAATCAATAACTCCTTAAGCAAATATGATACATGAAGAGGTTTTTTCATTTCTAATCTTGTTTCTCATCTTGTGTGAACTTCATTTAATACAGATAATGCCGCTTCCTACAATGTCTACTTACTTCCTTAGACTTTGAGAGCTAAAACGGCAAAAATTTTGTATTACACTTTTTTTTAAAATAAACTGGGGTTTTGTTTGTTTGGTTTGGTTGCAGCACTCGGATGTTAAACTCTCCATCAGTGCCTAAGGACTTCTGCTAGAGGTACTGACAAATGCACATGATCCAGCTCTACCTATCCAAGAAACTCCAGTTTTGCAAAGAGCAGGAACAGCGTTTAAGGTGTAGCCATCAGCATTATTCCCTTCGTGCTTTCATGTGCAAATTGCCACCGTTTCTGCACAGCAGAGCAAACTTTTATTTCAAAAAGCTCTCCAAATGGTCCTGTTCTGTAGCTAAACTGAGCAACCAGTGGTTCTGCTGAGGCACACTAGGGTGGTGTGGGAAGAAGAGAAAACAAAAAAAAATAGATGGTAGCAATTAATAACTCTGTGTGTCCTTTTGTAGCATTTTTATTGGGTTTCTCTTATTATACAGATGGGTATTTTCCCAAAAAAAGAAAATAAAAATCTAGGTGAAATCAGTGGACAGCCTTTGAAATTAAATAAATAAAGTGAAAAGACATCTCTTCCCTCTGGCTTTTTTTTTGCTTTTTTTTTGAGCAGCTGCACACATCGTATGCATCAGGGCAGATTATGAAGAAGAAGAGGCTGCTGTTGTCTAACTCAATAATGGAAGTAGCCATGGCTTCAAAATGTTCCAGAATTTATTCTCATTTTTACGAGATTAGATCTTCTAGGGGAAAAAACCTGTAGACTTGCCAGTGTTAGAAGATTCGCTATGATTTACAGTAAATGGTTCAAATTCTCCTTCTCTCATGGCATAGGATATAGAAGGGCTTTGTTTGTGCTGTTTTATTGTGCGTGTTGTTTTTTTCTTTTCACATTTTATAGCTTGAACTTACAATAGTTTTGCCAGGTACACTGAAGAAAATTATTACTGATGTTTTTTGCTCCCTGTTGCCAAGACATGCATTTTACAGTCTTTCAAATCCTTAGCTCTCTATTCAATAAATTATATTCACTGACTCTCTGTGGTATTTTTCATTTATGGAGATTTTCTAATCGCTCAGTGATTTTCATGTCCCTTTCTCGGTTTCTCTCTACTTTATCAACATGTCAAAGTTAGACTGCTCTCTCAGCAGCCCATAGCAACTCTAGATCTGATATAACTTCTTACTTCCCAGTGATTTTGCTGTTTATATATCTGAGGTTGCAAAAACGTGGTCTTTTTAGCTACAGCCCCATCTTGACAGTTGGTGATTCACTGTGACTCATTTGTCCTTTTCATGATGTGCTTCCCAGGATAAGGTTTTATGTCAGGTAAGTAAAGCTTCCACTCTTTGCTCCTAAATTAATGAGCTCATCAATGACCTGATGGAAATGCATGTTTGCTTGCCCCTGGCTGCCAGATGATCAGGTCGCCCTGTACCAGTGCCCTCCCCGTGTCATTATTTACCCTTCCCTCAGGCCTCGTGTCACCTGTGCAGTTTATCAGCGATACTCTTGCTTTCTTCCAGGCCGCTGATAAAGACGTTAAATATTTTAAGAGTCTAGGATAAATCCCAGCCAGACCCCAAAAGGTGTCCTTGCAGACAAGTTAGCCTTATGAGGTGTTGGCGAGATGGAAAGGCAGGATATAGGCAGAGGTTTCATAATTAAAAATAAATTATTTCTTTTAATTAAAAATATATAATTTTTGCACTGAGAGGTTTTGTGTGTTGCTGCTTCCACCTGTGCCACCCGGATCCCACTGCAGAAATGCCTGCTGACTGCTCCGGCAGGGACATCCCCCAGGAGCTCTCAGAGACGTGAAAAACTCGGGACACGATTCCGTTTTTTCGGAGCGCAGGTACACTGAAGAAAATTATTACTGATGTTTTTTGCTCCCTGTTGCCAAGACATGCATTTTACAGTCTTTCAAATCCTTAGCTCTCTATTCAATAAATTATATTCACTGACTCTCTGTGGTATTTTTCATTTATGGAGATTTTCTAATCGCTCAGTGATTTTCATGTCCCTTTCTCGGTTTCTCTCTACTTTATCAACATGTCAAAGTTAGACTGCTCTCTCAGCAGCCCATAGCAACTCTAGATCTGATATAACTTCTTACTTCCCAGTGATTTTGCTGTTTATATATCTGAGGTTGCAAAAACGTGGTCTTTTTAGCTACAGCCCCATCTTGACAGTTGGTGATTCACTGTGACTCATTTGTCCTTTTCATGATGTGCTTCCCAGGATAAGGTTTTATGTCAGGTAAGTAAAGCTTCCACTCTTTGCTCCTAAATTAATGAGCTCATCAATGACCTGATGGAAATGCATGTTTGCTTGCCCCTGGCTGCCAGATGATCAGGTCGCCCTGTACCAGTGCCCTCCCCGTGTCATTATTTACCCTTCCCTCAGGCCTCGTGTCACCTGTGCAGTTTATCAGCGATACTCTTGCTTTCTTCCAGGCCGCTGATAAAGACGTTAAATATTTTAAGAGTCTAGGATAAATCCCAGCCAGACCCCAAAAGGTGTCCTTGCAGACAAGTTAGCCTTATGAGGTGTTGGCGAGATGGAAAGGCAGGATATAGGCAGAGGTTTCATAATTAAAAATAAATTATTTCTTTTAATTAAAAATATATAATTTTTGCACTGAGAGGTTTTCTGTGTTGCTGCTTCCACCTGTGCCACCCGGATCCCACTGCAGAAATGCCTGCTGACTGCTCCGGCAGGGACATCCCCCAGGAGCTCTCAGAGACGTGAAAAACTCGGGACACGATTCCGTTTTTTCGGAGCGTTTGTTTGCTGGCGTGGAGGTTGATAACATCAAACCCGGGTGTGCTGGTCTCTTGACCGGGGGGGTTTTACCCACTTTTAAGAGCCCTCTCGGAATTGGTGCGGGTACGTGCGGCAGGGGCGGGCAGAAACACCCGGTTTGGAGCCAGCGCGGTGGGATTTTCCCTTTCCTAAACACTGCTTTTCCTCGCTGGTTGTTATGTCAGTGGGTCGGGAGATCCTGCCCCCGTTTTCACAGGAAATCGAGCGGAAAAGAAAGAAACGTGAGCCCTGTGGCCGCAGGGCGAGACCGAAGAGCAGAAGCGACTGAAACGAGAGCTGTTTGCTGCTGCTGCACCCCCTCCCCGCC
>NW_009953386.1:3523066-3544429 GCF_000747805.2 Chaetura pelagica | reverse complement strand
CCTGGTTCTGGTGCCCGGCCCTGGTTCTGGTGCCCGGCCCTGGTTCTGGTGCCCGGCCCTGGTTCTGGTGCCTGGCCCTGGTTCTGGTGCCCGGCCCTGGTTCTGGTGCCTGGCCCTGGTTCTGGTGCCTGGCCCTGGTTTCTGCGAGGGGCGAAGCGCCGGGTCTTGGCCAGCCTGGACGACCAGCTGAGACTCCGGGTTTGCCAGAGCCGTTCCTAGGGTCCCTTAGCCTGGCAGCTGCCCGTCTGCTGGGTTGATCCTGTGGGGCACGGCCTGAGGACTCCTGCCGTCGTTTTCAACACCCTCCCCCTCCCCCCTTTGAAATCCTTTTTTCTTAATGAGTAACTCTGGGAGATTTCTGGTCGTCTCAAAATGAAGTGATGATCTCAAACCGTGTGGGTTGCTTTCTACTTTTAGATCGCTTTTTGTGGGCTGGTGGTGGTGAGGAAGCTGAATGAATGGGACAGGTACGGGAAATCGGAAGTTTGCGTTCAGTGCTTCATGCTTACACCGGGACACGAGCAACACTGTGTGTCTGAAGTGACCAGGGATCATTGGACCTGTGTATCCTGTGGGACTCTGAGGACCTCCCAAGGTAAAAAGGCGATAGCATTCTTTCCTAACCCTTGGTTTCCCTGAGTGTTAGAAGGAGGATCCTGTTCCATAGCATTGCCAGCCCTCTCCCCACATTTACACCTTCTTTTAGGCCTTCTGCCTATTCTGCTTTCCCAAAGAGCAGTCAGATTGCAAGCATGTTTTCTGAGGAAATGCTGGCAAATGCAGCCTTGGTCTTGAGATGCCAGGTGAAAAGACTTTCTTGAATGTGGTGGCCTGCTGATGACTGAAGAGAGTGGTGTCTGCCACAAGATAAAAATATGCATGTTTTGTATTCCCTTCTGCCATGGAACAGTAAGTTCTTAAAATGCGTATCCGTTCTCCGGTCTGACAGTTGATTTTTTGCCAGAATACTTGCTTTTGTGCTGGTTTGCATTTTTTCTTTTTCAGCTCTACTGACTTGTCCTTTTATCCCCCTTCTATGAAGTGCATACATCTAGCCATTCCTTTAAATGTTGCTGCTAGTTTGGCCTTTGCCTTCTCTTTTATGAGCTGGGGCTTTGAAATTTTTACATGTCTCACTTCTTTTAAAAATTAGCAGAATTCCAGTAACCTGTGAAGCACTTCTGCTCGAGTGCCTATTTACTACTGCCATATGTTGTATTATATTCATTGCATAGTTTAGTTTCAGACATAACTTGTTTGAAATAGCTTCCACTGTTAGAATAAGAACAAAATGTGCTGGCAGTGCCACATGAACAAACCTTCTGTAAAAACAATGATGGTTCTGACATCCAGTAAAGGTGAAGCGTTTCTCTTTGTTATCAGTCTTTGTAACTAATGTCATCTTCGGTAGCAATAATGTTATTTTTTGGTAAGTAAGCTTATTTCTATACTTGTAGGTGCTTCCGACATGTTCTGCATAGAAACTTCTGCAGAGTGTGGCCTAATCTCATAAACATGCAGTGTCTTTCTTCATGGGCTTCTCTGGTAACTGTTTATTACTGACTGCTGTACCCCTTTGAGCTCTGCCTGGGGCTGGAAGGATGGTTCCCTCCAATAGACCAAATGACACCTTTTTTAAATAGGGGTTTTCTACTCTAAGTGAAGAGACAGTGGGTATACACAGTGGATGAGCTGGGCAGTCAAGCCTACTAAAGTGTGTCAGGAAGAACTTCTAGTTAAAAATCTGCCTAAGGTGTTGTAAAGTTCTTCATCTCTTCTGTAAGTAAGGAATTATGGAATCACAGAATTGTCAGAGTTGGAAGGGACCTCTAAAGATCATCTAGTTCAGCTCCCCCACTAAAGCAGGATTGCCTAGAGCACAATTCCACAGGACTGCATCCAGGTGGGTCTTGAATATTCCCAGGGAAGGGGACTCCACAACCTCCTTGGGCAGCCTGTTCCAGTGCTCTGTCGTCCTCACCATAAAGAAGTTTTTCTCATATTTACATGGAACTTCCTCTGTTCCAATTGCCCCTTGTCCTGTCATTGGGAACTACTGAAAAGAGTAGTTATAAGTAGTATAATATAATACATTAGATATTATATATAATATAATAATAATATTCTTGTATTATAAGGAATTGGAGATGTGCTTTTACATTAGTACTGTCTTGTCCATGCTGAAAATCCATGTCTTGTTTCTGGGACAAATGCCACACAAAGCTACTTGCTAGATTTTGGGGACAGTAGCCACATCAGCTGCTTTCTACCTCTCCCTGGAGCTGTGCATTACAAGGACATCAGTCAATAGCCATGTCTCTTTTACTAAGTGTGTAATGTTATTTACTGTTTGATGTTTAACCCTTAATTTTGCTTGTGAGCTGCCAGCCGACATCAACTGTACCAGGTCCACTGTGTGCCAGGTCTCAGAGGCTGGCCAGAAGTTGTGTTTTAATGATGCTCTGACGGGGATATTTCCAGCACCCATGTTCTGCAGCTGACAGCAGGGATGTTGTATCAGAAAGTAAGATTTTTGAGCGAGTTATTTTCTTCCTTTCTGTATGTTAGATACAAGGTTGATAGAACTTAGTTATTGTAAACATTTATATTAGAAAGCAATACTAGCAAACCAATGGCCCAATAATGTCCTACTCATGTTCTTTTTCTCCAAACACTACTCTGACGGTGGAGCTTGTCGGTTCTTGCCATTCCTCCTTCCAGAGAGAGCTCTTTCTAAAGAGAGCAGTCTGACAGAGGGTTCCTCTTGCAGTGAAGGTGACTGCAATATAGTGGAAAATCCAGACTAGCCTGCTTGCCAGCTTGTTCTGCTGATTGCCCAGAGAGTGAGTTCCCAGAGGATCTGCTCAGCTTTGAGCTTAGGTGGGCAGGAGCTGGGCAGCACAGCTTTCGTCCTGGAGATGCCACTTGCCCTGTTTGCTTTGTGAAAAGTTTCTGAAGGGGAGGGAATCCCACAGTGGGGATGAATAGTGAGGTCAGTCCTGTGCAGGAACTTTCTGTGTACAGCTCATCCAGTGTCCTGTATACCTTGAGCTAGATGGTAGGATATCAAAGGAGCATGGAAGTACAAAACCAAGAATTAAACATTGCATAGAGTATTTGCTTTCAAGTCTGGACTGGATTCTGTCTCTGCTGGGTAAATAAGCCCATGTACAATGTTTTCTCCCTCTCAGTATTTGTCCTAGCCTTTAAAAGTTCTCAATCTGTGGATTGTTACTTGATTACAGTTGTGGTATGCAAACTTTGTAGTACTTTAAATGGGTGCTGCTTGTCTGTTCACAAAAAATCAATTCTGTTCTTGCTTGTTGCTAAGGATGTAGTTAAATGAGGCATATTCTCTGTAATACCCCTCCTTGAATATGAAAATTAAGCATAGGGCATGATATGGGTACACATTATCTCTCCTCCCCAGCCCTGTTAGCCAGTTTCAACCAAATAAAGGAGTAGATGAGAGGGAAAAGAAATAAGGGCAGCATTGTTAGCAGCAAGTATTGATGTCTTTGAAACTCCCTGCTTTAATTTGTACCTCGTTTCATAGTTCAAAATTTATTATCAGTAGGTCTGACTTGGGAGCTCATGTTTTTCCTTGTGAATGTTGTGGTTTAAGGCATTTGCTGTTTCCAGGTGCAGTTTATTCCATTGCCAAGAAACTAGACCAACGTATTTTGATCAAAGTATGTGGGAGAAGGGAGGTAGAAAAAGCAACAGACAAGAGCTGATTAGATGGTAGCTCATGTAACCAGAGTAGCTTGAGTTGCTGGGTTAACTCCAATTGATTATTTTTTTTTTGTAAGTCTGTCAAGCCTGATTGATCATAATCCATAAATTTTAATTAAGCACAGAAAATGTATGAGAAATGACAGGCACGTGTGAGTCCTCTTATGTATTGCAGTATCTGCAAAACATTCCATGTATTAGCAATCAATTGCTTATTAAGGTCACAGTACTGTCCAAAGCACAAGCATGTGTGCTATCGGTGTTTTCCCATGCCTCCTCTGACCCTGAATTTATGCCATTTCTGTGTATGACAGTGCAAAGGAAGGCATGAATGACCCCTAATACAGGGAGCCAGAGCAAGGTCCTCATGCCAGCTCACGGGGGCCCTTCAGTTTTGAAAGCTCCTGTCATCCTGTTCCCATGGAGTAGGGCACCCTCCCCCCTTAGTTGTTTTAGTTCTTCAGAAATACACAGTACATGTTGTGGCATTATTGCAGTATTTGTCATTTGCAAATTCGTCTTTCAGTCCTTCCTGTTCTGTCTTTAGTGCCTAGATACAATTCTCTACTTCCCTAAAGGCATTTCGGCACCTTGGCATGGCTATCCTTTGTGAATAGTCTGGAAGAGCTTTTTTGGCATGCTTGTGGTTCTTTTCTTTCCTGTAAACACAAGCTGTGAAAGCCGGACAGGATGGCAGGCTAAAAATAAAACCTATCCTTGGTAATCTCTTAAGGAAAGATAAGTCTTCTGCCTGTGGATGCATTCTCGGTCATTCCCTACGGACAGGATCAGTAAGGGCAGTGAGATGTGCCATCTGCTCTGGGGACAGAGTTGCTGCTGCTGCTCTGCCAGTTGCTGTCTTGGGGGGAGAGCAGCCAGCAGAGCATGGCTGGGAGAAGGGCAGTACCCATGCCTTGAACTCCCAGATCCAGCTGACACTGAGTTGTAAACTTGCAGTGTTCCTTTTAATTCCAGCACGTTGGAAAAGGAAGACATGCATATCCTGAAGGGACATTGTGTGAGAGGAATGATGTCACGAGTTTGACACTGGTAGGGATAACTTTGTTTTTACTGTCAGAGGAGTGACTTGGGCATCTCTTTCCTTTCAGCAGCAGGCGTGCAATGATGGATAACCGTTTTGCCACAGCGCTCGTCATTGCCTGCGTTCTCAGCCTCATCTCCACCATCTATATGGCAGCTTCCATTGGCACTGACTTTTGGTACGAATACCACACCCTGTCCCCAGCTGAGAACATCAGTGAGGCTGGTAAGAGCATCTGGGAGGAATTCATCAGCGAAGACGCAGATGAGAAGACCTACACAGATACGCTTTTCCGGTGCAATGGCACGGTTGGACTGTGGCGGAGGTGTATCACTGTGCCCAAAAACTCTCACTGGTACAGCCCACCAGGTACCTCTGGAGCAATTAACACTGCCCTAGCTTGCCTGGGGTGCTGCGTGCTAACTTCCTCACAACATATTCATGCTGCTTTATTCTTCCAGAAGGCTTCTTTCTAGCTTATGTGGTGGTGTTTTTTTAATAAAGACAGTCTAAACTTTGAAATAATTGAAAGGCAAAATGGCCTGTGTGTGTCAGGGCTACAGATTTGACAGTGCTCTGGATTTGACACACAATACTTGATCTAAATTTCCTCTGGTGTAATTTCATTTTCTTTTGCATCTGCTGTCCAGCTGGAAGTACAGTAGTTGTTGCTCTGCCAGTCACTGTTTCAGAAGAGGTCCTGGGATCCAAGAATGCAATAAAGATACCACTTTATAAAAGGAGCACTTGCTACTTTTAGTAGTCATTAATTTTGCTCCCATGTCACAAATGTCCCACTGTGGCATCAGCACATTTTGCAGTCCTAGTGCTGGATGTAGAATGTTTGTATTCTTCTCTTCACAATGATTGGGGGCTACAAAAGTGCAGTGAGCAATTATTTTAATTGCTTCAGAGTAGATTTTGAACACATACTGTATTTGTGAAGCCCTTTGTTTTCAACCCTCTTAGGAAAAAATGTACTTTCAAACACTTTTTCTGGAGAAAAATGTCACATTAAATACTTCTTTTTTTCTTTCCTTTTTTTAAATGAAAACACTTATTCCGGAAGCCACTTAAACCAGCTCTGCTCAATAGCACTTTCAAAGCAAAATCTGAGGCGTAAAAGGGAAAAAAATTAGGATTAGAAACCACATATTTTATGTTTTTTAAATAGTCCTTCCTACCATGTATTTGAATGGAGAGTTTAGTGAGAATGTAGTATCTTACTACATCCTGCACGTGGAGATAACCGCAGCTCAGTTATGGGACTTGCCTGTAAGAATATGTAGCGATATAGTTGAACATCACATGCCACACTTCTTTCCCAGTCTGGCAAGCATGACACAGTTTTCTGTGGATGATCCAGGTAAAGTTGGAAAATTCTGTCAGTTTGAATGCTGCCCCTTGTAGTAATTATGTCATGTTAATTGCTGTATGATACGGCATCAAATCTGGTTTGAGAGGTATTGTGTTTTCTCTAAAATGTTTTGTATCTCAGGTTTTTTTTTCTGAGGAGCTTCTTGGCTTAAATGGTTGGGAAAGGAGGAATTGGAAGGGGAGGGTAGGAGGGAGACATCTAATGTTGTTTTTTTTTTCTTTTCCCCGCCCCTCAGAAGCTGACATGACTACAAACTGCATCAGTTTTTCCCTCTCTGATCAGTTTATGGAAAAGTATGTAGAGCCTGGAAATCACAACAGTGGCACGGATTTGAATCGAACTTGTAAGTGTATTCCATTTCTGGCAGGTAAACAAGTAGTGTGACAAAAAAGATGTTTCTCAAATACAGTCACTATTGAGGGAAGCATCTGTATCTTGTTCTGCTTTTTTACCCTTCACAGTAGTAGAGTCTGTAGGTAAATGTTTAAAAGAAAAATGTAAATGCTTTGGCATGGTTTTGGCCATGAATATGGACAAGAATACCGGGAGTTAACAAATGAAGCAGTGTAGGCAGAAGGGAGTATAAGGTGGGAGAAGATCAGTTTCCAGCACATCTTTAGCAAACTTGTTTTGTATATTTTTCACCTGCAGATCTCTGGCGGTTACAGTTTCTCCTGCCCTTTGTCAGCCTTGGCCTCATGTGCTTTGGGGCTCTGATTGGGCTCTGTGCTTGTGCCTGTCGCAGCCTTTACCCTGCCATTGCCACCGGAGTCCTCCACTTCCTAGCAGGTAAGTCTCCTGCCACCCACCACCTGACCCTCCCTCCTCCAAAAGCTCATAGCGACAGCCAGAGCACTTTGAAGTTGAGCTCACCGTGCTTTTCTGTTTCCTTCCTCAGGGCTCTGCACGCTGGGCCTGGTTGGCTGCTATGTAGCTGGGATTAAGCTGCTCCATAAGAAGCTGCCCCTGCCTGATGATGTGAGGGGTGAATTTGGTTGGTCTTTCTGCCTGGCCTGTGTCTCAGCACCTTTGCAGTTCATGGCAGCTGCTCTTTTCATCTGGGCAGCTCGCACCAACAGAAAGGAATTCACTCTCTTGAAAGCCTACCGTGTGGCATAAGTGCTGCTAATGCAGTATTAGGTTTCCAGGTTTTAGCCCCTTCTCCCCCAACCCTTACTACTTTTGTTTCTTTTAGTCAGAATTTTACCTTGTACTGTGTGCTTCTTACCAGTTGAGACAATTTAGCCCACAGGCCCTGAAGACAAAGACCTTGGGGCTAAATGACCAAACTCTGCCCGAAGTCTGCAGAACTTGAACGTGTTTTTAAATTGTGGGGGTGTTTTGGTTTTGTTTTTGGTTGTTGTTTTTTTTAAGAATTATTATTTTTAAGCCTTATGTAGTTGGTGAATATTCCCTTGGTTAGATGTATGTGCCCCTTCCTAATTTTATGACCCCGTCAGCCTGGAGGAAGTAGGAGTGATGCTATGGGGCAGAAGAGAGGTAGGAAAAGAGAGGATGCAGATAGGAAAAGAAAAGATGCAGATAGACAAGAATGGGGATCACAGTACACAAATAATAAAAAATCAGGAGCTGTCTGCTGTGTGACCCAAGTGGGCAGGACCTATGGAGACCACCCAAGAGACATGGGGGAACTCAGAAATCTCTGTTACAGAAATACTGTAGCTAAATCAGTCCTGTAGCTTCACTTTGGGTCTCTTACTCTCACTACTTCGCTACTTTTTGTGGCTTCTGCCAAAACTGATGCAGGCAGAACAGCTGGCTGTGGGAGTGCCTGCCCAGCACACCATCCTGAATGCAGACTCTGCACTTGCCTTTGTTGAGGACGTAAGTTGGCCCATGTGGAGCTTTGTGCTGCTCTAGCTACACTGCTTCCAGGACCCAGGCTAGTTTGTATCTGCACTACATATGATTGTGCACTCAAATTTTCACTTGTGGTGTTTCTGCTTGCTGTGAAATAAGGCTTCCCTCTACCTGTGTTGAAGATGACCCCTCACAAGTTTTTGTTTTTAATTTAGTTTAGTGTATGTGTGTATATGTATATATATAAACTTAACTTTTTTTAAAACTCACCTATTTATCTAATATAGCACACAACAGGGTTTTTTAAAAAGGTGCTGCTCTTTTCCCATCTTGTCCCAAGCCTATTAATTAAATGAAATAATAATTTTAAAAACTTAGACATTTTCAGCATTGCATGCATCTGATGGGAGGATTAGGGAATGGTCTGAAGTGAATTTTACTTAGGGAGAGAAAAGCCAATGTCTGGATTGTTCTCTGCTTCCAGGGAAATGTCACTAGAAACAAAGATGTTTGGTTAGATTATTTTTTTATTATTATTAATTTCTTGGGCTCCTGCTAACTTTACATTTTTTCCTGCTCATCATCAGAGGGTGTAACACCCCATAATTTCTAATTAGTTCTCAACTTGTCTATGTGTTTCCTATAAATAACTGCAACTTTAGCCAGACTGGGTGGCATGTCTTGTGTTGGAACATTGTTTTTTCAATTAAATTGTTTAATTCTGAGGCCTTAACTCCCCTCATTTCCTTACTCCATGTTTAATATAACAAGTATGTTTTAGAAGAAATAAATCCTGGCAAAATGAATATGTCTGTCATGGCAAGGGTTCTTTGAGATACTTTGGATGAGAATGACACAGTATGCATTTTTGTCTCATGGCTGGTTTTTTATCTTGTTTTGTGCTTTTGGTTTTGTGTTTTTTTTCAGTAGGTTCTTCTACACAGGCTGTGTTTGCTGGGTCAGCAAACAGCCCTCATCACTAGTTACCTGAAGATCAGGGATATCTGCTAGTAGTATTTTCTTTATTTTTTTGGTCATGTTTGTGATACAGATCAACCTACTTCTCCTTTGATCATTATCATTTGTATCTTTACAAAATGAAACAAGGATGATGGTGAAAACCAGGATCACTGAAAAAGCAGCAGTGGGCTGTTCAAGATAGTCCTCTTTCTCCCGCTGTTGAGTTATCTTTCACTTTTCCTTCTAAAACAGGTGCTTTCCCTCTCTACAATGTCTGGGCTGATTCTAACCCTGTGAGAGGGATGTGGTATTTTTGTGCAGTATCTGCGGGTAAATGAAAATCCTTGCTGCTCATACGTACCGATAAGGTGCTTCTGCAGAGCTGTTAGTTATCTCTGACTTAGGTAGATAAGGCCTAACTGCTCAGCTTGTCTCGTTCCTCATTTGTCAGAAATAGTGGGGCACACAAGCTTCAGCTGAGGTAAAAGGGACTGGAAGGTGCTATTCTGCACTTGGAGAGGAAGCACTGCTGTTGTTTTATCTAGTGTGGTTTGGTTGTTGCTTTGGTTTTTCTGTCTTCTTTCAGGAGCTGGCAGAGTAATCATAGGTTGTGTTTTTAATCCTGTGCACTTGCTCTATCCTCCTGTATCAGCACTTGTTTTCCTAAAGTGTAAATCTTAGCTTTTTTAACATTCTTGCTTCCAAAAGAAGGATTCTTATGGAGAGAAAATGGAATGTTAGAGGTGCTGTCAGTCCTCTCTTGATCATTTTGAGTATCAGCAAAAACAAGATTGGCTGGTTTTGTCTGCGTCTCAGATAAATGCTGCTGGTTTTCTCTGCCCTGAAATGAAGAAAATAGGCTTTAATTGATCAGTGATTTGGACCATTTAACTAAAATGAGGGTCACCTTTCACGGTTTTGGGGTTTGTTGTTGGGGTTTTACTCCTGTTGTAAGGATTTGTTCATCAGGTTGGATTTCAGTGAGAAGCAGATTTAATTCAGAAAGAGGGCTAACCCTCTCCATTGTCTGAGGTGATGAATCTGTCTCTAGCCATTTTGCTTTATAACTGTGTGTTTGCTCGAGGTGTAAAGGGAGCAAGAGGAGTTCTTGGCCCACTGGCTTGGGTCCACTAGATGGTGTTGGAGGAGGACAGAAAAATGGTACACACTGAGGATGGAGTAATTCTATAAAAGAGAAACTATTAAGCACAGTAACAGATAACAGATCTTGACCCAGAATGTGTGGTACAGGCCCTTCACACCAGTAGATCCTCACGCCACAGTCAGCCATTGGCTGCTTTCAAGAGAAGTTTGAGGCCTCTGTGTGTGTGTTGGAAGTCACATACATAAATGCAAATGCAGACAGCCTTGCTCTGCAAAGTGGAGAGTGTTCCAACTGTGAAGGAAAGCAGTGAGATCAAAGGCTGATTTGCGTTCCTCAGTATTTTGTGGTCTGACCGTGACAGATGTTTACTGATGCTGGTTCAGTGTTGAGAAAGGGATAAGGCAGATCATAGAATCATAGAATGGTTTGGGTTAGAAGCAACATTAAAGATCATCTAGTTTGAGCCCCCCTGCATGGGCAGGGACACCTCCCACTAGACCAGGTTGCTCAAAGCCCCATCCAACCTAGACTTGCACACTTCCAGGGAGGGGGCAGCCTGGGGGTCCTGATGGACAGGAGAATGACCATGAGCCAGCAATGTGCCCTTGTGGCCAAGAAGGCCAGTGGCATCCTGGGGTGCATTAGAAAGGGTGTGGTTAGTAGGTCCAGGGAGGTTCTCCTCCCCCTCTATTCTGCATTGGTGAGGCCACATCTGGAATATTGTGTCCAGTTCTGGGCCCCTCAGTTCAGGAAGGACAGGGAATGGCTTGAAAGAGTCAAGTGCAGAGCCACAAAGATGATTTCCCTTATGAGGAAAGGCTGAGGGAGCTGGGTCTCTTTAGTTTGGAGAAAAGGAGACTGAGGGGTGACCTCATCAATGTTTACAAATACGTAAAGGGTGAGTGTCAGGAAGATGGATTTAGGCTTTTCTCAGTGATGACCAGTGATAGGACAAGGGGTAATGGGTTCAAATTGGAGCATAGGAGGTTCAAGGTGAATATCAGAATTTTTTTTTTTACTGTGAGAGTGACAGAGCACTGGAACAGGCTGCCCAGAGAGGTTGTGGAGTCTCCTTCACTGGAGACATTCAAAACCCACCTGGACATGTTCCTGTGTGATGTGCTCTAGGTGACCCTGCTCTGGCAGGGGGGGTGGACTAGATGATCTTTCGAGATCACTTCCAACCCCTAGGATTCTATGATTCTACAAGCCCATACAAGTTCTGTCCTCTGAATCTGAGGTGGGCAGGCTGCATTTGTCCTTCAATCATGCCCCTATATGACAATGATTTTTCTTTGCAAGCTTGGGCTTCTTTTCTTGTGAAATCTCTAGGAAAGCAGGGCCAACAGAAAGCTGCATGGGTAGCAGCCTTTTCTTCATTTTTCCTTGCAGTGACATTTTCCCTGTCTTCTTCCCCCGCCTTCCAAATGGGTCTAAGAAGGGGCTGGTCAATGAAGCTACAAAGAGGGTCATCATTATCGTAGCTGAAGACAGCTCCCACTGGAATAAGAGGAGAGATTGCTGAAAACTGGAGAATAGTCAATCCCATTCCGTTACTTTAAATAATAAAAAAAATCCAATCTAGAGCAAACACAGAACATTTCTTTGTTGTGTGAAGGTGGCAGTTTGCCACTTTGGAGGGGTGTGACATGTTGTGGGTGTAAGTGATAGCAGAGCCTTGGATGACTCAAGAGGGCCTTCTTACCTGTTGTGCCAGAAACTACGTGTAGTAGTCTAGTTTTCCTACTGTATTGTGTGCTGGCCAGGTGGTCCTTTCCTCATGGAAGGTCTGTTGCAGTCTTTTTACTGTGGTGATAATGAATGCCTCTTCTCTTCTCATCTAAAATGCTCTGAAGTGTTTTCTGAGAAAGGTGTTTGGGTTTGTTTGGGGTTTTTCTGTTTCTTTGTCACTTAGGTTGTGTGTTACGTGCCAGCTTGCAGTGTGTCTCTTGCAGTGCTGTCGTTCTGTGATTCAGTGGCTTCTGAAATGCTCCTCCCTGCTCACTAGCATTGTGTGTACTCAGCCAGCACCTGCTAGTCAAAGAGAAAATCTGAATCATCTGAAATCATCTTTAAATCTTGGGCTGGCTGTCCACCTCTATCTGTGTGTATTTCCTGCTTCAGTAGATTGTCTGTTATAACAGAAAGACAATAACATTTTGAAGCTGCTTTTTTTTTTTTTTTTTTTTTTTTCCCCTGAGGAATAGCTGGAGTTCTGTGTTATAGAGCTTCTTTATAATCTGGTTTCTAATAGGAAAAGATCAAAAGTTGGGTTGTTTACTGCTGACTCTTCTTTGCTGTGGAATATTACTCCTGCCCTATATTTTTAAACTACAACTTTCCAAACTACTGAGTGTATAGTGAAGCCTTTGTTCAAGTTGCAGTCAGATACATGACAGCTTCCTAACTAGAAGGCTCTCTAGGTGTCTGGATATGGCACTAAAAGCCATATGCTGAATTACACTTAACAAGCACCTTTCTGCTTACAGATTTATGCCAAGCCTTTATGCAAACCAACGACTGCTGAAAAAATCTGACAGAACTAATGTATTCCACTCCTCTTTCTCCTCTTCTCTTCTAAAATTACTACTTTTAAAAATAATCATAGGGACAGTGGTTTATTTATTGATCCAATTAGAGCAATAAATGTCTGATGTCTCTGTGCTTCCTGCTTTCTGTGTACAAACAGGGGTGAAGGAAATTATAATTTATTTTTGCAGAGGATCCAAGCATCTATGATTCTGTGCTCTCTAGGTTTGGGTTTTCTGAGGTGAAGATAGAAAATTTTCAAGAAAACTAGCAACTTTTGTGTAGTCAAAATTAAATATTGCCTAGTCAAAGCTGCCCTACTGAAAAAAAAAATTAAAAAAAAAAAAAAGGGGGGGTTTTTTAATGGCCTTCTTTCTTTTTCCAGCTTTCTCAAATCTTTCATCTGCATCTTTTAAAGTGTTTCTTACATTAAATGGTTTTAGGATATTATCCTTTTAGCTTGATATTTGCGAAGATTATGATCTGGTGCATTTTGTATCACTATCAGAGAAGAGGAAAGCTTAACATGTAACTTTGTAATGGACTTACCCTTTACATCTGTTAATTTGGGCTCGTTCTCACTATCAGACATGCATTTTTAAAATTTATTTTGAGTACCTATTAAAAATAAGGTTGATCAAAACATGGTTAATAGCCTTTAAAAATTAATTAACAAGGGAGTGTTCCCAGAGCACTTTGTTAGCCAGGGATTCTGTCCCATGTTATGGACTACCATGTGTCTGGGCCTTTGCAATCAGTCCTTTTTCCATTCAGCTTCCACAGCTGAATGTGTGTGAGTCTGTTTCGCTGCACATTAATTTGATTGCGCTGTGGTTGAGGAGCGTTCTCACTTGCAACTTCACCTTTTTATCATCCTCATGATAAAACAGTTACACTACAATGCCTCTGTTGTTAGAAAGATGGAAAAGCCCTGTGAGGAAGCAGCACGTGGTCTTCTTGTGGAAGAACCATCCTCTGTTTGACTCTGCCTGGAGGATCCAAAGCAGAGCCTTGCTGGTGGGGGAAGTGTAGCTCATTGCCAGTGCCTTGTCATGTTTCCATACCAATGAGCTTTCAGTGTTGGAGACTCGTGTTTACTATAAGTGTCAGTATATGGTGTCCTACTCACTGTGTGAAGGTGATTAGAGCCTTTCCCAGACATGTCCAACCATGATGTGCCATGAGTGTACTCTTGGGCTGTGCTACCAAATCAGTGTTGCACTGAATGATGGGGTTTGTCCTTCCTCTAAGGCCAAGCTAAAGCCTTGTACCTTTGATTTTTTTGGGAGGTTTCTCTTCAGTCTGGTAGCTGACACTGTTGGCTAAGTGACTGTGGCAATAGCTTTTGACATTAAATGGTTTCTATGTAAATTCACTGAGAAACCTCCCTCATTGTCAGAGGATTTTCTTGTGACAAACACAGGTGAAGAGCATCAAAGCTGACTATCTGATACGTTTACACCGGTGTTGATTTAATTGTGGATAAAATCACTAATCACCAAACTGATGTGCAGCTTGGAGTGCTGGCTGGATGAGACCAGGAGTGTGCTGGAGTGGCAGTGCAGAGTGGGTGCTAATTTTCTGTGTTGCCTCAGCTCCACTAGAGCCTTTCTGGTCTATGTGTGATATTGACAGCAGACGCTGGAGAATTGGTGCCACAGCCTCTCCAGATCCTTTCTGGGGCTGAGCTGGGCACTGAACCATGTTCACTTACTACTGCTGATTGCCTACCTTAAACAAACTATGGGTGATTTTGTGATCCCTGTGACTTCACTTAAGTCATTTCTCCAACTCTCATTGAATTGCTTTGGTTGACAAAGGAGTGGGGTCCATTTTCACCAGAAATAAGCTCTGCTTTCTGTGTGTTTTCTGGGGCTGTTGCAGTAGTTTTCTGCAGACAAACCCCTTTTGTCTTGCACTCAAGCGACCCATTTAACTGGCTAGGTTTCATTTGCATTTTGATGTTTACTTACAAAACAACAGCAGCAGTGGTATAAAATCACAGTGCCTGCCTAGTGCCAGAACTGCTTGGGTTCTCTAAAGGTCAAGTTCTGGAAAGTGATTAATTGTCCACAAATGAGGAGGACGTCACAAGTGGGTGTCAGAAGCTGGATGCTGCTGGCAGAGTCGCCCCTGCCTCCTAGTGCTGAACTGGGAGATGAGGCAGGGAGAGCTTGGGTGGCTGGAGGAGGCAGCCAGGGCCATGGGCTGCAGTGGCAAATGAGTGGTCCCTGAGAGTGGGTTGCAGGTTCTGGAGCAGCCTCACCATTCTGCTTTAGTCTCTGCAGACCTGTGCAGGAACAGCACTCGGACCACTGTATCCACCTTGTGAGGGACAGCGGGGACAATGCTTGGTGATTTCCCCTGTGGGCCTGGGGTTCAAGAGGAGGCTGCTGCACCTTGGGCGTCCTCTCTGGTGAGCACAAGGAAACAGGGTGTTGCAGTGAGAGGAAGTCAGACCTGTTCTGGAGCAGACAGGTGTGGCTTACCTCCAGCCACCTTTGTGAGCTGACAGGGTTGTTAACATCCAGGTGATAGACATTTCCCTTCTGTGTCTCCTTGCTTCCTTCTCCCAACTCCTGCACTGATTCTTCCTTCTCTGTTTTCCCCTCTTTCATAGCTTCTTTTACAACAATAAAGAAACTAGCTGCTCACTTCGGAGGCACTTTGAGCTGTACTCAGAAGACCTTAAGTCTGTCCACATCCCTGTTACACACCCGGTTGGGTGTGTCCAAAAAACTAATTGGAAATGGGAGGCACATGAATGTGTTAGGGCATGTAGCTACGGCCCTGAATGCCTGTAGAGCACCACAGTCCTTTTTAACACTGGCTGGGTGCTGTTGGCTCTGCTCTGTCAGGTGCTCAGCATGTCAATTAAATTATCTGTGTCCAGTGTTTATGGGATGAGAAATTTAAATGTAAATTGCAAGAGAAGATTTGCATAGTACAGTCTGGGAAAAAGGAGCTCTTGTTCCTGCTAGCTGTCTGCTTCTGTCACGCTCCCTACTCTGGGTCATCTTCACCCCACAGGATGCCAGCAGTGAGCTGTTATATTCCTGATATTTGAGCATTGCTTGTGTTCAACAAGCTAGCCATGAAAAAGGAATCACTTGATTGAGTGGTGAAGAAATGGTGCCATCGTGCACAATGCAAAGATTCTGGTCTATAGGTAAAGACAATTTGGGGGGTTTTCCCCCCATTTTTCAGATCACAGATTCAGTTCAGGTTTTTCCTTTATTGCTAGTAATTTTTAGATTTAATTGCTAGAGTTGCTAGAGATTACAGGAGTCACCTTTGTCTTCTCACTGAGAAGGAAGACTTTCAACAAAAACGTTGATTTCAAACTCCTTGACCCAACAGAAAATCCAGAGAGTTACTTGAAGCAGTGAAAAATGAGTGGAACGGTCACTGATAATGACGATTCAGGAAGATTAATGTAAGACAAAGCTAATGTTTTCTGTTGGTTTCCTATTTTGGAATGCAGCAATTTGCAAGGTGCATAAAAGATGCAAGAAATAATTGCTGTTCTTCACTTGACAGTGCTCAGCTTTAGCTGACATTGTTTATCCTTGTTGAAGTTGTGGGTAGTTGTGAGTATCCTGAGAGGAGTGAACAGCACCTCTAGAAAGTTTGGAAACCATAACCTACAAGATAGGGAACTATGGAGCCTTTATGTAGGAGGAAGGACACACTGGATGGGGCTAGTAGTGTGTTACATAGGGAATTGATATGGACCATGGCTAGTAGTAGTTCTCCACATCCATTGGTGACAGGACAAGAGGTAACCAGCTTAGCTTGTAGTGAAGAACAAGTAAGCTGATGGACAGAAAAATCTTGGTCTAGGCATGCTTGATCCTGAACTAGACTGTTACTTGTCACTTCCAGGCCTATGCTGTTACGTTCCTTGTCCAAGCCATGTTCAGGAAAAATTCCACCTACCCACAGGCTCACCTGCTGAGTGTTACCAAGAGATTTCATTTCTGCCGGTCTTTCTTGGCTTATTCTGTACAGAATTTATGAAATATGTGGACCAAAAAAAGTAATTGAGCATGGATTCCCAAATGAATGTTGCAAAATTAAGTGAAGATCCAGCTACTCATTTTACCTGAGACTCTGGCTTAGCATCTCTTCCAAAAACTTCCTTATGTAGACTTCCCTAAAATTTCTTTTATTGTATTTTTTTTGAGGTGCATTTAGTTTGGAACTTACTTAATCTACTAAATGAGACAAGCCTGACAAAACTATGATGTCTATGTGTGTATGATTATTGTACATCCTTCCCTTTTAGAATCCATTGGCCAGCTCAGACCAGAGTTGCTGAACTACTGAATCTTATAAGTTTCCTGTAAAGAGGCCTCATTAAGGACAGGAGCTCTGTTAGTTCCTCCACTGAAGGAAGCATCACCATCTGAATGCTGACTGAACAGAATAGTCCTTTGCCTAGATTACAGTTCATGGTTATCTTACCCTTTTTTTAATCCTTGATGTCACTGTTAAACAATAGATTAAAGGCATTATGTATCAGGACTTCTTTAGGTGATTTTAGCAAGGGATGAATGAAATTAATTGGGACTTGCTCCTCCTGGTTTTAGAAAAAACAAAACATGGGAATTGAAATCCTGCAGACACTTGAGTGAGGCCATACAGGTCTGCTCCGTAAAATTCACAGTCAAGTGCATATATGTAATTGTTTTGAACCTCGGTGCAGCTTTTCAGGAAGACTGTCACTTAGTGTGATGCAGAATCATCTACTGATCCAGTTTTCACAACGTACCTTGGGTTAGATTTCTGTCCCATTTATGGCATCTCCTGTAGGGATGAAACGAGACTGCACGTACCTGGTGCTTGGAGCCCAGGATGGCTGCCTTTGGGGGGCTGATGAATTAGCTTATATGGAGTGATGTTAAACTGTCCTAGATAGGAGAATAGGAGCAGATGTTTGGTATGCAATGAGGCTTCTTTTTGATGTTTCTTATGCTGGGTCAGGATGAAATGAAAGTGATCAAGCATCAGAAATAAGAGGTGACACAGAACTTGACAAAAGCAAGGTTTGTTAAAGAAATCTGAAAGCCAAATAATAAAGCTGATATTCCTTCTGGCCTTGCAGGAAAGAAGGTAGCTTCGTGTTAGTGATACATTAATACCTGTTCTGAGATAGTATTCTTCTTGAGCCTGTTCACACAGAGGTACTCAGCTCATTCGCCAAAAACTTCTTTGAAATTTTCCTCTGAAAATTAGGTTAGTTAAGTAATGATTTCTTCATTGTTACTTATTTCTGAATCAGATTCAGTTATCTTTCAGATAGGAAATAATTTTTCTCATCACACTCTTTTTCTAACAATAGATGCTACCCTGTCTGAATTCATTGTGCCTTATGAGAGGTGCTCCAATCTTGAGCTCCCCTTTGTTCTCTGTGTCTATTTTTAAAGTAACATTATTTCCATCCTACAAATGTCTTCTCTCAGATTAGTTCGAGCTCTTTCCAGCTCAAGTTATTGAAGACTGCGCAAATGTTCTCATAGTGACAAAGTTTAACAAAGAAGAAGAGAAAGAGCAATGAAAAGGTAAGTACATTAAAGTAATGAGCAGTTTAGCCCAAAGTGAAGAGCTGGGTCCAAGTAGAAATAATCAAATTTAAAGAGAGTAGCTAGCATCTCAATGCTATGGAGGTGGGCATTTCATGGGCTTTGTGGGTGTGTGAAGCTGATACAGTAGCTCTTGTATTCAAAAGTTACAAGGCAATGCTGTGATTCACCTCTGGTCTGACCAGATCACACATTTAAAGGTATTAAATATAAGTTTTAGTATTAGCGTCAGGTGTTGTTTAAAAATCTTGCCATAAATCTACAGAAAAATAAGGAGACACTCGGGGCTTTGTCACTTGAATCAGTGGTTTAGGGAATTTGTTTTGAAACTGTGTTGTGGTTTCTCAGCTTGTGGGGTTTGTTTTGTTTTGAGTTTTGTTTTTGAGGCAAAGAAAATCTTAGTACATGGTTCTAAGTAGGATAAATATCTCCGCAGAGATCTCTGCACCAGCACGTCTAATCCATTTAATCTCTTGGATTACATTGCTTTCCACGTTGTCATAGTGCATAGTGAGGTTACACAGAGAGACCTCTTGTCTGAGGCTTTATCCTATGAAGATTTATGAAAATATTGATAAAGGGGAAGTGACAGCTAGTTGAACATTTCCAGTCCTTGTTTTTTTCAAAGTGCACTCTGCCACTAGCCTGTTAACATCAGGCTTTCAGTTACAGCTCTGTATGATGGTACAGAGATACTTCAGCAGATAGCACAAGGGAGCCCTGAGTGTACAAGGAAAAATAAATGCACAGGTACAGAACTACAGTGATGAGTAAAAACCTCAGATTTACCACAATCTCCCCAATCCCACATGCAGGAATTAAGAAATGTAAATTCAGAAATATTCCTTTACTAGCCAAGTTACAGCAATTGTAGCCAGAAGAGGTATGCAGAGAAGAAAATTAATCATGGAATCACAGAATTGTCAGAGTTGGAAGGAACCTTTGGAGATCATCTAGTCCAGCTGCCCTGCTAAAGCAGGATCTCCTAGAGCACGTTACTCAGGACTGCATCCAGGTGGGTCTTGAATATCTCCAGAGAAGACAACCCCACAACCTCCCCAGGCAGCCTCTTCTAGTGATTTGTTAACCTCATAGTGAAGAGGTTTTTCCTCATATTTAAATGGAACTTCCTATGTTCCAGCTTGTGCCCATTGTTCCTTGTCCTGTCACTGGGAACTACTGAACAGAGTCTGGCTCCATCCTCTCTGCACCCACCCTTTGGATACTCATAGGCATTAATAAGGTCTCCCCTCATCCTTCTCCAGGCTAAAGAGTCCCAGGTCTCTCAGCCTTTCCTCATAAGGGAGATGCTTCAATCCCCCAAGCATCTTCGTTGCCCTTTTTTTCAAAAAAAAAAAAGGAAGCAGCGACTCAGAAAACAAGATTTTGGTCGTATCTGGCATTAACATAGTACAGATAAGGGAAAATTGATTCAGTAGTACTCTCAGAAAAAATGCTCCCTGTACAAATGGGAAGCAAAGCACCAAATACACAGTTTGGTGGTGGTTGAATGTGTGAAGATGTGCTCAGTGCTGTGCAAAGGAGGACAGCAAATGTGCCAAGCCAAACGTAAACAAGACAGTGGCCTAACTATGACTCCACTGGGGAAGGCCAGACTGCAATGCCAAGGAAAAGTAGAAAGATTAAAATATCAGGAAATAGAGATTTCTGAGAAATATATTTTGATTGATTGGTGTATTTATTTACAGTTAAACTTACTAAAAGAGTGACAAATGGTGCCCTCAGTAGATCTACAAACAAAACAAGTGCTACTGGAAGAATATGAATGCAATTTCAGCTTTTCTTTAGCAAAGCTGCAAAATATTGTAATGTTTTGGAACAAGTAACACCTTCTGGATAAGTTATTCCAATAATAGACTGCTTATGTCACTCACTCCAGCAGAGCTTTATGGAATATTTCTCGAAGAAAAAAAAATAAAAATCTTAATTTCTAAAGTAATGGAAGAAATTAAGCAAGTAGAATCCATGTCCTGAAGTACATAAAGCCAGGTGACCAGCTCTGGTAGCCCTAGAAAACTCAGGCAAGATGCATTCGTGCCTAGGCCCAAACAATTTAAACAAAACACCCTGAAGGGTTGATTATTGGATGTGTGCAATGAAAGATATATCTGATTTGGGGGAAAGACACAATATTTTTACGTTTTCATGACAAAAATGAGTATCACAGGATTTGGATAGAGTCACCCTTACCATGTTAAGAAGCAAGTAACAGGACAGAGGGGCTGAGAATGCTCCTGGGGACCTGATTTAGGGAATATATGAACCTTCACAGCACAGTAACTTATATTAGAATGTCATCTATCATGATGGAGGGGGGGGCAACTGGTTGAATGGTTCTTGCATCTCCTAGAAGGAGCCAACAAAGCAAAATAAATGTTTGAGGAAAAACATCATAAAAAAAAAAAAAAGCCAACAAACAAAACAACAACACAAACACCTGCAGCATTATATGTAGTGGACTTGCTCATCACCGAGGTCTGTAACACAAATCTGGAAATGTTACCACAAACAGCCCACGTGTCTGTATCTCTTGTCATATTGTAATATGCTGCCTGCCCAGCAGGAGAATTTGAGAACCAGACAAATCTCTGCCCTCAGCCCAATAGAAGTAGGAGTAAATATCAATTGAGCCAGTCTCCTCAGGAAGAAACTGTGAGTGGGCAAAGTAACGTGAGCTTTACCAGTGTTCACACATGTTCTTCTGACTGGAGGAAAGAGAAGCCTGATCTTCTTATGTGTCCCAAAATACCACCATGGATTGAATGTCCAATAGAGCATTGCTTATGAATACACCGAAACCTTAAAAAAAAATGTCCTGTCAGAGAGTTTGGAAGCTGATTGCAAGACACAATGGAGCTGTTTGGAACAAGAAGAATGCCTCTAGGCAGAGATGGGTGCTGCTTACTGTGCAAATACAACTGTGATAGAGATCAGGGATCTGATGTCCGGTGGGATATCCACATGGGGACAAGATTCAAAAAAAGAGGCAATGAAAACACACAACTTCCAACTGTACAGTGGAGCAAAATGGGAAGGATGAATGGCTTAACTGTGAGAAAATGCACTGAAGTTGAATGTAGCCATTCTAACAAGGGCTACACAGAGCTGACTTGCTCCTTGCTGCCCAGCCTAGGAAGCCAAACACCCTAGATGAATTTCCCTGCTTCTTTATCAGTGCAGATCTTTT
>NW_009953386.1:3492076-3522838 GCF_000747805.2 Chaetura pelagica | reverse complement strand
ACTATACACACATTCTTATTGTAGGCAGTTTCTCAGTGTGCTGAGGACTGGGTGAATTCCTGAACTCCCACGTGATGACTGGTATCGATGAAGTGATAGGGCATTTCAGCAGGTGCAGCCTGGTATCTCATTCCACCACATCGCAACCAAACAACACACCGATGAAAAATTAGCATTTAAAACTATAATTACACTACCTGCGTCCTGCAGGGAGGCCTTAACTTTACTTAATTACCAGAACTGGTATTAGAAACAGGCAGGACAGGCAGGTAACTGTTGGAGTCTGCCTATACTTGTGAGCAGGAGACTACATGAAATCATAGCCAGAACACCTTGTCAGGATTATTTACTCAACATAAAAGAGGCAGTTTTATTGGGAATTCAGAACATCTCCCTAGGGCTTGGAGCTTCCCATATTAGCATTTCCTCACTGTGGCTGGAGGGCTGTTGGTCACACTATTCAGCATTCACAGCACAGCAGCATCCAGCCCTCTCCTAGCCTGTCCCTTGGGTGCAAAGGTACAGGCTTTGATCAGATAAATCATTGTCCTATAAGGGAGAAAGAACTGGCTCTGGGACTGCAGATGTGGTTGGTTACTTGCTGGAAGCTTGAAGCCTGAAGATGAGATGTAACACATGCAGCATCCCCTCAGCTGGGGGCTCATCAGGCAGCAGAGAAGCACAAACCAACTAGGGGACTATGATGACAAGCTCAGAGCATTGCCTTCCCAGCAGAACAAATTGCAGAGCTGTCTCATCTCTTCCTCCTGAAAGGTGGAACTCTTTTCACTGTCCTGATGTGGAACTCTTTCACTGTCCTGATGTTTTTTCCTTCTCTTGTTTTCCAAATCTTTTTATATACCAAGTATGAAATCCAGAAGGCAACAATTTCCACAGCAGTGAGGAGGGGATGAATCATGAAGCAAAAACAAGGTAGTGCTGGCAAATATGAGTGTAGGTGCAGGGGTGTATGCTTGTATAGAATGAGAGATTTTGAAGGGCCTGTGAAATTACAAAAGTTGTATAAATTAAAGTATTTGAACTTGGGCTTGAAAATTTAGATGATTGTGGGAATAGTGTAAAAGGGTTTCCCAATAGGGGACATTAATTAATATAAATTTAATCGTTGTCAGTGTTAACAGGACCATAGCCTGATGAACAGCAGAGGGATTCCAGGAACACTTAAAAACTTGTCATGTGCAGTGCTGGTTGATGTCAAGAAAAGAGAGAAGCTAGATCCTTGTTCTCCAGTGTCCCTCATAATAAATCCACAGCACTAACCTGAAGCCCACAGCCAACCTTCAACAGGGCTACAGGAAAGCAGATCATGAATTATCCTAGTAGCACCTTCAGGAAATGCTTGATATCACATTTCCCACAGGACTAGGAAATTTAGCCCTGTATTGGCTCTTTCTTTATATCCTCAGCTAGAAACAGAAAAGACTAGTCTGTACATGGGGTGCACCCTAATAAAGCAATCTAGATAATGGAGCAGAGCTAGTTTAATATATCCTCTTTTCTTCAGGAAGTCTGTAATTGTCCATCTTCTTAGAAGTGGAAGACTCAGAGCTCTCCTGTGCTCCATGATCTCAATAGAACCAACTGCTATTGTGAATGGAGGCCTTCAATGAAAAAACACTTTTCTGTCTCTGTTGGTACCAGAGACTTCAGACAGTACTAGAGTGAGTCTTCAAGGTATTCATGATCTTGTAGGTGAAAGTGGTAGGTTGGGATAAAAGGTGGAAGGAGAGAGATGTGATGTGGCAAGTTCAGAAGTAAAACTTTTAGCAACTGTAAAAAGAAAATGAAGCCTGAACAATGGGGAAAACAGAAACTACAGCAGACAGCTTTTGAATGAGTTGATAGCAGACTGCATAGATAGGCAGCATGGGCATATACTGGCAGAGCTGAGTGAGGATGGTGGTCTAGAGTTGTCAGGGTTGAAATGTACTTGGAAAACTAGAATAAGAGTTTTATGTGCTCCTGATCTGTATTATGCCTTCTCCACCCAGGCCTCCCCTTCCTCTGTCTCCTAGGAGGAGCTACAAACACACCTCTGTTTACATTCTCTTTTACAAACAGAAAAGAAAAGCATAATTTTGTTCTGTTGAGGACTGCCCATGAATTTAAACAACAGACTTCAAAACACTGGTACATCAAACCAAGTATTTTAATTGCCTTTGGAGTCTGGATTAATATAATGAATCTTGGTACTATTGGTATGCACCAGTATCATGGGTTTTCCAGCTTTGTCTCTGACAAGAGTTCTTGTTTAATGGACACAGATATTTATGATAGCCATTCCTTTTCAGGGAACTCAGAGGAATTTCAGGAACTTGTCTTGGGTATCTGAGCCTACATTCAGCTCCACGTGTGTGTGATGGATATGTTCTCCTCCCTGGTTTGTACCGAGGGCAACACTCCCAGCTGGGACTGGCAACATGGTCTGCACTGCCAGGGCATGCTGCCTTTCTGATGTCCTGACTAGCTGTGGCCATGGGACATGGCAGCTTTGGAAACTGTTTTGTGGTCCTGGCCCCATTGCTCTGACAGGTGCACTACGTGATGTGAAGTCCACCAAAGCCCAGTGGTTTCTAGAGGGCAGGAGATCCTCTCTGTTCCTGAGCAAGCCTCTCCTGCAGGCAGTGGAACAGCTGCTTGCTCTGCAGCAGAAGGGGGAGTTACAGGCAGACCAGACTAGGAAACAGATACTTGTGAAGGTCTGAGCATTAAAGGTAGTGCCACTAACTCTTGGAATGAGAAGGTCGTTAAAGTCAGAAAAGCCTTGTTGTTTCCATGAGAGCACAAGGCAGCAGGGCCAGTCCCCCCAGGCAGTGCCTGCACTCCCTCCAAACCTCTCCCCACTTAATGAGAGAGCAAGAGGACCCCTGCACCCCATCTCCACTCCATAGGTTGTGTCTCCTCTCCCTACACCTTGAGGAAGGGATATGTGAAGGGATGCAGCTCCAAGTTTGATGTGTTATGAGTAGAGCTTGAGGGATAACACATCCTCAGGGTCAGAGGCAGATGCGAGGGGAGACAGGAGCCTGACGTGGTGGTGTAGCTCTGCCCAAGCATGTAGCCCACAGCATTTTGGTCATAATGTGACCCCAGATCCAACAACACTAATAAGAAAGAAGCTGCTGCTTTCTCAGCATCTCACAGCACCCCTTCCTTCAGCAATCCATCATTTCGTTTATCCCAAGCACAGGAGTCATGTCAGCTCTGCCTGCCGTCCTTGCAGCAGCCTTATACAGCCTATATACCATCAGATCCATTCCTCCATGGAAGGAGTGTGAGCAGCTGTGCAGAAGGGGCACATTTCACATGGAAATGACTTTGAGGGGAAGGCCCACACAGAAGGCCCACAGGAGAGAGCACCTTCTGAGACTGTGCTGGGAGAAAACTGCCACAGCGAAAGCCTGAGAGAGGTGGTTGTCACCTCAGGTATGTGTGTGTGTCTGACTGACAACAGACAAAAGCAGGCACTGACTGTGAGAAGGTGCTGTAGGCTGCTGCAGCCATCCAGCTTCACAAACTGCTACTGACAAGATGAGAACGGGGCATGGCACCTATGAGGCTCAGAGAGACACACACTGGGCACTCACACACCAGTAGCCACCTTTAAAATTTCTCTTTTGGGACTGAGTAATACACTGAAAATAATAGTGTCTTTCCTCAACAAAGTTTGACTCGGCCATATTATCACTGAAGCACAGACAGACCTTCTACACAAGATTATATTAAATAAAACTGTTTACTTTATATGTTGTTACATTAACTCTGTTCCTTCTGTAACTTCTTCTGTCACCACAAATCACATCGCAGTCTTAGATGTTTGGGTTTTTTCCTCTGAACAGGTAATGCAGAGTTCATTTCCCTCTAGAACGCACTTTCTCTTCTAATTCCACTACCCAAACACATTCTGTGTCTTTGAATCTCTTTATAAACCAGTATTTGCAGGGGCAGTTCCTTCAGGGAATCTCTACCACCTACAGTATTGGAGGAAAGCTTCCTCTGCTCCTCGTGGGAAAAGCCCTTGGCCTGAGCAGCAAATGCATCATTGAACCTGCTGGTGCTGACCAGGAACCTCTTCCTGCGGTTGGTGGTGACATCCACAGAGATGACTGGGTATTTCATCTGAGGAAGAACAGGCTCTGTGGGATGAAAGACATCCCAGTTTCTATAAGAACGTCTGACATCTTTAACCTCATTGGGTAAAGGTCCAGGAGTCTCTATACCTGGGTTTGCTGAGACAACATCCAGCACCCGTGTGCTGCCTCTTGCTACCTGTGAGAAGTGGAGATCAACCAGGTAACATGCAAAAAACACATGAAGAGGTGGGACCAGAGAAGTAATTTTGCTTCCCCAAACAGTGATAAAAATGCCCTCATGATCCCAGTGCACTTGCCATAACATAGTAAGGCCACAATTAGCACTTAATGCTATTTGATAAATATGCTGATTAAATTAGGTAACAGTAATCAGTAACTGCACAGATAAGTGACAAATTTGACCAGTCATCAGTGTTAAACAATCCTAAGGAAACAATACATTAATTCTGCTCTCCATTTTAAGGTTGGATTTGGGCATCCCTCCCTGATACCCTGCAAAAGTCATCTTCTGATATTGCAGATACATTTGGCTGTCAAAGGGTTCTGTATTTCTTTATATTTATTACTGAACTGGGGCCAGAAACCTCATCTATTATTTGGGGGGGGGGGGGGGGCTGTGAGAAAGTGAAGAATAGAATGAAATTCTGGTCTGAAAATTTATAATGCCTTCAGGAAGGCTTTGAAAGAACAAGATTAAAGGTACGTTTTCAAGGCTCTGATAAATCCAAGTCATAGAGTAGACACTTTGGGTGCTCAAAGGCATTTCCCTGGGCTTGGGAACCCCTGGGAATCCCACAAAACATCTGCAGAGGCTTCTCACACTTCCCCCTCAGACCCCACTTAAGAATGGGTCCTGCCAGGTATCTGTCAGGGATGGAGCTTGCTGTAACAGGGCATCCTGTTCAGCCAAGCCTCACACAGCGTTTCAGAGACTGACTTCTTCTTTGCACTTCCCATTTTGTGGACTCGCACCCACAGAGTCCTCAAATACAGCACGAATGCTTTCCAGCATCCTCCTTCAGCAAACTTATACTCTTAAGGTTAAATATTAGCCAGCAACAGCTCACGTATATAGGAATTGGCATTATTACTTGAGTAACTGCGCATTCCCAGGGTGGAGGTGTGAGCTGCACACAATTCCTCCTGGACCCCTCGACTGTGCAGAGGAGCCAGGGCACAGAGCAGCAGCTCATCTCACCCTCCTCCCTCATCTGCTGCCACCACACAGCCCATCACAGGGATTTCAGGCTCATGGTTGTCATGAGATCTACCCAATTCTGCCACCTCATTTGCCCTGTGCCAGAGGCACCCAGTGTGCACCGTGTCTTGCAAACTCGCCCAGCAGAGTACAAGCTGCTGCTGCAGGAGGGCTTGGTCTGGGCAGAAGGCAGCCCCATAAACTGGCTGCTGACCTTTGGTTCGAGTACCAGTATTTAGCAAGCAAATATTTCAAACCACACCATTAAGGAGAGAGCCACAGCTTTACCACGGGGAACTTGGGCAAGGAGTGCTGCTGAGAAAGGCCTGGGCTGTGCAGGGAAAGGAACAAGCAGCCTTCTTCCCCTCCTCTCCCCTTCCTGGCAGAGCAGCCAGCCCTGCCCATTGTGCCCACACCAGGGAAGAGGCAGATGCTTAGACCCCAACTAGCCCTGGAGAGCTGAGTGAAGCTGATTCAACCCAAAGGCAAAACAACCGTGGCTCTCTCTCTGGCTCACGTTGCCTGCTGCTCCACACAAGTGTGTGAAGGGGAGGCCACCTTGTCCACCTGGCTGCCCAGTGTGACCAGAGCATGGCTGGCCCCAGGGGACTGTCCCCAGCTGCTGGTCTGTTGCTGTGGCTGGGAACCTACATGCTGACAGGTCTTCAAGAAATCAACTGGTCTCAGCCAGGTGCAGCAACAGGCCAAGAGGGTATATTTTTTGCCCTCGGGTGTGGTGCAGAATTAGCTCTGTTGGTCAGGGTATAATTAGGTGCTTGCACCTAACAGTATTCTTTCTGTTGGATTTTTATAGTTTTGTCCCTCCTTTTTTCAAAGTGAAAAATAATCAGTCTTAAAAAAAAAAATGTCCCTAAAAAGAGTGATGTATAAAAAGGGAATCCCGTCGCCAGGGGGGATGCCACAGCGGGGAGCCGAAGCCGCAGAAATCCTGGCCTCAGGCTTCCCTTTTCCACAGCTACTCAGAGGTTAACCAGGGTGTGTAAGCCAAACAGCTTAAAGAAAGAGCCCAGCTTAGTGCCTGTGTGTCTGGGGCTATCCCAGGGATCGCCAGCCTAATGCCCTCCCGGGAGCCCCTCCCTCGCTCCCTCCCTCCCTCCCAAAGGCGATGCTGGGCACACGGATCCAGCCCTCCCCCTCTCCCTGGGCAGCCGGGGAGGAACCCACTCGGGGAAGGGACAGGGCGCGGGGCTCGGGAACATCACAGAAGGAGGTGTTCCACTTTATACGGGCGCAGAGCCACGGCTATATAAACCCGGGGGCGGCAGCCCGGCGGGATTGCTGAGCACACCCACACCTCGGCGGACTTGGCAGCCCGGCCGGCCATCCCGGCGGCTCAACCCCCGTGGAACAGAGCACGGGAGCGACCTGCCCATGGGCTGTGCCTCCCCCCGCCCACCCTGCCGACACCTTTCCCCGCTGCCCGGCGGGCACCTCGGCGTGGCTTGGCCAGGAGAGGGAAATGGAAAGAAAAAAAGTGCTGCTTGCCTCTTTTCACCTGTGTAGTGAGGGGCTGTGTAAGTGAACTGCCTGCCCACCTCGCTGCCCTGGCAGTTTACTCAGCTAGGGCTGTGGAAACGTGGGTCACGTTCTTTTTGGATGGTTTTCTGCTATGAAGTTTTTGGCATCGATGTTTCTTCATAGAACTACCCTCTTTTTATACCAGTGACTATGGAGTAAGCAGTTTTAAATTTATCTGAATTGAAAATACCTTTTTTTAAGCCTGTTAAAAAATAAATGCATAACTGTCAGCTAGCACAAAGCCCGTATCCACAGTGGCCACACAACACTTAACTGGCAGGTCTGCAGTACAGTTAGAAAATAACCCCCCAAACCTTGTCTTAACCTATAGCAAAGGCTGCCTATTTAAGCAGGAAATAAAAAGTGCAAGTTGTTGGATCCAGCTCTGCTCACCTCCCTGCAGGTATGATCTGTGCTAAGGCAGCCCGTTCGTGGTGGAGGTAAGGACTGGACGCGCTCCTGACGGGAGCTGCGGCTCCGTGCAAGCTGCTGTGGAGGCTCAGGCTTTGCCAGGGCTTTCCCGGCTGGGTTGGTTTGGCTGCCCAGCAGTTCTTGGTTCAGTTATTAGCCGTGCACCTGAACACTGCAATGCACTTGTCTGGGGCTGACCCTCTTGGCTGCAGTGACCCTCCACCATCTCAAAGCCCAACCAGCTTTCGAAGAACAAAACAGGAGCATTGGAGGCCGCCTGGACGCCCGTGTTATTTCAGGCTCTCACAGAGCATGCAGCCCTAAGCTCTGTCTTTTGGACTCAATTCCCTTTGGGGCTTTCTCTCCACTTCCATGAGCAGCTCTGCACTGTAATTACAGTTCCTCGATCCTCAGAGATATGACTGAAAGAAGAATGGCCTTTCTTTTTCCTGGTGGGGTGCAGTTACCTTACACCAAACACAGCTGTTTTCAGCCAGTGACCAACAGAGCAAGTCCAGAGGTCCTGGCCAAGAGGTCAGTGATAGACAGCTGAAAAAAAATATATGAAGCTGCTCATCAGGAGGCCTGAATGTCTACAGAGAAGTGTTTTTTTTTTCTCCCTTGGAACATTTTTTGGAGTCTGCAAACTGAAGCAGGTTGAGAAAGCATCATTTTTAACCCCAAACCCAGAGCAGCTCATGGCTTGTGATTTCCCCTGAGATGCCTGAGAGCTGAGCCCGATTCTAACTCCAGAGCCCCACTGTTTAGACAAGGGAAGTAGTTCGTCTCTGCAGTCTCAAATAACAACCACCTAATGTGTTTTTAGCACGAAACCTGAACACTCAAGTAGTGTTTAGGTGAGCAGCATGGTTGCTTTTTCAGGAATGTGCATTTAATCTCTGAGGAATGCCCCGGGAAGCAGAAGGGGGCTGTGCAAAGTGGCCCGAGGTGCCAGTCACCGGGGTGAAAATGGTGGAAGGCAGCACTTGGTCTTGTTGGGGTGCTCAGGCTGCAGAGAGGGAGCAAAGCCCTGCCTTGTCCTTCATGGGGAGAGACCTGCCTTGTGTTCGCCCAGGGTTTGGATCAGGCTGGGAGGGTGAGCCAGCTGAGGAGATGAGGGGAGAGGCCCAAGCAGGGGGATTAGAGGCTAGGTTTTAATAGGAAAGCAACAGTTTTAATAATAGTATTGAGTCCTTGGGTGGTTTAGGAGATTAACTGGTCCATGTTTGCACAGCTCTTTGAAGAGGTCAAGAGTGCTGCAGTAGCCAGGAGTGGCAGGTCCCCAGCTCCCAGGTGCCACCTCCCTCGCTATCCAAGCACGCCACAAACTGCCCCTGTTGAGGAGAACTTTGTGCAGTCTGCTTTCCAGAGCAGCTGTGCACAGCTGGGACCAGCAGGTGCATTAGGCAGTCGGTCTGAGGGGTGTGATGCTACTGGTGAGCAGCTTTGCCGTGCAACATAGAGCAGTGCAAAGCACGCTTGGCCTTTCACAATAAGCCCAGGCAAGAACTTCTCCCATCTGTTGCTACAGTTAACAAGATAAGCATCAATATTTGCAGCCGTGCATCACAGTGGTTTGGGTGTTAGGGGCAGGGTACTCTTGGTTTCTGTAACAGTTGCTGCAAGGGTAGAGTCTGTGGTTTCTAAAAAAAGTTGCAAATTAACACGTGAAATCACAACACTGTTTTGGAAGACCTGTAACTCAAGAAAGCTCCAGACTGGTTTGGGTGGCCATCAGCATGTTCTGCTGACATACAGCTCCTTTTTTAAATTATTATTTTTTTATTATTATTATTATTTTTCCAAATTAATGCAGCCAAGCTCTGCTTTCCAGAGCAGCTGTGCACAGCTGGGACCAGCAGATGCATTAGGCAGTCGGTCTGAGGGGTGTGATGCTACTGGTGAGCAGCTTTGCCGTGCAACATAGAGCAGTGCAAAGCACGCTTGGCCTTTCACAATAAGCCCAGGCAAGAACTTCTCCCATCTGTTGCTACAGTTAACAAGATAAGCATCAATATTTGCAGCCGTGCATCACAGTGGTTTGGGTGTTAGGGGCAGGGTACTCTTGGTTTCTGTAACAGTTGCTGCAAGGGTAGAGTCTGTGGTTTCTAAAAAAAGTTGCAAATTAACACGTGAAATCACAACACTGTTTTGGAAGACCTGTAACTCAAGAAAGCTCCAGACTGGTTTGGGTGGCCATCAGCATGTTCTGCTGACATACAGCTCCTTTTTTAAATTATTATTTTTTTATTATTATTATTATTTTTCCAAATTAATGCAGCCAAGCCGATGTTACTACTTACATGGAACGTAATAACGGAAGTAGATGTAAATGCTGCCGACACTTCCAAATGCTCCAAAGAAAGCTAAAATATATATACACATTGGCTAACATAGGCACTCCACCCTTAACAAAATATACCCTAAGGGCTCAGGGGCTTATAGCTCTCCTTGTACACAAATTAATAGCACTGTCAGCTCTTTGCCATCTGGAGAATTGGACAAAATATCCTGAATAACAGGGGAAACTTGCATGGTATAAGGCACCTTGGGTAACATAGAAAGCTCACTTTTTTTCTGTAGAGCCCAGAAGCAAAGCACACTACAAAGCCCGTTGTCCCCTGCTGCTTCCTGTGCTGCTTCCTGTCCTGCTTGGGACCACAGCATAGCTAGTAAGCTTTTCCAGATTTGGGGTGCCATGAGGCCCAGCTGGCTCTGCATGCTGCTGGCATAGGCCCTGCAAAACTTCAACAGCTTGGTCTCCGTGATGTGCAAGATTGAGCACGCTGCTCCCAGATAGCATGTAGTTGCAACCACACACTAGTGCACCAGAGGTTGTAAGTCTTGCTTGACCTGATCTCCCTTTGCAGAAGTACCTCCAGGGTAGCCCAGCCCTCAGGTAAGGCTCCTGCAGAATCCCCTTCCTAGAGTGGGTGTCACGGCTAACCAGATTGTCAAGGCTGCACCCAACAATCCAGTCAAGACCCCCCAAAAAATCCTCGCTTTAAGGATTTTAAGCATATCTATGCCAGGCATGTTTAATCCTTGTGTGAAGCCATGTCCTGTCTTTGCAGTTTGGAGAGGTGCTGTGGGAAGATCCCATTCGCTGCACACGCGCGGGATCGTTGAGTTGGCAGGAGCCATATCGTGCGGCACAGGGCGCTCCCCCTTGGCCTATATTGGCTACGGATGCTACTGTGGGCTGGGAGGACAAGGCTGGCCTAAAGATAAAACTGACTGGTAAGATGAACCTCAACTACATGTCCAGAAACAGGGCAGGTCTCCCCACTCTTCCTCGTTTGTTCTGCTGTGACTCCATGAACTGGTTGCTGCCTTGTGGAGAGTGAACTTGGTGTGAAACAGCACTGGGCAGTTGTGAGTGAGGACCCACATATCACTCAGGGTTTGAATGAGGGTTTAACCACCCTCTGGATGAGAGCAGAGTTCTTAGGAACCTGGTACTCTGTGGGGTGGAGGACAAAGGAGGAACCGGGTTATGAGTTCCTGAAATAGCCACATTTATTCATAGAGAGCAATCCCTGCCTGAAAAAAAAGTGAGTGGCCAAGGTGTTTGAAGAGTTATTTCACCCAGATCCCAAAAATGTCAGCAATGGGAATATCATTGTTGATCGTCTTGAAGAAATCCAGATCATTTCAAGGAGTAATCAAACCTGTTGCCTTCATTGCCTGTTAGTTCACAATGAATCGAGGAAGAACAACAACAGAGCAGAGCATAGTGGTATTTCCTCTCTTCGTTGTTAGAGGGGAATATGCTGTGCTTGTTATTCCCCAAGGCTAAAAGCAATGTGTCTAGGAAGGTGGTGCAATCAAAGGCTTGCTTCTTTCACTTTTGCAATTAGCATACATGTAAATCTTGAGCATAGTGGACCCTTGTGTGCTCCAAGCCTGGTGTTTGCAATCTTGTCTGCTTTTAAGCCTCAAAGGGGGCACACAAGTCTGTCTGTTTATTTACAGCCAACAGGCCAGGTGTTACAGATAAGCAAATGCTGCTTTCAGCAGGGGGGAGGGCAGTGCAGCTCACAGGGAAGGAAACTGAGCCTTCCAAAATACCCAGTTGGCCGAGACATTTCTCATTGCTACCAAACAAAACTTTGCTGAATTGGCAGGACAGAAAAAGAAAAGGAGGAAAAGATATCAATGTTAAAGACAAACTCCCCTGTGGGAATAAAAGAGTGTTCCCTAAAACTAGTGGACATGTCTTCATTAACACAGTAAGAAGTTTCACTACCCAAACCCTCCCTTCACATCACTGGCTTGTACCTATGAAACCTCGAGTACTGTGTGCAGTTCTGGGCCCCTCACTACAAGAAGGATGTGGAGTTGCTGGAGCGTGTCCAGAGAAGAGCTACCCAGCTGGTGAAAGGTCTGGGGAATAAGTCCTATGAGGAGAGGCTGAGGGAACTGGGATTGTTTAGTTTGAAGAAGAGGAGGCTGAGGGGAGACCTCGTTGCTCCCTACACTACCTGAAAGGAGGTTGTAGGGAGGTGGGAGTTGGCCTCTTGTCTCAAGTGAATAATGACAGGACCAGAGGAAATGGCCTGAAGCTGCACCAGGGGAGGTTTAGACTGGATATTAGGAAGAATTTCTTTACCAAAAGAGGGGTTGGACAGTGGAACAGGCTGCCCAGGGAGGTGGTGGAGTCTTCATCCCTGGAAGTGTTTAAAAGAAATATGTATCTAGTGCTTAGGGACATGATTTAAGACTAGGTTATGGTTGGTGGATTTAGGTTATGGTTGGACTTGATGACCTTCAGGGTCCTTCGCAACCACAATGATTCTGTGATTCTGTGATTTCATCTATGAAAGAGTCAATATGGGACTTACAAATAATGAGTAACTGTCTACAAATTGTCATTAGCTTTCAGGTGTAGAGATTTCTTTTCGCTTTCAGTAATATGTCTTGACCTGTTTATCACCACCTACGGCATTGTCTAGAAATGTCCTTACCAAATCTCATCATCAGGCCTTTAAAGTAAAACATGACTTCATTACTGAAGCATGCTGAGTGGAGTCACCTAAAAGCTGTTTTACACAGACATCGGGTGACCCCCAAGTGTAGGTGACTCTGGGAGATGCACTCTTGAAAAACAGACAGAGAGAGTAAAATATGGCCACATGTTCATCAGCTGGTGTTTCTGCTCCTCTTTCCTTTCCATGGGATATGGATTTTATCCTAATGGCAGAAAATTAGACTCTGCAACAGGAAATGCCCCAAAACACCAGATAGCTTGTAAAAAGGAAGCTTGGTCCTTTAAATGCATTCATTATTATTCTTCAGCTGCAATGCTTGGCTGCAAAAAAACCAAGCAGCCAAACACAGAAAAGTTTTTAGTTAGGTTCTTAGCTAGGAAGAATCGTCAATGCCCCACCAGATTTAGCCCTAAAATTTGCCATTTTATGTTTGCTGGAGGAATCTTTTGATATCTGTTACTGACAACTACTGCAAAAATCAGTGTTGCTGAGGACTCTATGCCTGACAACGTGATCACGTTATACTCCGTATTTGCCATTCTAAAAAAGAAAGAAGTGGAGAGGCAAAACCACTGGCCACAGAGTGACAGTGTTGGAAATAACTGACCCCCTTGGCACTTACAGGTTTGTTACTGAGACCATTACAAAAGGAGTAATTTTCTTGTGAGTAATTAAGTCAATCTGTCTAGACAGGGCTAGAGTGCTTCTAAGCACCTCTCTTTTTATGGGAAATGAAAAAAAGCCATAGAGTGGGTAACCCTTTTATAAGGTTTATTCCACACTCTGACTTTGATGTGGGTTGTAATTACCTTTTCACTTTTGTTCCACTCTCACAGTCCCATCACTTCAATAAATAATGGCCTCTCTTCCACATTTATGTGGAATGGATTTGTTTCTCCTTCCTCTTTCCGTTCCCCTGGATTGCTGCTTCACCCATTTTGTGATGCAGGACCTGAAGATGCTCAGCTTCTCCCCAGAAACATGAAGGCCATGAAAGCCAGGGTGGCACATATGGCTGATCCAAGTTCTGGAAAACTCGTAGGGAAAAGTATTATTTCCCCTCAGTTGTGGAGTTAAAGCAAAACAAAAGGACACACAGCGGTGTCAGTGCTGTTAAGGTGACAAACACAATGTGACAAATTCTTACCTTAAGGGTGTTTGCTCCACAGCAGGGGTCTGGCCAGCTGATCCCTGTGGGTCAGCCAGAGCTGTCTGTAACCTCTGGGGCTGCCCCGTAGCCCAGACATGGTGAATAGGTTGCTTACTAATTAAATGACACCGTTGTATTTGTTTTCCATACCTGTTGACCAGTGCTCTGCCATACTGTTGGCTGACTGTTTGCATTGGTTTAACTGAGTGTTAGCAGGTTATTAAAAGCTGAATAACACACTCTGACCCAGGTGCAGGAACAGGCATTTCTAGACATTTATCCTTGGAGGTCATTAATAGACATGTAGATGAGGTGCTTATGGGCATAGTCTAGCACTGGACTCAGTAGAGTTTGATTCATGGTTGGACTTGAGGGATCTTAAAGGTCTTTTCCAAACAGAACAATTCTATTATTCTATGACTCTGTGATCTCAGACCTTTATTGGATTTTCAGGTATACCAGCCTTAGGTCTTAAATATAACAATCAAGGTCTTCAACTGGACTTGGTAATCTATTGGCTGCCAGCACAGCCATGCTCCTTTTTGACCACCTCATCAGTCTCTTGAACAAATTCACATTAGGACTCAAGAGCTTCTCTAAAAGCTGTCTGCTACTCATTCACCCCCAAGATCAGCCTGCCTGGATGCTTCCCAGGTAGTAGAGCAGTTTCTCTGTAGAGTCCCAGTCATCTGACATGGACAGCTTCTGGAAATGCAGGAGAACACTCCTCTGGTTCCAGCCTCTGACCTTGCTTCCTTGCTGAAACAACTTTCGTTGTTCAGCAGTGGACCTCCCTAAGTCCTGAATCCTTTATTGGTGTATTTTGTGTCCCTAAACTGCCAGAATAAAACACAAATGGGGTCAAGTTTTCCAAAGTAATTGACAGTGGAAATTATCTCACTAGCTAGTCTGTAGGATAGCTGTCATCAGCTCTGCTAGTCACTTTCAGCCCTGAGAGTGGTCAATGAAAAGCAATTGCAATTTCATGTGATGTTTTTCACCTAGTTGGATCTGTAATAAGATATTATGAGCTGTGCCCCAGACATGCATAGAGGTAGTATAGCTCTGAAGTTAACTAATTTGAGTTCCACTATTGAGGCTGATGAGTCTGTAGCCTTAGAAACTGGATGGGCCAAAAAGCATGTGGTAGGTCCAGGTGAGATGAAGAGATTAAGCTGCTTGGTGATGCTGAGGAAGGCAAAAAGCATCCTGACTTTCAAATTCTGGGATGGGTCTAAGTCTAAGCTGGTGAGCCATGATCACACACTTCATAGTGAGATTACCATGTATTGACCACACCTGCCTTTCTGGGGGCAAAAACTTGGAGGAAGAAGCTCAGTGGTCATGGGAGCAAATATGGCAGTAATGAGCTCCTGAGCTATGTGATCTTTCACAGGATGCCAGGATGCTTGGTGAATCAACAGCTGATTTACTGGGGCAAACATCATGTGAGTGGAACAGTCCTGGATCACATGCAAACACTCCTGAGCAAAACATGCAGGAAGCAGGAGGAGGCCCAAACTCTACTTTTTCTTCTCTCCCAGGTGCTGCCACAGGCACGACTGCTGCTATGACAAGGCAGAGAAGGAAGGCTGCAGCCCCAAGTCGCAGCGGTACCAGTGGGTGTGTGAGCAGAACACTGTGAGGTGTGGTAAGGAGATGCTCACTTGCCTCGGGTTCACTTCACTCCCTCCTCTGCTGGCACGAGGCTGACCCAAGAGCTTTGTGTGCCTCGGAGGTAGATCTGTGTATGCTGAGATGGTTTCAAAGCCACTGTAGGCAATGTCTCTTCTCTTCCAAGCTCTTTGCTCACCCCTTTCCTGGGTCGCTAGGCTTGCCAAGAGGCCCCAGCTAGAGCTGGGAGGAACGTGGGAGCCCCAGCACCACCCGTCCCAAGCAACCTGAGTCCTCTCCAGGCTGAAGAGCAGGAGTGGGGGTCATGGTGCTGACAAGCCATCTCGGTTTGGCAAAGATGAAGATGCTTCCCTGGGGGTTGTCTGTCCACCCACACTAAGCACCACCTGCTCCTCGCTGACACCTTCCCAAAGCTGTGCAGTGGTCTCGATGATCTGCCTGCCACTGCTTCTGCAGGGCTGGTTTTTCCATGGCACTTTTGTCCCTCCCTCCAGCAGGACTTGTAATGGTTTTACTATTATGTACCGCCAGAGAAGAGCCATGCTGTTATGCGTGGCTGTTAGGTTAAATAGGGTGCCAGCCTGCATCTTTGCCTTGTGTGGGACTCCAGCCTCAAGCCCTAGGGCTCCAGTGGGGATTTTAAAACATGCAGAACTGAATGTCCTCGAGTGCCACAGGCACACAGTGAGTGTAGGCTGTGCTCAGCTCTGCAGCTGGTACCCAGTCAAGAAGGTCTTGAATTGCACAGTCACAGCCCATCAGTGGCTCACACTCGTTTGTTTTGACATACACCAGATGACTTGAGTCTTAGAATTTGTCACTTCTATTTCTAAGGCTACAAATTCTCTCTGATGGTAAAATCCATTGTAGAACACTTTGGAAGTCTGAAAAGAAACGTGAGAGTAAAGCTTGTCCCCATACCATTGAAGCTACTTGCTTGAATGTTAAAAGACTATTTCTATGTTGTCAGAAGATCATACTCTACCTGTGCAATCCTCAGCCTCTCCAGCAGCTGAAAAAGAGCCAGCAGATACAGGATGTGGCACAACACATCTGCAGTTGCCCTTTTCCAAGTGCCAGAACAACCTATGAAATATTAAGTGCTGACTGAGGAATATACTGCTTTAACTAATCACTCCCCTTCCCACTTACACATATTTGCATAGCTGGCTGATATTTTTTGCTACCTATTTTGCTATGGAAAAAACATTTCCTGTTTCTTTTTGCTGTAAAGAAACAATCCTAGTTGCAGATACATTGTTGAGACCATGAGACATGTACAACACATGTGCCATAAGAGTGCACTGGGCTGCAGTTGTTCCAACCTGGCTAGCAAGCACTTTTCGCTGGTGTTTCAGAATTTGTGAAATGAAAGGAAGTGGGCAAAACCATATTTTTCAGTTCAGATATCCCATCATACGTAAGCAACTTCCATTAAATAAATATCTAAACATAGAAAAAGCTGCATGCTGTGGGGGCTGGTAAAAAACTCCAAAACATTCTGCTTTAACAGAAATGATTGCCAAATCAAACTCTTATACTCATGTTAGATGGGCAGTGGTTGGCACAGCATAGGAAAAACTCGAAGAGCAGAAGGCAAGAAGAAAATCGTACAGAACTGGTAGTTAAGACAAAAAACCTGACTTTGTGTAGAGTCCTCATCAGTGGGACCCTTGAAACCCTTTCTACTAGTAAACAAGTGATTCTTCTCAAAACAGCTTAAGAAATATGGGCTCTTGTTTGTCAGGTACAGGGCTGATCCAGCAAAGTCCAGTGAAATCTGGAAGTGCAGTTGGTTTTGGAGCAAAGCACTGGCATTAAGTTAACATTTTAAATTTTACCTAGTGCAGGGTTTGGTGGGTGTTAGGTAATGTATAGCAGCAGCCTCAAATAAACAAGGCATTGTGCTTTGAAATAGTATCACCTATTAGCCCAATGGCTGCATTATAGCCACCTATAGGTGGGATGGGGTTAATTAACCCAGCATCAGTCAGAATCACAGAATCATTCTGCTTGGAAAAGACCTTTAAGATCATCGAGTCCAACCATAATATAACTCTACCAGCCATTCACCTAACTCTACCAAGTCCAAAACAATTGCATTTGCATGTAGCTAATTGCTTTGATGTACCACTTCACTAGCCAAGTAGTCATATAATTGCATTATAAATAGTTCCATATGTATGATTTTGATCAGCTTCGTTAGTTGCTGACTCAGAAAAATGAGGTACCTGACCCTGCTGTGGGGTCCCTTGGCTCCTCTGCTGTGATCACAGACATGTAAAAAGCAACTCATGAAGCACAAGCAAGGGATGCCCAGTGGGGACTTCTATCTCTTCAGGTTTTTGAATGTCCCTCTTGGAGACTCCTCCTTTCCAAGCAGCATGTTTCTTTTGAAACTAACCCCATATTGTTCATACAGCTCTAGAAGTGTGTGTGGGGGCACTCTGTGCTGGGCAAATTTCTGTAAGTGTAATCAATTTACATTTAGTGGCTACTTTCTGGTGCTCTTGGTCACAGTAAAGGTCAGACCTGTTGAGAGAGACAGGACAGAGGAGGGTCAGATCCCCACAGAGCACAACATGTTGATCCTTCTCTCTTCCTGTTCCCACAGCCTCTGTTCCCAAAGAACTGCTTTTTTAGGGAATTGTTCACTCCTAAAGCTGTTTCTTGCCTTTGTCTGATACAGAATCCCTTATCTTCCACTCCCATTTTATTTTGCAGATAACCTGACAGACCGGTGTGAAAAAATGGTGTGCCTGTGTGATCAAGAAGCAGCCAAGTGTTGGGGAGCAGCACCATACAACCCACACTTGATCCTCTGGCCAGACTTTTTATGTGGACAGACTCATCCCACATGCCATTTCAGATACAGGGGGCCAGAATAGTCTTTCTGGGACCTTTCTTCTAACCCTTCAAATCTGAAGGTGCTGGAATAAAATTTTACCTCTTTTACTGGAGCTAACAATGGTGTGAGAGAATTTCTATCATGTCAGGGTTTATGGGGAGGAGAGACAGGAGAAAATACAAGTTGGTATAAGGATAAGATCCTGCTGTAATTGCTGTTTTTGCAGAAACTGAGGGGTTTTGTCTGCAAGTGCAGTGAGAACACATTATCCGTTACTAAATGGTAATTTTTTGTCCTTTCACATTGCCTGACCTTCAGCTCTTACAAATTTTCACATGATGTAGAAAATATGTAGGGACTTCTGCTGGAGTGGTTTGGAAAAAAACCCAAACCCAAAACTAACATAAACTCCATCTCTGTGAAAAGACACACTGGCCTTTGAAGACCTAAGGCATGTAAGGAGAGTGACCCAGTTTATTTTCCTGGACCTGTGAAGGAGTATGGACATCAAAAAGGGAGGATGCCTCCTTATTTGTCCTCAGAGGAGTTCTGCATCCTATCAAAGAGAAAATCAGAATCTGGCCCAGGAGAGGGCTCCATCCTTTCTTATGGGGCTGTGCATGAGTTTGTCTCTTAGCTTATATAGCCAGTTGCTTTATCCCTCATGTTCCTGTCTGGCAGCACCAGGGATACTTCTGAGGTGTATTCAAAGGTGAGCAGAGTTACAGCCTTGCTGGCCAGCAAGGGTTTCTGGCTTTTACTAGTAGGCACACTCATACTTTGCAAAAGAACATATTCCTCACCTGTCACACACTTCAGAGCTGATATGCTGCTCTCCTATACAGGTATTGGCATATTCCCCAGTCACTGATCACCTGGGAATCAGTTTTTGTCGTGTCAGGAAACTGACTGTGGATAACATTTGTCAGGTCAAGCAAATTTTTTATCATTCCTTTTTTTTAAAAAAAAAAAAAAACCCAAACATTATCTGAGTCTTATATTGAAAGTTTCCTTCTGGCAAGAGTAGATCAAAACCCTGTTCTTTTAGCCAGGGGTAGATTTGTTCAAATGGGCCTTTCTTTGTCTCTTAATGACAAGGCTGTAGGCTGGAGCAAGCCAAGTGGACAAGAGCCTCTATACCCAGAAGTGCAGACAAGATGGGAACACCAGCTGCACCCCCAGAAGAAACACACTCAGTTTCCTTGGGTAGGTGTCAGCAGCTGGGGAGCTGGGGGACCTGGGGAGACCAGGCTCCTTCTGTCCCTTCTCAAGCACAGCTGATGAACTTGGAGTAACAGCTTTAAAATAAGACCTTATGGCAGGGAAAGACCCAAGGTACTTCGTGGGAGTCTACAGTCAGAGATACGTGGCCAAACTAAGTGAGGCTTTGGCAGGTGACAACACAAATTTCTTTACAAAAGGCTGTTCTGCTTCTCCCTGCAGGAGGATGCTGAACATGCCAGTGCGGCTGTCGAAGCTGCGGGAAAAAGGAACAGACTAACAAAAATTAAAACGCCAAAGACAAGACGTACTAAGGTGAAAGCTTTTATTCCATCTAGAGCTCCATTTTTGGCTTACAGGGCATCAGACATTTTTCCACCTGTAGGCTTTGCATCTTCCAGCCCCTCCTGTAAATGCTGCACCTCAAACTGCACCGAGGAGCAAGAAGAGAAAGGAGAGAGCGTGGGTGAGCGATACGGAGTCAGCGCAACACGGTCAACTCTGCCAAGGCTTTCTGGCAAGTAAAGAAATGGTGAACTCTGTTCATGCAGAGGGTTTGCTGTGCGGGTGCGGGTGTGCATCTCAGCAAGGGTTAGAGGGCCCTCGGTAAGCCGGGCAGAGCTCCCTGGCCGTGTTCCTGTCCCCGCCAGGCTGGCTGGCCATCAGATGGCGGCAGCGCCCCAGTGAATGGCAAGAGCAGCTCTTCCTTTAGCCCTTCAGGGAGGGGATTGTTTTTTTAAGCGGGCCGAGAAGATTTTTGAGTAATTTTTGAGTGCCGGGAGAAGAGGCGCAAATCACGCGGCTCCCCACAGAAAGCAAAAAGTCGGCTGAGCCTGGCCTGAGAGGCAGATCGTATCTGGAGTTGCACAAAATGGGAACTAAGCTTGTTCCAAAATCCAGCCTTCGGTGTCAGCCTGCTCTAATGAGAGCAGCTGATAGAGCTGGAAAAAACAGGCGAGATTTCAGGCACACAAGCCTCTTCTTGGGTCATTTCTTTGGCTTTCGTGTGAGAAAAAACATCTAGTTTTCCCAACCTGATCAGGGTTGGAAAATAAAAATATATTACTGGGCTTTGCAAACAACACCTCAAACACACACTTAGCACAGGCTTTCTGTACACGAGCATGACAAGAATTAGGATGTAAGTGTGTAGTTGGTGGGAGGAAGAATCTAAACTAACAAGCACAAACCGAGAAGAACCAAAGGAGACCCAGGATTGTTAAAAGAAGCATAATCTCGTTGAACAACACTTTGCTGGAAGTGGCAATTGAAGAAGATCCTATGGTTTTATTTATATGTAACCCATAAGGCCCATGCATAAACATGAACAATACAAACAAAGAACTGTTTGAAAAAGAGATGGAATATAGAGCCAGCCCTGTTAGAGTTTCATCCACACTGCTTATTTCCTGAACAAGATGCCTTGTTTAACCAGAGGTGAGTAAATGGCTAATTCCTCCCAAATAAAAAAAACCCAACAAAACAAACAAACAAAAATGTAAGAAATAGCCAATTGGGCTCATCTTTCTAGTAGGGATGCCAGATTTTGGTTTGCGCTCCTTACCTTGGCGAGAGCCCTGTCTCATGCAGAGGACACACCTCCTCAGCTGTGGGGTTAACACAATGATCAGAACCACTATGCCTCCAATTCCAGCTGCCACAACCCCAGTGATGGTTCCAATGGATTCTTCTATACCAAACAAGCCTAGGGGAGAGGGGAAGGCAGAGAGAGCAACAAGGTGTCATCCAGGCAAGTATAGCAATGCAGAGAGCACGTCTTCTGCACTGGCTGTTGAGGAAGTTACTGATGATCTTGTTAATTGTGTTCATACCTTATCTGGCATGAAATCATGGGCTTCTACATGGGATAGAGCACATTGCACTATGGAGTTATTAATTTTTTTCCTTCCTTTGTAGGAAGCTGCTCTGCTTTCTGGGGATTTAGGGCTAGGACAACCCCATCTCCCTACCACTCTCCCTTAACAGCTGGATTTTACTGAGATGACAAAAGATGTTGCTGCCTGAATTAATGAGATTCATGCCCGTACGCTTCATTTTTTTGAATGGGAAAAAACATTCTGACAATTTTGAGCTCCCTGCCTACTTTCAAAAGAGAGAGCACCAGAGGGCTCCATTGAAGTTGTTTCTTTGTTTTGTGTCTTTTTGGGACCATTGCATGGCAGAGTATCACAATATCATTCTGTTTGAAAAAGACCTTCAAGATCATTCAGTCCAACCACTACCCTAACCCTGCCACATCCACCACTAACCCCTGTCCCTTGGCATCACATCTGTCTTTTCAGATATCTCCGGGGATGGTGGCTCAACCACCTCTTTGGACAGCCTGGATGACCCCAAAGTTCACACCATGTCCCTGCGGGTGTTATCTAAATGTTTCTTGAATATTGTCAGGCTGGGTGCTCTGTTCTGCTCTGTGCTACCTAGATGAATTGCTGGACATCCAGCAGCTCAACAGGAAACCACCTGTAGGTCAGCAGTAAAAAAAACAACCCCCTTTTCGCATATGCAGAGAGGTATCCTGTGGCTGAAATCCATTTGTAGGGCTGCTCATTTTATTAGGGACAGGAGGGCAATCAAGGTGCTGTAGACCCATCACTTTTCTTACTCCACAATATATGTCATTTGCTTCCTGTAATAGACAAGTGAATAGAGTCAGTTAATTAATCCTCTTTTTAGGTGAGTCTTTGAACAGTCTGGCCCTGCAGCATGTAACGTTTCCTTATGAATTATATTAGTTATGTTAATGGTTGGACTCAGTGACCTTAAAGGTCTTTTCCAACCAAAATGATTCTCTGATTCTTTATTTCTTATAGTCTCTTGTCCCTTGAATTCAGGCATAGTGCAGAAATTACATATTTCATCTTCTCAAGAACACAGAAAGGCAATTAAACTGGCCAGGGTGCAGACACTGCAAGAGTAACCTGCACTACTGAGACTATGAGATCAAGCCAGCAGGAGACCTCAACAGACACGTCACCAAGCCCTTGCAGGGAGGCACAGTCTTCTTGCCTGTTAGTGGTATAGTTTAAACTGAGTAGTTTTACAAAAATTAGTAACAGAAGAACTTGGGCTCAAAAGGGCGAAAGTGTGAGATGAATCTCAGTAAGCTAGAAGCTTTGCTAATGAATAGGGGGGGAAATGGCACTTGCATAATTCACTTTTGACACAGAAGGTGCAATTTTTTGTTAATTAGATAATAAACCTTCTGATGTGTTGATTTGTTGGGACCGGAGTGTGTTTAGCCTACATAAAAAGGAAAGCTGCCTTGACATTTCCAGCTGATGATGGCAAAGCAAGTAATCACTTGATATGTCTAGTGTCTGTTTGTGAGGCTAAGGACACACAGCATGACTCTCTTAGTGCTACTTCAATTTTAATGTGAATGAAGTTAAGCAGACATTATATAAGGTGATCCTCATGTTTACTGTGGGATTGTTTATGTCATCTACAGTTAAGGAATGAATATGCAAGTTAGAGGGTTGGAGACAATGTCAAAAAAAGAGTGTGGAGCTGCTCCCCAAAACGGTATCTTGACAGCTGTCACTCATGGGGCTTCTGCCAAACAGAGCTGTGAGTGCAAGAGGACTTGTTTGACTGTTTCGTTCTTGGCACTGACTTAGATTTTAGTGATAAAAGTATTTCTTTTTTCTCTTTTTTATTTTTATTTTTTTTTGTAAATGTACCTCCTTGTAATTATAAATGTGCAACTACTTAGAAAGGTAAGCTAATCAATAGTAGCTGAGCTAATGAAGACAATGAGAAATACTGTAGAGCAATTATACTCCATTACATCAGGCCCTACTTGCCAGAGGCCAAACAGGCCAACTTCCCTCATTCTGTGAGAGTGTAGACCAGTTTTGGAGGAGTAAGAGGGAGAAAAGAAGTAAATAACATAAAATGTTACCCAGAGCCCTTCTGATTCTGAGCTTTGTGCCATCTCCTGTCACCACCTTCCCATCTGGAAGTGCAACCTCACAGAAATAAATACCATGATCACTGGTTGTCACATTGAGGATCACCAAGGAGGCATCCCCTTGGGACAAGTCTCCACTCATGAAAACTCTGGAATTATTTGGCAAGACAGTCACATTGTTTTCTAACAGGTCCATCTGTCCATTTTCATCTTCTTTGTACCACTTCACCATCAGGTCAGTCAGGGAGGGATGTCGTGGACTGTTGAAGTGGCAATTTAAGACCACAGTTTCACCCTCTTTGGCCTTTTCCTTGGCTGGTGTTTGAGTTACCAAAAGGTGCCATGGTTCAGATGTTGTCAGTGATGTCACATGAGTTACAGCTGCACTATCCTTGCTTGCACTTCCACTGCTCACACCAACATCTGTACCAGGAAACAGAAGGAAGAAGTGGGTTCAGGGTGTTAGGATGATAAACTTTTTGGCTGCTCCTGACCTGTGACCAGTGCAGAGAATGGCCACTGGATGACAGTCACTACTATGATGGTAGGGATGTCTCTCCCGATTCCTGCTTAGATTATGTTCATGTGTACAGACTCCGATTCTCAGTACCTTACTACTGCCATGCTAGAGGAAGGTTATTCTCACTGTGTCACAGTGTCTTTCAGTGGAATTTAGTATTCACTCAGCCACAGTTCCACTCTTTCTTCCCACACCAAAAAGTCTCTGGGCCTGATGTTCCTGCCTCAAATGCTTCTGAGGCAGAATAAAAAAAGCAGGTACACACAGGCAGCTCTGTTCTGAAAAGTGCAGTGAGTACGTGTGCATCATTATAGCAAATTTCCAGCATCTGAAGGGGCCCTACAAGAAAGCTGGGGTAGGGCTTTTTACACGGGTGTATAGTGAGAGAACAAGGGCCAATGGTTTGAAGCTTAAAGAGGGGAGATTCAGGTTAGACATTAGGAAAACGTTCTTCCCTGAGAGGGTGGTGAGATGCTGGAACAGGTTGCCCTGGGAGGCTGTGGATGCCCCATCCCTGGATGGATGGGGCCTTGAGCAACCTGGTCTAGCAGGAGGTGTCCCTGCCCATGCAGGGGGGTTGGAACTAGATGATCTTTAAGGTTCCTTCCAACCCTAGCCCTTCTATGATGATGATGAGTCCATCCTAATGCAACTGCCTGCATCCCAAAACATAAGGTGAGATTCTTAGAAGTTTGGCCATGCATTTCAGGATAGAAAATCCTGAAACTGTGGGAAAAACCTCCATTGCTAGAGACTGAACACCCAGGAGGTGCAATCAGCAACCTGGGGGACAGCAGCTTAGCATTCTGCAGGTCTTGTCACTGAGGGTGGTACCTATTTGTGAAGTGAGCACATTGTCCTGCTAACATTTGACAGAAAAATATGGGCAACATACCTATAGCAGAAATACAAATCTATCTTCTCTCACTCGGCTGCTAATCATAGTATCAACCAGCATTGAGCAAAGAGCAGCATAAGTGGATCTCATTTCTAGAAACAAGCTTGGGCTCAGAAGATGAGAGGAACAGTTGTGGGCTCAAAAAACACAAAACCAAACTCTTAAAAATAAGCCAACAGGTGTCACCAAGAAAGAGTTTAGACTAATTTTTAGAAAAGTTTCTCCTGCTTTTTATTTTCTTCATGTGAAATAATCTCCCTTATACTCATGGTGCCCTCTCATGGACTGCAGACCATTCCACAGTGAAGGTCTTGATTTTCCATTGTCTTGAGTATTTCACTGCCATCCAAAGGGTGTGAAAGACTGTTGTCTGGGCCTGGTAAAGCTTCACAAGGATAACAGTCTCTCTATGCTCAAGGACAAATGTGTCAAGGCAAATGGAAAGCCAAACCCCTTGATAATTGGTTTGAGAGTTACTTGAATGGGTCCTCCATGCTTGTACAAAAAATCACAGTAGTATTTGTAGTTGTTATTATTTATGACTTGTGTGGGAATAGCACTGACAATTTCTGTCAGACAGCAGGGCTGTGTTGTTCCAGGTGCCTTATAAAAGGATGGGGTATAGAGCTTACAATTTATATATCAGATGATAGATAACTCAGGGATGCAGAAATAGAAAAAAATAGAAGCTGGCTATGAAACTAGGCAACAACAAAGCATGTGAAAAACCTTCAGAGCTGCTTGGTGCCCTGTGGCTTTACCTCAAAGTCAAAACTTTGGCCTTGTAACTGGAATGCTGTTTCACAGGAGTTGGATGCCTGAGAATTAGGGACCCAAATGTTACTGTAGTTCTGGATCCAGTTCCCTAACATGAGTTATGTTCATACATAATCTTACCCATAATTTTCCCTTTCTAGTTAGATAAGTGTATTGATGCACCAGTCATGGGAGTTGAAGTATCTTGCCACAGTACTTTGACAAAGTACAAAGTGTAGTTGAAATACTTGACAAAGGTGATGGTAGCTTGACTTATTGCAGTCTTCATGCATCAAATATTCTGACATGATAAATTTGGTTATTTATTAGAGTGAATTTGAGCAGTTGTGTCATGAGTACATGTCATGGTTTGGACAGTTGTTCTATCACCTGACTCAAACAAGGAGGGGAAACTGGAAAAAGGAAAGGAGACCTGTGGGTTGAAATGAAAACAGATGTAATAGAACGATAATAATAATGAACTTACATTAAAGCAAATGCTAATACAGGCCAAATTATACTCGACTCCAGATAGCAGTCACAAGCTGTGCACTTCTAGCAGTGAGGGCTGAATGCCCAACACGGTGTGAGAATGCCATGGTTACAGCAAGCAGAGGAGCAGGCCTCAGGTGTGGGATGACCAAAAAGACAAACGGGACCCTCTCAGGAAGGCAGCATGGTAGAAGCCCCCAAACATCTCCACAAATTTTTCCAATTCATAGTGAAGGTGATGTTTATGGTATGCAATACTTGGGTTTTCCAGCTTAGGTCAGCTGCCCTGGGCTTTGCCCCTCCTAGTCCAGTGCAGTTCAAAACTACCCTCGACCTTGGTCACTACAGAAAGCTGCAGACCAGGCATCTTATTTCTTTTATTCTCACAGAACTGGACTCTGCACTCTCTCAAAACTACAATTTCTCCAAACAGAAGAATTATTTTAGAATTCTGTCCCAGTCAGATCAGGACAGTACTCTTTTAAAATCTCTGTTAATTAACCATTATCTCAACTGCATACTGTTTACTTAGCTAAAGCAGAATTGATGTCGGTTATTAATGGAAATCTTGTTTTCAAGGTATGGCTACAGAATTTCTTCTCCATGATAGCTACTCCAGCCTTACCATACACACATAGTCACACAGTGGCATCGCGAACAAAACCAAGCAGGAACAATGTGCTTTCATGCTGCTTCTATTCAGCAGTTTCATTTGAACCTCCTATCATGAAATAACTGGCTTGTCAGCTGTGTAGTCCCACATCTTTGCTTCAATATGTATCGTGTAACTCACAGCTAATTAGAAAAATGAAAACTTAAGAGAAGTGGGCTGCATCCTTTCACCCCAGCTCTCTTTGGGGGTTTCACTGAGAAGGTCACAGCACAGCCTATATTTTTGCTCTTCCTTTCTTTATTTCTTTCTCTTTTGTAAGTTGCAAAACTGGATCATACCAGTCTACTGGTATTCAAATACACAATGCCCTTATCATACTGGCATCTGGGAGCATACCATGCCAAATGCCTTGCTGACTCTGCTTCAAAGCTCTTTTTAAGTCAAGCGCTTCAGAGCAGAGTGATGTGTAGGTCCCCTGTCACGAGGGTTGTAGGGCTCAGTCCCCATGAGGAGGAATGCAAGGTTTTTTTGGTGAAAGCACTTGAGCTAGACAGTGTACAGAAAAATACAGCATGGATGATCTTGTCTTGACCTGGAGAAATTATTAGATGATCTAATAGGTCATTGTCACATGAAGTCGGTAGTTCACAGCCAGTTTTCAACCATGACGGGAGAAAGCTCTCTGGGACTCCCTGTAATGTGACAATGTGCTCCATGTGCTGTACTAATAAGGCACCTACTAAGCCCTCAGCCTCCCCTTTTATGTAATCTGCAGGTTGATACTTTCCCATGTAAGGTCATATTGTTCATTGTCTGTGAATGAGAAACCCACAGGGCAGGCTAGAGGAGGTGCAGTGATAGAAGGAAAGAATAAAATACACCTCTGCTCTTTTCCAGTCCTGAAGCCTGTAACTAACTCTTTGGTGCCTGGAGTAAACCCAAGCAGTCCTGCAAGCTTCTTCTGCCCACTGTCAACTGCATGGGGGAACCCAAATGATAGGCGGAGGTCAGTGCAAAATTTGTCCTTTCTAGTTGAGCCTCGTCTCCTTGTTCACACTCAATGGATGGAGAGGTTGAGGGCAAATAGGGCTCGATTTCCAACCCATCTAAAAATCCTCTTATGCTGACTGTCTTTCAGATGGTTTTATTTGCTTTAGAGCTCAACTTCCCACTCAGCTGGTGCCACAAGGGTGCTATACAAGCTGTATTCAGCTCCCAGTTATCTGTGATTAAGTGATCAATGACTGTACATTGCTCATCTTAATTTATATGACTTTTGCCCTGGGCTGAGGTTGGCTTTTGCAAATGGATATGAAGAACTACATTGAGACAATAACCAGTTGCTAATACATCAGAGAACCAAAATAGAAATGAAGCTTCTAGCAATGATGATACTTGAAAAAGAGAGGCGAACATACGGTTTCTGAACATTTCTATTACCTAAACAGAAACGTATCTATAAATAAACCTGTGTTTTAATGCAGTGCACAACCCTATCTACAGTTTTCCTGCATCCTGAGGAAGTCCTTAGCAGAAAGCTGCTTTTTGAAAAAAAGAAGAGAACTTCTCAAGCCAAATTCTAGGAATAAGCTATGTTTCTTTTAATTAAGGAAGGTGGTTTAGTACTCACCCACCAGCAAGAAGAAGAGGAATGAAGACACTGCAGATCTGTAGAGCTTCTCAGTGTGCTGGCTCATAGTTGCTGAAGTATATGGTCTCCCTGTCTCTCCCTCCAGCAGTACAGACAAAAAACTTTGTGTGTGTTATTGCAACAGGACCTTGCATTCTGCCCAGTGAATGTCATGCTTACTAAGTTACCACAGCTTCGAGCTCACAGTGCTCTGCCTGCAGCCTGGATAACAGCCACCTTTGCAGTGACAGCAATGACTTCCTGGGGCTATTCTGATCTCTCCCAGAGAAGGTGCTGAAAATGCTTTGAGAGCAGAGCAAAGATAATCCATTATTTTCACTTAGGCCTTGTATAACCCAGAACTTTTGGCCAAGTGCAGACTATCCAGATATTTACAGGCAGACCTCTCTTCTGCTTAACCTTTCCTTAGTGGAGGGGAGAGGAGAAAGAGCATTGGCTTCATTTTCTGAGCAGCTGGACTGCTGTCATCCTAATGCACTATGCAAGGAAGTTAAAGGAATCCAGTATCTTTGTGACTATAGGCACACCGTGTTTATAGGTAAAATGTATCCCCAGAAGTATTTTTTTTTTCAGTGCAAAACAAATCCTTATTCACCAGAAGTTGATTACTTAAAACTCCTTTTAAGTAAAGCTCGTTTATGCCATCAGAGTGGAGGGGATACTAGAGCAGGTGGCCTATCAGTAGAACTGGCTGGTGTGCTCTGGTACGGAATGTCTGGGTTGACACCAAGGTACTCACACAGCTCTGCTTTGTGGGAGGAGTTGCAGCAGCCCCAAACCCTCCTCTGTAGCATCCAGCCCTGCCAGCTGTGCCACCACTGTACCAAACACATGCCCCTCTTCCTGGTTGGATGACTCCTTTTCCCTCAGATACAGGATTAGGGATTATGGCACACTTTCCCAGAACGCTGCTGCCTTTATCTAATGATTTTGCTTATCTTTAGGACTCTTCAGATAATGGAATTGTACTTGAGTATCCAGTAAAAACTCAGTTCCACACTTCTGTTAAAATCCAAGCACAATTCAGCTGGGAGGCATGATTATTTCTGCTTTTCTTCATATTTCAAAGCAAAAAGGACCCCCAAAAAAAGCCTCCATCACACCATGAGGACACCTGTCATCATGCTGCTACTGTCATATGGCTTTCTTGAAAACACATTTAATAAATTCTGTGATCTGCACCTTTGCATGTGGATGCTCCACAATAACTCTTTCAAGAAATTCCACATTGGATTTGCAAAATTCTTCTGGACAAACAATGTCAAGAGGAACAACCCACTCCTTGAGTGACTACTTGTTGCTCTAGCTTTGAGGTGGTGACACCTGTATCAGCAAAAGCACAACAGGCTAGGGGGAATACGGCTAAAGGAACCTAAAAGGCAAATATTTATTCCTGAAGTGGGTTGTGAGAGTAAGAAGACCTCTGATTACCAGGCAGGAATTGCTCCAAATTAACCATATATTAAGAAGGGAACTTGAGACCATGTGCAGAGCAGCATGGCACTTCAGCAGAAAGCTGGAAGGCAGATTGTGAGGGTCTTCTGAAGGAAGTACTGCCAAAGCATTAGTGAGCAAAAGCAAAACATGTATGAAAGGAAGAAGTTAGAGGAGTCAGAAACAATTAAGAATTTGAGGAGGGAATATGCAGAAAAGTCAAAGACACCTGATAGATCAAGAGGAACTGGGACTGAGTAACTGGCTGAGAGTACTGGCTGTGACTGTGTTGGAGAAGTCAGCCTGGGAAGATGAAGCTGGACCAAACCAGTGTCTGATTTAAACCCAAGTATTTGTTGTGTTTCTAAAAAAAACCTTCCCATTTGTTTTGATGGACATACTACCCTTGCTCCTGGAAATGCCATTTATGTTCATTTCAGCAATTCTCTTGTGAATCCTACATTAAATAGGACATGTCTGAGTAAAACTGTCAGGTCAGCCAGCTTTTAACCAAGGGAATATAAAGGGGTTTTAGTGTTGCTGGCAGCCATCAGTTGAATGTGAAGCTTCTACCACTTACATAACCCAGTATAATTCAGAGAGAATCTCAACTTTTAGACAAAAAAAACCCAACCGTTCCCGAGTGTTGCTGAGAAAAGTCTGAAAAATTTGAGATTCAGGATGTCCACCAGAAGAAAGCAAAAAAAAAAAAAAAAAGAAATAAAACCTGCATTTGTGTTCACACGTTCGTATAAATTTGGGAGACTCACAGTTGGTGCTACAGTTGTCTTGTCTGCACTGATGGCTGGGAGGGGACATCAGAAACAGGGTCTTCTGTCACCTTTGCTCATACGTCAGTGGGCAAGGTGCCACAGGGCCCAGAGACACCCCTTCAGGGAGACCCTCAGCCCGCTGTCTGGGGAAGCAGTGAAAGAAAAGAGATGGCAGGAAGGAGCAGCCCTGCCGTCACTCCATGCTACTCTACTCCTGCCCTTGGCCGTCCGTCCATCCATCCATCCATCCATCCACCCATCCACCCATCCATCCATCCATCCCCCCTCCCTCCCTTTTCACTGTCTGCCAGCCACCCACCCCGCAAGGCAGAGGCTTCTCTCAACGTCACACGGTTTTGCTGTGTTTCTTCCCTGCAAGGAGAACGGAGGGCACACATCTACCTGCAGCCACCGTGACTCGGGGCAGGTCCCCTGACAACAAGGGGCACCACTTGGTGCTGCTACCTCGGAGCGCAGCTTTTCAAACACTTCGGTGCTCGCAGCTCGGGCTAGAAACCACTCGGCACTGCCCAGCAGCTTTAAAAACCTGAGGCGAGTCCCCTCCACCGCTCACCTGCCTGCC
>NW_009953386.1:3479925-3490695 GCF_000747805.2 Chaetura pelagica | reverse complement strand
ATTGGTTAGGGCTCTCAGCGGGTTTTTGTCCCATTTTGTTAGGTGCCTCGGGACAGGTGGTGTTCTGCAGCTCGGTTTCCCTTCGGGAAGTAAAACCGACTTCCCAAGTGAAGAATATTGGTGTGTTGGTTATTGGTTAGGGCTCTCAGCGGGTTTTTGTCCCATTTTGTTAGGTGCCTCGGGACAGGTGGTGTTCTGCAGCTCGGTTTCCCTTCGGGAAGTAAAACCGACTTCCCAAGTGAAGAATATTGGTATCAAGGGAAGGTGCTACAGAGGGATTGTTATGTTTACAATGAGTGATACAACTCTTTGCCTCTGAAGCGTAGTGCTTGTGTTTATATATGATAAAATACATAATTTATAGCATCACTAATACTATGTATAAATATTTGATGTATTTATATTATAATCATACATATTAGTCCTCTGCTACACCTGTGTCACCTTTCTCAAGTTTTGAAAGATCCCACAGGTTCTAGAGACGTGCTGTGTGTGTATTACACGCTGATGTCTCATGTCGGTGTTGCTCAGGCTCTAAATATCTGCACAGCTTCAGTGTGCAAGTTGAGGGGCTACTGTGGGAATAAGATGATATAGAAATGTAAATAACAGTTAAACATACTATACTCGAGAGTGTATACAAAACATACACAATCAATGAAGAAAGAGGCTGTCAGTGAGAAGTGGTTTCATGCCACTGGCTCTGGTGAAACTAGAATGTAAAGTTTCATTTAATATATAGTTGTTAAATGGATTAAGTATGTTATTTCACCTTTCTCCTCCATTGTTGAATGACATAGAATCATAGAATCCTAGGGGTTGGAAGGGACCTTGAAAGATCATCTAGTCCAACCCCCCCTAATGCCTTGCTTCTTTGTTCACAGGAAGTTCATGAAGTGGATCATGGTCTTATTAGCCACCGTCTGGCTGATTCAGAGGAGACTCTCAGTTCGGGCACAGAGAAAATGCAGGTTCCTGCTCAGTATAGCTGGAGTGCTGACTGGAGCTTTTGGGTAATGTATTTATATTTCTTCTAACTTGTGTTTTATTTGTTAATATAGGTATATTTCAATTTATACGTGTGTATACGTGCTAGCTTTATATCCATAGTTCTCAAGTTCCTTTGTCCTCATGAATTACTAAAGCCTTCTCCACCCATGTAGTGAGATGGGTTATTTTATCATTATCAGCTTACTAAAGCGTAAGGTGAGACTGAAGGGAGGTGAGGTTGCTTGCCTGATGTTATATATCAAGTTAGTGACAGGACCTCTGGCTTCTGTGCCCCAGCCTGTCTTCCGGTTCCTTGTAACATCTCTTTATGCCTTTAGAAAGAAATTGTTGATGCTATTTTGACAGTACGGCCTGAATTTTGATTCTCAGTGTTGAGTAGTTGTTCTGATGTGCTTTCCTAGTGTCTGTTTTGTTTTCAAATAAACACGTTTGTTTTCCACAAGAGTAAATAAGCTACCTGTGCTTTGTGTAAAGAATGGGATTTATGAATAAGGAGGGCAGAAAGGAGAGGTTTAATTTAGCTCCTTTCCAAGGAGATGCCTCACTTAAAGTGGAAGGCATAATAATAAATGCTGTCATTAATACTTTTATCATGCTTTTGATGGATCTACCTTTTTTTTTTTTTTTTCCCCACTCCAGTGCCATGAGAGAAGGTAAACTTAAGAGTGTAGACTTGAAGTGTATGTTTTGCTCATAGTTTGGTGGATGGGCTGCTGCTGTTAGATAGGAAAGGGTAACACTTGAGTGTACAGGCACAGGCAGCGTAACACCTGATCTCTTGAGAGACTTCTGTTCCCTTCCTCTCAGCTCTGACAGTCTGACTCAGGTTCAGCATCAGGTGGCCTCAGTAAATTGGCATGTTTCAGCTTGTGCATAGGAACATCATCTGAACTACTGTGTCCTTATCCTGATGATGTAATCAAAGAGTTCATTGTGCTCAGCAGGTGAAAGATTAAGTAACTAGCAAAGACTTTGGGTGAACTGTGACAGAGCTGCAAACTTAGCTGGGGGATTGGATTTCCCAACACCTTATTTATAAATTTAGCTTGTATGTCTTCCTCCTCTTGTCCAAACTAAAAGGATGTCTTAAAGGTCAGAACACTGATTGTGCATCTCAGATGCTAGAATGAACTTCCTTTAAGGTGCATGCGTGCTGTTAAACTGAGCAACAGTATTCTGGAGCCAATGGAAATGGGACAGGCTGCATGAATCCCAGTGGGCCACAGAGTTGTGCTGTTAGAGTATAGGTACTTGGATCATTCAGTGTTTTCTCCACTGTTCCTACAGTGGCAAAGCTGATACAGGGACGTTCTGTCTGTGCCCAGCTGTATCTCTGCACTTGAATTGGTAGCAAATCATGTTGCATATGACATAGTAGCTGCCAGCTCTGCTCTCATTAGATGTCAAATTAGATTGTGTAAACTAACTCTTTATGGTTTGTATACAACTGTTAATACAGTTTGTATTTTGTGAGGAAGAAACCTGTTTAGGTCTTGTGGTCAGTTTATTGGACTTGCAGTTAGCAACTCAGTCTTTCCTTGATAAGCTTGGCAATCTAAAAGTCAGTAAAGTGCAATAGATGAAGAATGTAACTGTGCTGTTTGCTTTGCATTTGTAAGTTTGAGACATGATGAACGTTAGAAGTGTTTTTGAACAGAGCTTTAGGTGTGTAGGGTGCAGGGTATTGCACTTCCTCACGGTGTTGCTTTCTGCTTCCTGTAATAACACGTGCCTGTAACTTCAGGGGAAGAGGATCCTTGAGTGCAGTGCTAAGAGAGTGTAAGGTGTCCTCCAGTATAAATAAATGGTTGTCTTCTGTCTATGATTCATACTTCAAGACCTTAGTATTTGTTTGAAGTTAGCATTTATCTGGTACTGCAAATATGACCTTGCAGTTAAAACAAGGGAACTGTGTAAATACTCGCCTCTTGTAATAAAGTACTGTGGCTTGTAAATTTCTAGCTATATGGTTTATGTTATTGATTAGTTTTAAAAACCTCAATCAGTCTGGTTAAAGGAGATTGAATGAATGATACTCGTTTTCTCAGCCTCAAGGAGACTGAACTTTGAAGCAGCAGGAGGCAGAAAGTCACAAGTTCAGGGCAAAATGTAAGATATTCTAATTAAAACATTATGACATTGGCATCTTTCCTTGCTTGTCTAAACAGAAAGTGTTTTAATAACTTGCATGATTGATGATCAGCTGCTGAGTATATAAACAAATCATAAAAATTCCCTAAATAATGAGTCATAGTGAATGTGTAGGTGATAACACGAAAGGTAGCTTGTTGCAGCGTGCAAAGCATGTGTCACTAAGATTTGGCAAAGGATGATCTTAGTGTCTTGTGGCAGGCGTGGATTTGTTTTGCTCATTTCTACTCTTGAATCAGTAGAACTAAGGAATTGCTACAACAGGAAGACTAGCCTGTGGTAGCGTCCGGGGATCAGCTTTGGTTACCTGGATATTTGCTTTGAGAGGCTACATGTTTCCAACAACTTTGGTTTGCGCCAAGGATTGATTTCTTCTAAGTATGTGCTCTTGTTTCTCTGATGATGGAAACCAAATGTATATGTTAGAGCCTGACTGGTTTGACTTCAATTTTTCATGGATTTGAGTGGGAGTAGGCAGTTGTGCCATGCCTCTGGAAGTCAGGCCAGGTATCATGAATGCTCAATAGGTGCTGTGAGCACATGTAATTAGACACAAGCTTGGGTTGGGAGCCTCTGGGATGTAATCTCTTTCCTGACTGTGGGGAGAAGGAAGAGTAGCAGAAAAATTAGCAGGGAAGGAGGAGAAGAAGAGAATCCTGCAAAGCATCATTTTCCCTCATCTCTTAAAAAAAAAAAAAAGAAGGAAAAAAAAAAAGAATACTTTGGATAACTTCACGGAAAAGTTTTGAGAAGGGATTATTTTTCTGTACTACTGCAAGTAATTCTTAAACTAATACTGTTACTAAGTGCTGGTTTTGTGGTGGGTGGTTGTTTTTTTGTTGTTTTTTTTTTAAGACCGTTCCCTGGAGGTGAACAAAGCTAGACTTTTATAACCTCACTGGAGATAAAAAAGAGCCTGCTTGTGAACTTTATCTCGGGCCTTTCCTTCCTTACTGGAACCCTTGAAGTTTTCATCTACTTTTGATTAAATAGTTTTTGTTTTGGCAACTGCAAATAGAAATTATGACAGTCAAAGATGCCATGGAAATTAAGTTACATTTGGAAGCCCTGTCTCAAGATTCTGAATTTGCCTTTCATCTTTTTTACACTCTTCATACTGAAATATAATTTAATTTAATATTTTTGAAAGAAGAAACCCAAGAAAATCTTATGTTCTTCTACTCTAATGAAGAACGTAAAGATGAGTGAGGAAGCTAATGAAAAGGATCCTTGCATCAAAAGCGAGGGTGTTCTTTCTGGGGACTATAGTTCCTATTAATAAACAGTCAAATAAAGTTCATGTGTGTCTACAGTAAGAAGAATGCCTGTGGAAAGAAAGTACAAAAAAGTAAGTCCTTCCCTTGCAATATAAAGGTAGATGGAAGGAGTTGAAATCAAGTGAGCATCTCTCAGAAGATTACTTTTATCTGGGAGGCTTGTTTAAGAATTTGGAAATCTGATCTGCCAAGAAAGTGTTGGAAAGAAAATAATAGAATGAGATTTAAAAAGTCAATTCTATTGCAATGTAATGTGAGTTTAAAGAGTTGGTTGATGTGAAGGAGTACAACAATAGAAGCTAACAAATGATACTGTGAGAAGTGAAAGTAAGCCTTTCCTTTTTCGTAATACAAGAGCAAGTGGGGTTGCACAAAGTTTGGAAAAGGATTCTGAATATTGGCAAACATGGGTTTGGTCTCATAGAGACCATGGGAGGTCTAGTCTGTGTGAGAATATGTTGAGACTCACACCTGCACAGGAGGGATACAGATACACATTATAGTTTGGAAGGATGACTTACTGCAGCACAGATAGAGGCTGTGACATAATCTGTAGTAAGGGTTAGATGAAATATTTCTTGCATATGTAGTTGTTTGAATGCTTCTTCCACCTTTCTCTGAAGACTCAAGTTCAGTTGGGGAATGGTTTACCTGGGTTGTTAAATTGGTAACTATGTTTTGGCAGGCTGGTATTTAAGGCTGTCTGATGGGTGCTTCATCTCCTGTGTTGTACACTTGGTATGTTACTTCTGAGGAAACCTTCATTTCTCATCTGTGCCTCTAAACGCTTGGGTTGTGAAGGAGAGACATCATGGCTTGTGACATTGGAGGAGCATTTTTAGCTGCTTTTTCATTTGCTGGTATGAAGCAGTATGCTAAGGAGAATGAGAATTGCATAAATGCTGTAGGTCTCTGAAGAGAGTAAGAATCTTAAGCACACTTACACTGTCTTTTCTGAAATGTCGTGACTTCAGTATAAGTAAATTTTGCTTCACTTTTAACACTGGTACTTTTTTGTTTACATAGAATAGATGCCTTTTTCTTAACCCCTGTTATAGCACTGATTATACAAAGTTTTTAAATTGTAAGAAAAGAGAAACTCTAGTCCTGACTAGCCCTTGAACATGGATTATTTGGCGAAAGTGTTTTTCTCACTCATTTTCACCCTGATAAACTCTAATGTTGTGATGCAGCTTTAAACTGAGCACTGGGGTAAATCTGACTGCCATCAAGTTTCAGCCTGTTCTGAGCAAAGACTGGCAGTTGGTGCCTTGTCTAAATAATCTTTCTCCAGCTACAGAAGTAGAAAGTTCTATATGATACAAACTATTATTACATACACCTGAAGTGTGAGTCCAGAATCTGAAAGTTAAGTGTAATAAATAAGGAACAAAATACTTCAGATTTGTGGGATTTACTTATATTGTAAGTCACTGGGAGAAAAACCACCAGAAATGCAACGTAGTTCAGAAGAACAGCGTGAAGTTGGTTGAACCGTGAGAGGGACGTTCCTAGCTTATCGAATGAAAGCTTTAAAATGCAATTCTAGGAGATGGAAGTTAAGCTCTTTTTTGGTCTTTGGTTTGATTACAGCTTTGTTCAGTATTTCTGGAAAGAAGCAGTGGGGTAACATTGTATTTTTCAAGTCTGCTGCAAGTAAGCTATTTGCATCCTTTTGGAGGTAAAGGCAGGTAAACAAAAACTGTACAGGATATGATTCTTTATTGGTACATTTTATTAAGTCTTTAGCAGAAACTAGGAGTAGAAAATTCTCCAGGAGATATTTTAAGAAAATAAGAAAAAAAAAATATCAGAACCTGAAATATTTTTCTGAGGTTTAGATAATTTGGGACACATACTTGCCTATCCAAAAATTTAAGAGCATTCTAGACAAGAGTATATGGCTTTTCTGCTAGTGACTACCCTGGTAGTCATATTTAGTCTCATTCTATGCAGCAGATGGCTATGCACTACTTGAGCTATGTCAAGATTCTTTGGTGATATTGGCAGTTTTCTAGAAATTACATGGAATAAGTGGGGGTTTTGGTAGTGTTTTCTTAATTGAAGTTCCTTGCAGAGTCAGTAAAGCTTACACTTGGGATATTCATGCACAAGCTTTAACTTTGGTAATGTGTTCAGGTCATGTGTTTGGATTGTGTATTTTTTTTATTGCAACCTCCAAAAGCCCGTAGGGAAATAATAGATAAGATAAATCAGGACTTAAGCCTACTTTTACAACTTCTCAGCTTTCTCCTTCTGTTTTCTGCTGTGTCTACCCACTGGAACTCAAGATGCCACCTCTTGTTCAGGATGAGTGGAGGTATGTGATAATGAATGGTGGTGTGTATGTGGTTCTGATCAGCTTGTACTGATACATGTGTTTCCCAGTGGTTGACCCTTTGCGTTCCATTTTTGTATAAAACTGAAGAAAAATAGTGTATGATCTTTCTTTGCTGAGAATAGTTCAGTCAAATCTGGTGGCATCTTTTAATATAGAAATGACTGACAAGAAAATCTGTGTTTGGTTTCTATGGTAGAAAAGGAAGAGATCAGATCAGATATTTTATAAGAAAAAATAGGTTTGGGGCAATAGCTTGGTGAGTGGTGTTTCCTGCGTAATTTCATATGCAGTAGAGCTACTCACAGGCTTGGTGAGATGACTGATGTAATTTATACCAACACAGTTCGTGTAGTTGGCTGCAGTCACCACTGCATTAACTGTGTGACTGCTGTTGTTTGTCTAATATGCTCCTACAGGTTGTCTTAATCCTGATCCAAAATATTAATATCCTTCTATGACTTGCTGAAAAGTGGCACAGACCAGTTATGAAATCTGAAGTGTATTTGGGGACTGTTACTGAACTTAAATACAGATTTGGAGGTGCCAGAGTCCAGTTTTGGGAGAGTAAGATGGGAAATGTGGAACTGAGGGATGCCATTCTTCTGCTTCTGTGTTTAGCTACCCATGTGTTATTTAATGTCAGTGGGACTTTGTTGCAGGTAAACAAGATAAGAGTTCAGAAGTAATGTTACTTTATTGTGTGAGGCCTGCCCCACCCCCTCCAAGTCTGAATCTTTTTTTCCCTTCTTATTAAATGTATCAATTAAATGTAAAGACAAGCAGTTTGAATTTTATATTACTTAGCCTGCAGTGAAAGATCAGGTGAAGAAACAGATTTTCTTAACAAATAACTTTGGCTAATTGTCTCACACACGTGTTGTAGGAATTAATGAGTCAGATGAAACTACTGTTCAGGAAGGAATGTATTTTTTTTATCCAAAAGGAAATAATCTTGACCAAGCTTTTAATTGCCATTGTATCATATTCGCTATACACTTAAGACTGTAGAAACCTGGACAATGCAGGTTACAGGACTTAAATTGTCTGCTCTCCAGTTTAATTTTATCTCAGCTAAAGGATAACTTGTTGGGTGGGTGACAAACTCATTTCAATTACACAATGTTAAAATAGTAACTGCAGAGTTCATACAAATACACTTGGTTTATTTGTGTTAAGTTGTTTGTGAACTTACATCATGGGGCTTGGGGAGTTGTTTTTTGTTTCTTTAATCCTTTAAATACTGTAATTTTTCTTTGATTTTTTTTTTTTTTTTTAAAAAAACCTTTCAGTAATTTAATCACCAGTCCTTGTGACAGAATTACTAAAAAATGCTTGAATGTTGCATCTTTGAAGTCAGGAAAGTTGGTACAAATCCACACTTTTCCCCTATGTTTCCATGATGACAGGCTGGGAGAGTTGGGGTTGTTAAGCTTGAAGAAAAGAAGGCTCTGGAGAGAACTTTATAGCAGCCTTCTGGTACCTGAAGGTGCCTACAGGAAAGCTGGGGAGGGACTGTTTACAAGGGTATGTAGTGATAGGATAAGGGGCAGTGGTCTTAAACTAGAGCAGAGTAGGTTTAAAGTAGACATTTGGAAGAAGTTCTTTATAATGAGTGTGGTGAAACACTGGAACAGGTTGCCCACAGAGGTAGTGTTGATGGAGGCCCCATCCCTGGAGGCAGAGTCAGGCTTGATGAGGCTCTGAGCAACCTGATCTAGTTAAAAAGGCCCCTGTGCACTACAGGGGCAGCTGGACTAGATGACCTTTAAAGGTCCCTTCCAACCCAGACATTCTGTGGTTTTATGACAGTGGAAAGGAGCTAGGCACTTAAGATGTTTGTGAACTTGTCTTGTACTTCATGTCTTGGGGAGGCAATATGAAACGTGGTCTGATCTGGATGCTGAGTAAATCTGAGATTGAAGCATTTTGCCTTCTGGAAAGCTAAAAGCACCTTAATTTCCAGTTCAGAGTTGTGGAAGATGTTTTTCTGTGGGTGTCAAAGTCTTTTGAACTTTTTATTGATGTCCTTATTTAAAATAACTGGAAATTAAGGTGCTTTTAACATTTAAACATTTAAAACATTGAAACATGAAACATTTAAATGTTTCATCCAAATGCAGAGGTACTTGGTAGCAGTTAGATAAATAATCATATTTAAAGCTGAAATTATCAGCCTTATTGCTAATTGCAAACTTCCAGACTCAGGTGTTTAATCAGCTGAAGATGGTGTTATCTTATAAACAGGAAATCCACTGAAATGACTTTATGCTGATGATGCTTCTGAGGCCTGAGTCACACTGGTACCCAGGTTTTGGCAGGGCCCTTCTGAGATCTGGATTCCTTTTACTGTCTTTCTCATGGAAAGAAATCACCAATGAATATTTTTCTGTATAGATTTCCCTCCCAGTATTTTGCTGCTCTTTCAGCACACAGAGATTCCCTGTGATGTATCCTAGCTTTGCTTTGAGAAGGCGGAAGAGTTGTCTGGTTTTTCTGGTGAAACCAGTTCTTGCTATTTACATATGTAGCTGATCATGACAACAGTGAACTGCAGGCCTTCTAACTACCTTGGTAGTTGCACAGACACAACTGCTTAATACTAACCAGCAGCTGTGGCTGGGAAGGTGACTCTCAATGTGATCCCATTGTGTTCAATTATCTTCTCCTGTCAGACATTCAGATTTAAATCTGATGATAGGAGTGATTAAAATGCCTGGAAATATGTTTGTGTTTTCTTTCAGCTTCCTCTGTAGGGCTGTACTAGGAGAGGGATCTCCTTGTGAGTCATGAGCTGTATCTTCATCCAAGTGCCCAAGGGGATTTGACATGTAGGAGGAGGCTGGGCCTTCAGTGGGTGAGGTTGATGCAGCATAGAGACACCTGCCTCTCCTCTAGCTCTGAAACCCTCTGTGTGTTGTGATAGTTTCTAGGGACCTAGTCTCACAGCTGGGGTGGTTGGGTGGTGCCCTGGAGCAAACGGGCTCCACAGCCCCTTGCTGCAGTAGTGGCTCACAGTCGGTGAGGGGTGAAGCTTGTGTGCAGCCCATTGTGTTCTAGGTTGTCTCCCGTGATTCCGGAACAGCCCTCTACACAAACTGAAGTCGGGGCCTGATTTCATTCAGGTGCTTGTGGAAATGCAGCAAACAGGTCCTAGGTAAGACAGATAGAAGGGGACAGACAGCAGGAAAAAAAAAACTACAAACCAAAACAAAAAAAACCACCAGATGTGCTGTTCCCCTTCCAGAGCAGACAGAGAGGTCTGACTGGTATGCAGGCCTTACATCCCTTGCCTCAAAGTGTCTGCTCTGTGCCTATGAAGAACTGAGCTCCAGGCAGCTGGTGAAGGGGGTTGAGTGGTAGTATACTGATTTTGGGAGCTTGGGTGGGCATGAAGCATGCCTTGATCTCCTCCCTGCCTGCTCTAGAGCTCAGACTGAGGAGGTCTCTTATAAAGGACTTGACTTGGTCAAGTCTTATTGTGAGAATAGATTTGGGTCCATGCTGAGTTATCAAATATAGATGTACTCTATCTTTAAGACTGGTGTATGGGCCTTTAGCAATGCAGAGAGGAGGAATGCTGGGCATTGTGTGCTCCTTCTCAAGCTGGTGTTTCCCTGGTGATGGTACTTTTCCTCTGCTGAACTCTGTGGGACTTCTGTGAACTGGAAATGACCTATGCTACTGCAGTCTGCCTCCCAAAATCCATTTAGATTACAGTGAGTTTTAGATTGGAGCAGGGCAGTTCTACGCCCTCCCCGCCTCAAGTTTTCTTTGACCACTTGCTGCAGCGTTTGTGTACACGTTCAGCAAGACTAGTGTGTTTCAGCTTGTTTTCCAAGCTGGCATGCGAGCAGAGGCTGGCAGAACGCAAGCTCACTTTCCTGGATGGTGTCCAGCACTGGCTCTGAGCGGGAGCGGTAGAGGCTGCTTGAATGTTGGCCAGGGATTTTTGGTTGGAACAGGCTGCAGACAGCTAGAGGAGGAGGTTCG
>NW_009953386.1:3460353-3479710 GCF_000747805.2 Chaetura pelagica | reverse complement strand
TGTAGGGTGTGTGTTTCTTCTGACTATGTTAGCTTCATGCCTCAGTCCATTTTAATTCTGAAATGGAGCATATGCTCCTCACTTTGTGTCGTACTTGAGATTTAGTATCCAAATCAGAGTTGTTACAAAATTATGTTGGCTTCACCATATAAAAATGCTTTAGAATGTTTATTTGCAGAAAGTACTGACTACTACAAAGCAATTCCTTCAAAAGAAGCAGGGGATATTCTCAATTCAATCTTTTCTCTTTATTATTATATTTTTGTTGGGTTTTTTGGGGGGCAGGAGTCTAAAATACTGCTAATGACAAGAGACTTTCTTAGCATTTATAAGAATGTTATCAGCTTGTTTCCCAAGGACCTTGTTAGAATAGATTCAGCTGAATCCTATTCCAGTGAAATGTAACAGCTTGTGAAATTGAGCTCATTCTGGTGGGATCTTGAAGGAGAAACTTGAGAAAGGTCCCCATTTGTTCTAAACTGAAATACTTTGACACAAAATCATTCCAGATATTTTCTACTGTTTTTTTTCTACAGAACATTCAAAATATTTTTAACTGCTTTTAACTCTAAGTTCTCCAAAGAAATACCTTTACATCTTCCAACATTTAAAATATTGAGTCTTTGAGTTTTCTTTCTGCGTAGGGGAAAAAAGCCAAATTTAAAAATTCTTCACCAAGAATGATACTTCTGCCCTATTTCTAATACGATAACCTGATGTTAGCGGCATGGTTCCCAGTATTTCAGACGATGCTACATTCTCTTGTCTGTCTAAAGCATAATTGTGATAACTTTGGTTGTGGATTTTGTAGGCTGTTTTCTAAGTCATAGTCCAATGTGATTCTATGTTTGTACTTGTATAGGCAAATGTCAAGTATGAGACCTCCTTCCTTCCTGTCAGAAGGACAGTGTGGCTGGTGAGGTACAAGGAATGACCAGGCCTTTCATCAACTGTATTCCAGCTCAACTGAGTTCGTGTCACACGATGAGGTGTAAGCAGTTGTGATCCAGGTGTTCCTAATCAGTAGTCAACCAGAACTGCTTTTCAGAAAAGCAGAGTCTTGCCATGTATCAGGTCAATGATGGCTTGATGAGACTGATGTCCACAGTGGAGCTTGAGAGGGCTGGACTACTGTTGAGGTGCTGTGTGACACAGGACTTTAGATATACTAGACCCAGTCTTTGAAATAAATGTAGGCAGTCTCCCTTTTGGAAGTACCTAATTCACATGATGGGTGTCAAATACTCTGTAAGTAGGCGATCAGTATTTCAGTAACTCTCTATAACTAAGTAGTTCTGAAGAATTTCTTCCTACCTGGATTTTTGGAAGCTACTGGTGCTAGTGGTAAATAATCGTCTAGCATTTTTAGTGTGTTTGCCCACATTACATGCTGTATTTCCAACAGAAGAAAGACATAGCTGCACCAAAATTCTTATTGGATGCCTGTAGAGAGATGCTACTGAAGGAGAACAGCCACTGGTTATTCTTCTGCTCAGTCACTAAGAGATGTTAAAATCTGTTTCTCTCTCAGCCTCTGCAAGTAAGAGGTGGGGGCTGGGCCACAGAAGAGTATGTAATGACCCTAGCGCACAGCCCTGTGCCTGCTGGTGGCTCAGTGCCCTGAGCTTAGGAAACTCCCCTTTCCAGAAAAGTTAAGGGTGAATGAAGAAGAACATGTAATGAATGTAAGTAAAGTAGTCCAGGCTCTTTAAGCTTTTCCTCCTCCCACTCTCTGGCTATGAGCTTGTTTCCACTTCCTTGAGAGCCTGGGAACTTTTGGAAAGTGGGCTCCTAGGGAATACACTGGCAACAGTTCCTTGTTGTTTTTTTTTTCCTTGCTTTTAATGACTGTTATGCCTTGTATGACCTATGAATTAAGTATAGCTGTGTGGATCAACAGGTGTGATCAAATAGCTCCTTTTTTAAAAAAAAAACAACAACAGAGGACACTGTACACATCCAGTGCCACAAGTGCACGATGTGCTGTACACAGCACAGTCAGTTTTTGAAACTAAGGTGGTGTTGCTTTTCAGGTCCTGCAAGTATTTATTTCCCTGTGCAAGTTTAATTTTTTGTGCTTTAAGACAAACACAAGAACAGTAAGCTACTGCTAGTAAAGCTGAGGAGTACTCAATAACTGCAAGTTACTTCTAACTCAGAATTTCTCTGTGATTCTGTCAAGGAACAGTTAGTGAAAACAGATCACTGTAACAGAGTGGATTCAGACTGTTTGCTTGTGACAGGGTAAACAGAACAAGTCTCATCCTTTCAAAATAACTGTATGCTTGCTTTCAGAAGAAATGGAAACTGCCCTAGAGCTGTGAAAAGATAAGGGATACTGGTAGTCACATCGACATGAACCTCCACTGTGATTCTGTGCCTAAACACCAATGTGAGTCAAATGTACGTGTTTTCAGTGACTATTGCGGTGCGTGTCTAGCTCTCAAGAAGCACACTGAAAATCGGAGGGGATATTTAAGGTCCCTTCCAACCCAAACCATTCTGTGATTCATGAAAGCCATGAGAATAAGTCTGAGAAACCTTTTTGCTGACAGACTTGAGAAGCTTTATGACTGTTCCAGAAGATGTGGGGTAACTTGCTTACAATCAAAAAAATAATTTACAAAGTGATGATAAGATTAACCAACAGACCACTGGAAGAACTATCCTAACTAGAATGGATTTTTCCACCAGGGGTGACTTTTAATTTAAGAAGGTAAAATGCTTTTTTTTTTCTTTCCCACAGGGAAATTTGGTCATTTCAGCTCTGATTTTAAAGCAGGAACTAAATAGCGGGATAGCTGTGGCTTGTGTGTGATACGCTAGATTGGATGCTCATCATAAACTTTACTGGACTGAAGAAATGGCTGCAGTGGGATCCACATTTCTCTGATAGAAAGGCTTGTCAGACTTGGCACGTTTTACAACAGAGACCACCATATCAGTGTGCCATGGGAGTTATGTTTATAGATAAGACCACCTGAATCTGTTTTGGAGTATGTGAAGTCTTTAGTTTGCCTGTCTTACACTGCTAAATGAGGCTTTTGTTCAGGGTTCTTAACTTAGCTCTTTCCTAGTATAGTGAGGCTTTAAACTCACTGAAGGGGGTATTGGTATGTTTCATTTGGTTTTGGTTTTTTTAGGTCTCCCTTAGCAGATAAGTTTCAAGAATAGGTGTAGGCTTAAGTAGTCTTTTTTGTATAAAATCAAACTCCTTTCTGACTTTGTGTTGCTATTCTGAAGGCTTTTTTTCTTCTTTTTTTCTCCTGATGCTAAGCAGGATTTTAGATTAATTTAAAGAGAGGGGGAAATGATGCATTCTTCAGTACAAATGCAACGATTTTTGTCAGGATAGTTAGTGTTTGGTTTAATGTGCTGGTAGTGTAGGATTAAAAAGTGCTTTCATCCTAACCTTACTAATGTCTCCAAATTTGTTATTGACTATGTCTAGAAACTTCATGGGAAAGTACAGGTCAAGCTCTTCTGCTCTTAGGAATAGCACATCAGATGGTCTCTAAGTGGGGTATAGAGATAGTGGCATGGATTTGCTTGCTTGTGAACAGAGGAGCAAAGCCACGTGTCTCATTTTCTGTATTTTGGTAGGTAAGTGGGGTTTCTGAGCATCAAAGGGGTCAGCTTACATGCTTGTTTGATTCTGGGACCCCAAGCACTTAGCAGTAATTTATCCCACAACTGAAGCTCAGTGTGAGGCACCTCTTAAAAGGAGGTCACATCAGAGCTGCATTACTCTAGTGGTGAGGTCAACTTAGTCTCAGCTGTTTGTATTCATGGCTGCATGTCAGAACAGTAGAATGCAAATCGTCAGGTTTTGGTATCTCAAAACAAGGATAAAACACTAATAATGCAAATGCAAAACTATTACCGTCATTAGCAAAAGTTAAAAACTCTGCACACTGTTCAGCTGAGGTTGATTGACTATTTGGTTAATGATATGTGCAATCAAATTATTTTCTAATGATTAGCATTTTTGCTTTATTCTTGGGTAAAGGTGTATCTTAATTTTTCTCCACAGTTTGCCAAATGGCTCAGATTATCTGCTATGTCCATACTTAGATATAGATAGATATAAATATGATACCACAGTTTGCCAAATGGCTCAGATTATCTGCAATGTCCATACTTTGTAGATATAAATATGAAGAAAGCTGTTTTTAAACAGACTTCTATCATGTAAATAACTCAGCTTAGTCCTATTTAAGCTAACCTATTTTTTTTCTGGAGTGTGACTTAATATACTTTGACTCTGGTGCATTTCTAAACAAGGTATGAGAATCACTTGTTACATTTCTTCAAGTAGTATCTGGCTCTTGCATAACTGTCTTCTGTAAAACTTTCTGGATGAGGCTGAAGAGGTTTTTCTGCTTGTGATACTCTACAGTTTTTTGGTGTATTTTGTGGCTTCAGTTAAATGATGCTAATATGTTGTTGGCTGGACTTAAGAATTTTCGTAGTGATTAAATATAGCATGCCCATAAATGCCTAAGGTTATCCTCAGGCAAAGTGTTTGCTTGGTGACTTATTATTAAACTTAGAAATGTGTGTGTTTAAAAACCAGTTGCTATTTTCATCTCTTAAACATTATACAGACTAATTTATGCATTTCTTCTTCTAATACTTCATGGTAGTTTTTGTAACCCAGAGGTGGCAACCTGCCTTGAATCCTGCCACATCTTGGATCCTATAAAGGTGATTGAGAGATGATGTATTTATTCATAGAAATGGAAATGTCTTATTTCCCCCTCACTTTAAGGAAACTGATTGTGCCTATGGTGTTAATATTGTTCCTGTTGTTTCCCAGGTACATTGAAAAAGTCTTAATCATCAAGCCACATGTGGGGCACATAATTAGAGATCTAAATGAGCTAGTTTTCTTAGAAAGTAAGGAAAATATAAGGCTAAAAAGCTTCAATGAGCTCACCTTTTCCTGTGGATTGGATAAAGATTCAGAGTTGGCTCTTTGTAAATGTTGTAAGAGGTCTGTAGAAATCTACAGTCAATGAGAGGATTTCATGTAGTCTGTTTGTCACCTATGGCAAGGAACACTTCTAAATACGAGCAAGGGTTTCTCAGGCAAGCTGTAGCACATCTTATGCTTTAGAGAAATTCCATTTCTAAGTGGAACTCAAGATTCATTGAGTTTGGATTCTTGAAGCTGTTGAACTGGATGATTCAGGCACTAAAATGTCTGTGATACTGTGATATTCCTATTCTCCTCTTTCTGATTTTATCTTACAACTACAAAACTGCTTAAATTCAGTGTAGCTCTTACCCATATACAGCAAGCTTGAGAAAGTACTTCCCTCCCTTAAAAGTATGACTTTGTAAATCAGGCTTCAAGACTGGGAACTTTTGCTGTCATAGCACATCAGTTCGTTTCCCCCTTGTATGTTAGCACTGTCCTCACAGGCTCAGACTTCAGACAGCTGAGGTACAACTGTGTAAACTGTTGGGTCTCTGGAACTACAGGTGGTGACTTTACAGATGGGAGTTAGTTTTTCATTCTTCTGTCTCTTTCCAGAGTAAATGCAAATAACTTAATTTCTTGCAAGCAGTGTAATCACTGGGTGCCTGTTTCAGGTGATCAGTTGGAAGTGTGTGTTTCAGGGCACAGTGTAGCAAGGCTAAGAAACCGTGGCATCTCTACATTAGTAGATGGCATGCTCCCCAAGAATGTTACCTTCATAATTTCAGAAATAGCTGAAATATAACTGGAAGCGTAAAGCTTAGGCAACATGTCTAACATGTTGCCCCCTTAGTTATGCCTAAAGCTTTCAGGCTTAGTTTTCTTAGAAGGGTAGGGATTGGATGTGTTTTCTGTTTCCCTCACTGTGTTTTTACATTGTAATGCTCAGAATATTAGCAGACAGCAAATATGTACTCACCAGTGATCACATATAAATACTTTATTTTATTGATGGTACTAGAAGGTAACATTAACATGTTTTTTAAAAACTTAACTGAGGCAGAATGACTTTGCCCTCTCCTTTGCTATATGCACTTAACACCTGATCTTGAAGTAGCACTTATGTGTTCTTGTGCCCAAAGAGCTTGATTCTCAAGTATAGGTAGATAACAGACCATCACAGGGTGCATGTGTACAGTGGTGTTCAGAGATCTTTTTGAACTGCAAGAAGCAGGAATCTCTTCTGTGGAAAATAGCAAAAACAACGCTGATGAGGTGGGGTCACTATTGGCACTAGATTATTAAAATACCTTCAAGCTGAAGATAAGTCTTTGTTCTGGGATTGTTTTTATGACAAGCACAGGCATAATGAAAGGCTAGTGACCAACTAACATGCTGCAGATGTCTGCTAAAACTTTTTTTTTAGTAAATATGCTGCAAGGTCATACAGTTAAAAGTGGTTCTTTGTCTCCTTTCTTCCCCCACCCTAAATGTAAATAGCTACCTATCTTATGGAAGAGATGGGTTTAATCAAGCTTTTGGAGTAATACAGATGGTCAGAGAGAGAATAATGACTGCATGCTTAAGATGTTTAGGAAGGTTTGTTTTTTTTAAAAAAAAAGGCATTTGTAGTATGTTTATACCTGGTTTTGGTAACATTTAAAAGTGACTTCTTTCAGTCTTAGCTATAGTCCAGATGCATCTTTGCTTTATACAGCATTTAGTTGGGATAGCCCCTAAAATAAGTGACCAACATCTGTTAGGAAAAACATACAATCTTGTTATTGCTACAAAATTAAAAATAGTATTTTATAGCATAATTGCTCCTGGAGAACAGGCTGAAGCTCTTTATTTGAATGTGAGCAGGGTCATGAGTTTATAAGAATGTGAGCTAAAGTCAATCAAGATTAGTCTTCTTTGTTGTGAGTTTACCATCTAATTTGAATCTTAAATGAATCACAGACAGTGATATTTTTAAATATGGGGTGAAATGTAGAACAGGTCAGGAAATCGAGGTGATGGTGATGCTGCTATTTGTATTTACTGGAGGAAACTTTGGCCTTTATTCCTACAAATCTAATTATAGCAACTGGCAAAAAAATTAACTGCATTGTAGCTTTCCCAAAATGATACTCCAATTAGAAATTGGTGTTCTAGGTTGTATGTTTGTGTCCAGCTAGTGCACTTGATCAGCCCTGCCACCTATGATGTTGTGGCCTTGCTGACTCTCCAATTAGTCTGTGCTAGAAGTCTTAGCCCTGGAAGGGACTCTTGTGTCCATATGAGTGGAGCAAATTGCCATGGTGCAACTGTAATGCCTTGTAATCGGCATCTGGCCTGACACAAGGAACAGTTTGGCCCATACTATCCTAAATACTAGCAGCACACTCTTACATAAGCGAGTATAAAGTTACAGTGATAATCACATGTAGATGCCACCTGTTCTTTTTTGTTCTTTGGATGTTAATTTGTTCAAGATAAAATTACACATCCAGCATGAAGACAATTGTTGGCTGAAAATAAATCTGTTTGCTTAACCTTTTACCGTTCTTTGTTACAGCTCTCAAGTTCCACTTACAAATATAGGAGTGAGGAATTCAAGAGACAATTTTCTCATCTGCCAGACTCTGAGAGACTCATAGTAGGTAAGGTGTAATCACACCAAAAGTGTTTGTCTTTTGGCTGATAACTCCAGATTGCAGTAGTGGCAAGGCAGGCTTTTATGGCAAATTCTAACTACAGCTGATAACTTCCTGTTCTTAATGTCTCTTGAACTAGCATCAAATACCTTCAAGGAAAGCCAGGTCCATAATCTTCTATAGTGCCTACTGTGTGGAAAAAGATTCCTTTTGAGGGTTGAGAAGTGAAGGAGAGGATACAGAGTTCTCTGGTTCATTTATATATGGGATGGTAACCTCTTAATGTCTCTTCCTGCTGCTACTTTATAGTGGATTTTTAGACAAAACCCTTCCTGACAGCAGTTGAGATGTGACTGTCTGACAGCTGGTAGCTGACAAGCTGGAAAGAAATATCAGTATACAGGGTTAGTGTGAGTACTGTGCACATAAACTCAACATCTGTGCATTGATGGCCTTGTGCAGTGCAAGCATGGAAAGAACAGAATTAAATCCTGAGAGGATTGAATTTATGTTCTTTCCAGCATGGACAGCCAACTTGGTACCTCTTGCAGTGTCATAGACACTCGGAGGATTGAAAATAAATGGTTGAGTCCTCTCTTTACTTTAAAGAGGCAACTGGTTATGGCTGAGTCTGTTGCCATAGTTCCTGGGGGAGGAGGGAATGATTCCATGGTTATAATGGTTTGGTGCTGGGATACAATGGTAAAGGATATTGCTTCGGTGATCCTGTTAAGTAAGTATATGATCTTTAGCAGAAGGCTTTTCCCTTGCTCCATGGAACTAAATCTGGACTCTTGCCCTAGGCATCCTGGTTAATACGACTTCTGTGACTGAGTGACACAGTGGGTGCTTGTAATTTAAGACACTTCTCAGAGACATGTGGAATGAGGACATAAAATTTGGTATTTAAGTATGTAATTCCCATTAGCCATCATAGGAGATCATTGGAAAACACAAACCAATCTTTGTTTTATCCTGACTTAAAAATGCTGTGCACAATGCTGCTATGCACTGACTTACAATGCTGATGTATGTGTCAACATAGTATATTGAGGGCAGATAAAAATGTTTTATACCCCACACTGGTCTGGGCAATTGTAGTTACTACACAGGCTAGTGCTGACCCTGAAGTATGTTATCTGGTGCTGTGCTCTGCACATGTGTTAGATCTGGGTTTGCTCATTCCTTGAGCAGAGGTTTTTCATCAGCCCAGAATACCAGATTGGTTTATCCATACACTGAGGGGACAGGTGTAGGCATTAGAAGTAACACTTGGGTGGAAGAGCAAAGATGGTGAGAAGTGCATGGGATATGAGAGGACAGAAGCAGGGAGCAGAGAATATCAAACCACGGTGCAAAACCTCTTTGTGCTGAAATGTTCCTTTTGAGCTCTGACTCCCTGTTCTGCTCCACTGCAAAATCCAAAGAAGGGAAGTGTATAATCCTACCTCCTTTGCCTGCAGTGATGCACCTTATTCCCTCTTTTATCATTTGCCTTGCAGGTAAGTCTGCTTGGGTTGCCTGAGCATTGTGTAACAAATACACTGTCCGAGAGTTTGGTGTTGGTTTTGTTCAAAAGTAGTATTGTGACTGTTTAAAGTTCCTCTCCTTTTATGCAGCCTCTAAGGAAGAGAATATTGAGAAACTGTCAGTAAATGCTTGTAAGGGTGCTGAGTTCTTTCCAGGTTAATGGAAGATAAATTAGAGATTTCACTTGCACAGAAACAGTTAAATCCCTGTGTCCTTTTCCAGCCTCAGAAGGAGGCAGTTAGTTTCTGAAGTGCCTTCTGCATTTTTAAAGTACTGGAGTTTAGTACAGAAGTAAAACAGAAGAAAAGGATATTACTTCAAAGCATTGTTTTGATGTTTCTCCTCACACAGAATTGGAATAGAAAGCAAGGGATCAAACTCTGATGCACAGTTTTAATGAACAGGCAACCTAGGACTTAGAGAAAGTGTTAGTAATGGGTTAATCTCAACAGTGTGGTCCTCTTTCCATGGGAAGCAAAATCATTACTTTATATACGTTTTTTACCGCATAAAAGGCAGTGCTCCTTTGGAAGGACTTTTTGCATCATCCAAGCAAAGAACTCTTCCTTTGCTTGATGCAGGGAAACTTTGTCACAAGCTATTACTTGCTGCTGCTTATTAAAAAAACTGCAACTTCCTCTGTTCTGAACTTCTCTGTTGAACAAAGAAGCGACTGTTCTACTGTAACGAGCACTGTATAAAAAGATTATATGAAATATATATAATATAATATATAGTATATATAATATATAATATATGTATATGAAATATACATATTTCTTGTAATGAAAGAGAAATTACTTAGACTTCCAAAATGTTTAAAGGAGTGCTGCCAACTTGTCTGAAAATGTTGTTTAAAAGCAGCATTTAAAGTTACTGGTTCTGAAAACTTAGGAGAAATGCTAATCTCTCCCTAAACAAATTTGATACTATTCCATTTGCAGTTATGTCTCCAAGGGCTTGTATATAGGCTGCATGGTTGTTGCAGGAAACTTCATTTCCATTTGATTATTTGAGAGGAAAACCTGAGAATTTAAAAAATCATAATGAAAGTCTCTTTAGATGCACACTTACCTTGAAGTTAAGATGTTGAGAGACTCCTGAACTTCTTGGTACTTGAACAAGAACTGTATTCATCTTGTACACAAAATCAAAACTCTGGTTCAGACAATAGCAGATTCTGCATTCTGGCTATTTTCTATACATGAGGAAACCTTTTCTTAAGTTGGAGCTTTCAAGTGGTCTGTCTTAACTTTCTAGCAGTACTGCTTCTGAAAATTCCTTTTGTTTCAATCTTCCTGCCAACTTGTCTGAAAATGTTGTTTAAAAGCAGCATTTAAAGTTACTGGTTCTGAAAACTTAGGAGAAATGCTAATCTCTCCCTAAACAAATTTGATACTATTCCATTTGCAGTTATGTCTCCAAGGGCTTGTATATAGGCTGCATGGTTGTTGCAGGAAACTTCATTTCCATTTGATTATTTGAGAGGAAAACCTGAGAATTTAAAAAATCATAATGAAAGTCTCTTTAGATGCACACTTACCTTGAAGTTAAGATGTTGAGAGACTCCTGAACTTCTTGGTACTTGAACAAGAACTGTATTCATCTTGTACACAAAATCAAAACTCTGGTTCAGACAATAGCAGATTCTGCATTCTGGCTATTTTCTATACATGAGGAAACCTTTTCTTAAGTTGGAGCTTTCAAGTGGTCTGTCTTAACTTTCTAGCAGTACTGCTTCTGAAAATTCCTTTTGTTTCAATCTTCAGGCTCTGGAATTCTGAAAGTAGAGGTTTTTAAAAAGTGCAACCAAATCCTCTGTTCTTGTTCTTGATTAGCAGGTAACTGATAATGGGTAACTGCATTCTAGATAAAATCTGTCTCAGTAGGGATGTTTCAGCCAGAGGTAGTATCATAATAAAAATGACAGTCACCTTCTGAAAATATCCCCTGCCTGAAGAACTGGATAGCTTCAAGGTAGCTTTTAGTGCAGATTAGTTTTAGGTGGTGATAGGATCTGTTTAGTGGGAAATTATCTTGGTACAACACATGAACTACTGTTAGTAGGAGTTGACAGTATAATCTGTTACACTATAAAATGTATGTGTATTACTTAGTTGCTTTGAAGTCTGACTTATGAATATGTCTCCCATGTACTCCTGATCTTTCCCAATACCTCTTCTCTGAAAATACACAATAATGTACAGGGGTTTGATACATAGGGTGCTGTCACAGATACTTCCATCAACTCAATCTTTGGGATGCTCCCAGACAATGTTCTGCATGCAGCTCAGCACAAGTCTGCTTTCAAAGACTTATGAAGAGTGAAATATGGCTTTTTATTTGTATTGTAATACCTTATCTCATTTTAAGTTAACAGGTTTGAGTCAACTGAGCTGCAGTAAGTGAGTAAATTTGCTCTTCCTCTCTATACACAGATTACGCCTGTGCACTCCAGAAGGATATTCTGCTGCAAGGACGCTTGTATCTCTCTGAAAACTGGCTCTGTTTCCACAGCAATATTTTCCGATGGGAGACCACAGTAAGATGTCTTAGCTCACTTGAATTCCACCTTTTATTTGTCCTGTACTATCAGGGTGTAAGAGTGTGTTGCCAATCTCTTGCTTGTAACTTTGCACTCAAAAGAACCTGCATCACTGAGTGGAAATGATGGTCTGTTTCTCCATAAAATGAGAATAGCACTGGAAACATCTGAATGCTGAAGTAAGCCTACTTAGTCATTCAGCATAGGAAGGAGTTCAGGAGTGAAGCTGAAGCTGGTCTACATTTCTGGATGATAATTTGCCTCTCCTTACCAAGGAGAGTTGCTCTGTAAAGGGATGTAAGGTGTAATGTTCTCCTGCAAGACCAGGAGCATGATAAAGTATCAGCATCTAAGAATAGCTGAAGAAAATGTATAAATGACCTCTGCAAGTTCTTGTATTATGGTCTTCAGCTTTTGAACAGCATGAGCAAAAGTAAGTATTTGTGACATGTTGGCCCTGTCTTTCTGTCAAATTAGGTTAATGAGTTAGAATCTTTCATTCAAGCAGTTGCTGCACTGGCTGTAGAAATAGCATGAGCTGATGAATGAGAAAGGGAAGATAAACTAAGTGAATAGGTGATGGAGATGTGTCAAAATGTTCTGCAGCTGTGAGGCTGCTTGTACCTTAATCTCTTAAATTCCACTATGTGTGTTCTGAAGTACATGGGACAACTCAAAAGTAGCTTGTGTACTTCAGAAAACGAGGGGGTATAGAAATGCATAACTGAAAACCAAGCTTCATTTCATCAGACAGATTTGGTAATCGAATGTTTCTTATTGTAGACTTAAGATGAAAAAAAAATTCTCTTAGAAATGACACCCTGAATATATAAACTATTCAAAGACTATTTTTTTGAGCCAAAACGGCACACATCCTGGTCACCTGTTCCTGCCTGGCTGTCAGAGTGTATTTTAAGTGATATATTACAGCAATTTGAGTTCCTCAGCTACAGTGGTAGAGCCAAGTTTTGAGCCCTCCATAGCAGGCTGTGCTGATACAGAGAGAGAAAGTGCACATGCACAAATAAGCTAGATCCAACTGTGTGTTCTACCTTTGTCTAAGCTGAATGCCAGCACAGTCTTTTATCTTCAAGGTAGGCAGGATGGAGATGGCTTGTTGCAGCCAGTTAGACCATGCTCTTCTAAACAGAATCATTTTAAGTACTAGTATGGATGACAGACTCAAGGAGATTTTCCTGCAGTGTCTGGACTGCAAATAAACCTCTGAAAATGGACTACATTGCAAACTTCTGTGAGATAAGATAGACAAGGTAGTCTGTTCTTTGAGCTATATCCTGCCTTATGTATAGCATACCAATTGGGATTGGCTTGCAGATCTGTATTTTTTATTTGGTTGGAATTATGCCCTTGATCCTGAAGTGTTGCTGGAGGAGTGGAAGGAAAGAACTGCTTGCTTTCCAAGTTCTAGTATGAAAGGTGATGAGATTGCTCTGAAGTAATCTTAACTTGCTTCTGCTTTGGAATGATTATTGTTAAGGTTAGCAAGTGGACACAGTAATTGCCTTTGTGATCTCAAATGAATTGCATCCCAGGGCTTGGGGTTAGTTTGAATTCCTCTTGCATGTTCTGTAACTTCAGAAATCTTTACTCTTAAAACTTGTTTTGTTTTTTTCTAATAAGTATTTTTTGTCTGCTTAGATTTCTATTGCTTTGAAGGATATCACTTTCATGACAAAGGAGAAGACTGCTCGGCTCATTCCAAATGCCATACAAATAGCAACAAAAGGAGAGAAGGTGAAAACATGTATTTAAATATGTTTTTTATAATGTCCAGAGCACTTGTAGTTTTTAATTTGCGTAAGTAACTTCCTGGTCAAATCTTTAAATGTGATTCGGATTAGAAGACTGACTTGGTGGTTTGGTTCCTGTGGATATTGGCTTAATAATTCAACTTTAGTATGATTGCAGAATGCCCTGATAGTGTTGACACAGTAACCAGAAAGTAAGGGAGTAGGTGTCACATTGATTCTCAAAGGAAAGCCATATGAAAACAGAAGCTTCAGGGCATTAATTCAGAGTGTGCATTCTTGAGATTGCAAAAATATCAAATTCACTGGATCTAAAGTGCCCATGGAAGAAAATTGCTGAAAACAAAGGGACTGTGATATTATGGGTTCTGAGTCATGGAGAAATTTATCCTTGGAATATGCAGCTCTTATATGCTGGGAAGTGTAGATTTTGGGTGTGTATTTGGAAAAACTGAAAAGCATGATGCTGAATGTTCTTACGGGCAACACATTTTATGATATTTCTGTAAATGCCTTGAAAATAATAATTCTTGGCTGGATACAGAGAATATATTTCCAGGGTGAATCTGGAGCCATTCTTTGTGAAGGGAATTCTCATTTCTCATATTTAGCTATTTCATCTCAATGTGTTAAATGTTAACTTTAATCATTCAAGAAAACAAATCTCTCTACTAAACAAACTTCCTTATGGCAAACATTTTAATACTGCAAATGGTGCATCTAATTTGATCTCCTATCTTAATTGCTTTAATTTCACATCTTCTCATGCGAAAAGGTAACTAAAAGGAGTATGTGGTGGAAGGATGGAAGGGACTGTGACCTGTAAGAAATAGGCATATTAATCTCTGAAATGTTCTGACTTCTATTTGGAGGTGGGAGGAATATTTAACTGTGCAGTTTGTTGAGTGGGAGCTCTTCCTTTATGACAAAGAAGAGCAAGTGTCTTTATATACTATGTGGATATTGGAGAACTAACTCATACTTACTGAAAGTGATAAAAAGCATGGAGTATAAGGAACATGAGCCCAGGTTTGTTGAGAGAGTATGCCATTGCTGAAAATCTTAGGATATTCAGGATACAAGGAAACATTCTGGATTTCTTGAAAATACCCACAAGTGAGCTTTTTTCACCTTGTTTTTCCTGCAGTTTTTCTTCACGTCATTCAGTGCAAGAGACAGAAGCTACCTCAGTATCTTCCGCCTATGGCAGAATGTGTTGCTGGATAAGGTAAGTTTCTAAGTGCCAGTATCTGTGGTTAAGTAACAAAATAATCTTTTTCTTATGTAAGCAGATGTGTCTTTGGAGGATAAGAGGCTTTCCTTAAGAAGTTAGATTTTCCTTTCTGACACAGAATTCTAATCTGATATTTTCCTTCAACTCTGTGCTCTTTAGATCCCAGATCAATTTCTCATACTGCCACCTCAAATGGAGCATTTTGTCTTTGAAGATAGGTTTCCTGCTTCTCTTCACTACCAAGCTCAAGCAGATATTACTAAATTGGCATTCATTTGCTTCACATTTTCTATGGCTAATTTGTGATCAAAAAGACAAAAGGCTTTTTCAGTGAAAGCTCTTTTTCTCTTGAAGGAAGAAAGCAGAAAGTCACCTTCTCAGATAAGTTAGCTGAACCTTTGCCAGCCAACTCATTACAACTCCCTGACCTTGAATAAATAAATGCAACAAAAGACAGGCTGTATGATATGGAAGTGTATTTTGGCAACTTCTGCTAGTTAACTTGATTTATATTGCAATTTGTGGACACTTAAGCTAATCTTCTTTCTAAATATGTACCAACACTTTTGCAGAACATCACTGTAAGTAATGCAATTTTTGTAAACCAATTCTTTCCTGTTTGTCTCTCATTTAAATATTTCAGCACAGTTGCAATTGAACAGTGAAATATCCATATATAACTCTGTGCTACAATGGTCCCCAAAGGTTTAAAGCTGTTGCACTACTTATATGTAGTACCCACACAAGTGGGGTTTTTTAGATGAATTTTAGGGCAGACTAGAGGCACTTTTTGTCAAAGAAAAGCTGAAAATGAGCCATTTTAAAGCAAAACTAATGCTTCCTGTAAATCTCTTATCCCTCCTATCAAATACTATTTAACTGTAGTATCATAACCATCCAGCAGTAGCATTACGAAAACCACAATGTTCTGTGTCACCTTTTGATTTGAATGTACAACTTCTTTTCTTTTGTCAGGTAATTATCTTATTCAGTTGGTTAGTTTGTGATGCTGGAGGGTGAATGGATGAGCATTCAGGTATACAAACCTATCCAAGGGTCTTCAAGAGAGGCAACAAGCTTTGTGCTGTTCAGTATTAGTTTTTTCCCCATGCATTTCTATTCTTTAACGCTGAAGTTGAGCGTCACATCAGGAATAGCTTTTTCCCTTTGGAGTGATAACTAAAGGATAGGTATGGAAGCAGAAAGCCTGGACTGCATATAAAATGAGATTAATTGAGCCATTGATGAATTAAGGATTTCTGTTAGGTTGAGCTTCTACTTTTGGTGATAGAATGTGTTTGAGTCATCAATTGGCCTGCTTTAAGATTCTTTGCAGCTTATCGTGACTAGATCAAGCTATAGAGGGACACTGAGGAGTTAAAAGTAGAAATTGAATTTGCCTAGAGCTGGATCCACTGACTCTGCTACAATGACCACTGACCTGTTGTTGAAAGAAAGCCCTTGCTGCATCCAGGCAGTTTTGCTGCTTTCTCCCCACCACCATATGGTAGGAATAGCACACATTTGCAAGATCTTGAACATCTGAGGCTGTGGCATGGTATGCAGGGCCCCGAGTATGTGAAGCCTGGTGTTTCTTGGCTGCAGTGATCAAAAGGATCCCATCAGAATTTCTAACATTTCTGACAAAAAAAACCCCACAAATCTCACTCTGGAACAAATTCCAACAGGAGTTGGTTTATATGTTTCCTTTGCAGATAGCTAAATATTTTAAACCCTATGGATAACTTAGTTGTTATCTAGAGTGCATCTACTAGACCTGGAGATGACATCCAACTGTTAAATGATGAAAGAAGTGGACTGCATGTCCATGCTGGTGTCATCAGAAGTATAACAATGCAGCTGTCAGAGTTCTGGTTTATGCCACTTGAGGGTGGATAATCTTCAATTTGCAGCGTTTGGATCCACAGACTTGGAATTGCATTTCCTTCAACTCATGTTTGTGTGGATGTAATTTTCAGTCTCCAGTTCTGGGCTTTCTCAGTATAGATTTTATGTTACGAGGTCTCACCTCTGAAAACCAACCTTTCTGTTTTAGCCTTTGCACCTTAGGCTTCCACCACCTGCAGAACTCGGAAGGGTCAGCATGCCCTTTCCCAGATCTCCATCTTGTGGCCATTCTGCCTTGTACTTCTTAAGTATAGCATGTCCTAGACAGCTGAACAAGTAGCCTTTCTGTCAAGTCTGCATTTCTATTAAAAATTACTTGCATTGTATAAGAAAAAACAGTAAATGTTTACATGTTATTCTGTGCCTAAACTTACTTCAGCCATCAAGATGCTCTCTCCCAACTTTGGGTCACTGTTGTAATAAGGCTCCTTGTCCCCTTAGCTGAGTTGTAATTCTCCTAGCCCATACCTTATTCTGATCTTGCTCAGAGTGAAGTACTGTGCATTTGGTGCCCTTCAACTTTGATTCCTCTGGGATTCAGTGGGTACCTTCCTCTTAAAATGGTCTTTTCTTAGGCTGTATTGTAAAATACAATGTAAAGACTTTTTTCTTTCAAGGAAAATTTCACATTTTTTTCCCATTGCAAAATGTGCTCAGAGTGAGTCTCTTAGCCTTTTTACCTTGCAATTGTTTTCTAAATGCTCCTGGTTGAAGAGGAAGCATCATGGAAAATAAGGAATCATTAATCTAGGTCTGGAAGAGACATGACACCAGTCTTGATAAAACAGATAGCTGCTTTCACATGCACTGAGGCTTTCAATAATACATCATTTAATAAAATCAGCCAAAATTCTTGTTCTGCAGCAGGCTTTTCAGATGAGTAAAACAAGTTTACTAATGGCTGCTAATGGCAGTAAGAGCATTGCCATTTAAGAGTTTTGTTTTATTGCCTGAAGCTTTCAGGTGTCAAGTATCCCTCTGGTTTTAGGGAGGAGGAACAAATTAAACTCTAATTAGGCAGGTCATTCAAATCCCAAGCAAACACAGTGCTCCTTATTTCTAATGGAACAAGATCTTAACTTAATCAGTCTCGACTCCCATGAGTCCTCTTCCTTAGAGTTGGATTTATTTTCCTGTTGTTCTTCTTATGCTTTGCTGGGTAGAGATTTGCACCTGTCTCCAGAGACATTGTAGCAGGTAAGTCTAGAGGTGTGAGAAGGGACCAGAATTTCTGATGAGCTGAGATTCTTCAGGCAAACGTCTGCCAGGGCAGCAGTTTTGCCTTTACCAGCAGCTTCTCAGGGAAGCTTCTGAAAAAGAGATGTTTATATGCACCTTTGTGTGCAGTGAGGGTTCTTTGAGAGACCAGGGAGAACTTAGGTTGATTCTGACCTTCATGTTTGGGCAGTTAGAGGGGGAGTTGGATATTTTCCTTTGTGAGAAAGCGATCAGACAGAATTCCACATCAGAGTTGCCTGGTTGGGAGTGTGGTGTGTTGTGGGGGGTTGTCTCTGGAATAAACTTGTACAGAGTGTTTTGTTCTTATTTCTGCATCTGTACATAGGGGGTAAAAAACAGTGGCTTCACTTAAGTCAGTAGTATTGCTTGTGCTGTGCCACCACTTTTTCTGGCGTGAAACAAAATTCTGATGTTTTGTGCTCCTGGTTGAAAAGACAAAAAATGTGTCCCGGCTGCTGCTTGTAGCCTTTGTTTTTGTCTACAGAGAGTATTGAGGAGAAACCCAGCATGCATAGACCATCACCTTCAGTGGGCAAAGTAATTCATGTTTAGATTCAGTTTTTCAAGCTTCAGAGCTCCTCAAGCCATCCTCTCAGAAGCAGAAGGCTGACCCAGAAAATTTGTGCCCTCCTTTGCTTTTAGAACTAATCCTTTCTGATACAATAAACCAGATGTGGTTTGATCTTGGGCTGTGACCATTAACAACTTCTTATTCCTAGCTGAGTAAAGAATAATTGAGCAAAGTGCAAGAATCCTGTTTTGGAAGCAGAAGTTGGTACCATTGACTTCACAAAACCACAGGAAACAGCTTTATGGATTCCTAAAGCGCACAGCTTAGTTTTTCTGCTTTCCTCAAGCCATTGAGCTCTCTGTACAAGGGCAGTCTGATTTATACACAGCCTGGTGCAGGACATGCTGGTGAATTTACTTAGTGACATTGGCTGTTTCCCAGTTAAGTCTCTTATGACTGGCAATAAAGGCACTGGCAATATTGGGCACGGGAAGTGAAAGTGGCTTTGTTTGAAACCTTCCAATTTCCGGTTGAAAGGTGTGCTATCCAAAGACCTCAGCTGTATGCTGAAACCATGGGATGCCTCCTGGTGCTTTTTGGCCTCTTTCCTGAAGCCAGCTGAAGGTAGTTGGCCGTGGGGATGAGCGGGGCGGCTGCGTGCGGGGCTGTGCGTGCTCAGCGCCGCATTGCTCGGCACAACAAACCCCCATAGCGGAGGGAGGGAGGGAGGCAGGGAGGGCTGGCGTTCGCTGTGGTGACTTTTCACACGTGCGTGTTTTGTGCTTGAGTGTTTACTTAGTCCTCGGCAGGGTTAAACACCTGGAAACTGATCTCCACCAACGGGATGCTTTTGCCGGCGGCTTCGTGAACAGCACGAAACCTTGTTGCGTGGGAAAAACCCCTCTTGGAGAAGGGGGGAACACGGAGAACCGGGCTGGGTTTGCCCTGACCCTCTGGGGGGTGGGGTGATCATTCCCTTGCCGTACAGTTGACGGGGGCAGGGGGACCCGCGTGGGCTCGGGGCGCTGTGGGGCTGCGTCCCGGCAGCCCTGGCCGGG
>NW_009953386.1:3452844-3460278 GCF_000747805.2 Chaetura pelagica | reverse complement strand
GATGCCGGCAGCGCGGGGAGGGAGGGAGGGATGGGACAGCGCCGGGGGGAGGGTGTGTGTGGGCACGCGTTTGCATTTCTGCTGGTGGGTCACGGCTCTTGGGCGTCTGGCTAAAATTGCAGGTAGTGTAACACTCTACAGGTGAAGCAGGGAGGTAGAGAGGATCGTGTCAAGGCCCCTTCAATAATGCATGGATATTTAACGTGATCGTTTCATGCAAATAGGAAGCAGTACTTGTGTTACTGCCTCATTAGCACAGTTCTGTTCCCTTGATCAATATGGATTGTGGCTGAGGCACATTTTCCAGTCTCTTTTAAAATCGCTAGTGTTGCTCTGTGAGCTCTGTGAATTCCCAGAACCTTACTTCCTTTATTTTTTGAGCCCTTTACAGCTGAACTGGACTTTGAAACTACTTGCTTACATTGCCGATAGGAGTTGCTCACACTGCTTTCACTTCCTGGCTTTCCTGATGATCTGGGAGAACTTTTATATGGCTGAGTAGCTGTGGGAATTCATGGAGCAGGGAGGAGACTTTATAGAGAAAGAGGAGAGTAGATAGTGATGAGTCAAGGTAACACTGTTACTGAGCAAAACCACTATTTTATGTAAATGGATTCTGGTGTCCTCAAAAACATGGACCTCATGTCCCACCTTGGCAAAGCAGGTAGGTTTCTGACCTAGGCACCACTGTTTGTAGTGACTGAAATGCTAGCCTCATGTCTCTTGTAAAGCACTCCAAGCATCCTGAGGAAACAGGCATGTATCTATTAAGTGGCTTGTCCAAGATCAAAGGGGGAGCCCCTGTCTGTCTACTAGTTACTGGTCTTGTGCCATATTGAGTGAAATTCAAGAGGGAGTTTCCTTGAAGATAACTCTAAAAACACTGGTGACGTGAAGAAACAACTAATGGCTATAAGTATGTGTTTTCTTGAAATAACTTTTCTCAGTCTGGTGTTACTGGTTGAACAGTGATGGGTTGGGAACATGAAGTACATGGGAGTACATTCCCCAAAACGCTGAAATCTAATCTTGAAATGTGACACCTAAATGCTTTCAGTCCTTGTCAGAATTGAGGTTAAGGGCTGTGGTGTAACTCAAATTTCTTACTGTTTTACCTCCTATGCCTTACTGTCCTATGCCATAGTTCTTGACTAGCTTGTTTTCTTTCAGAGGCTGACCAAGCAGGAATTCTGGCAGTTGGTGCACCAGAGCTATGGCTCTGAGCTGGGTCTGAACAGTGAGGAGATGGAGATCTTCCACTCATCATCTGAGGAGAACGGGCAGTCTCGGTAAGGAGAGGCTATGAAGCTTATTGAAGTACTCGGGGAGAAGCAGTATCCTATTTCTTAGAAATTTATTTTCCAAAGGGGTGCTGTAGCATTGCCAGAAGGGTTAAGCCTGTAGTAAAAGGATGGAAAGAACTAAACTGCATGGACTGAAGCAAAGATAAAAACTTAATTGTGTTTATTGTCTAAAATAGTAGAACCACAGCTGAGGCCTCTTAGAGGAGGGAGATAGGAAGACCTTGTTCTCACTGGATCAGCTTGTGGGTATCAACAGGATAGCTTAAGTAGCAACCTCTTTTCATTATGCTCTCTGGTCAGGATCTGTATGCCCTTCCACAGTATGAAAGAGCTGAGTGGAATGGAGTTCAGACAATTTTCCTCTCCTCTATGGAGACTGATATACTTGCTTTGCTTTGTTGTCCTGATGTCTGAGATCTTAGCTTATTTTTCTGTTGTGCTTAGCTTGAATTAGGAAGCTGGAATAATGTGGAATTTTTTTAAAAAGGTTGCCTTGATTTCTTGGAACAAACAGGAACTAACTAATGAACTGCCAGCATCAATCTGCAAAACTATGTGACTTTTGTCTCTTTTCAACCCTGTATTATTTGAGTATGTTTGTTACAAAAAAAATCCTAAATTCTCTGCAGGCTTCAAAAGTTGTCCCCTTAAATGTTTCCTGTTTTGGTGGTGGTGGTATTTTTTTTCTGTAAGAAGTGTACTACTTGCAACTCTGGAATAAGAGATGCAGGATAAAATAATTGCGTCAAGCTTTCTTAAAATATTTTCCTTACAATTTGATTCTAATCTACCTCTGCTTCCTCTTTTCCCACCCTACTTGCTTTCTCTCTGACTCACCAGTGCAGTTTTTGGTATTTGCTGAACAGCAATGGTTTGAATGCAAAAAAATCACATGACAAACTTTCTCAAGATTTTTGAGCTCTTTTATCCTCAAAGATCTCTTCCTTTTTGCTTTGGACAGATCGAGCATTTGTGATGATTCTGGAGAAAAGGATGAAAAACTACCCAAAATGATTGGTTTAGTTCGGGAACCCACACTTCAAACAGAAGGAGAGTCACTCACCAGACACATGTTGCCAGGAGTAAGTGCTATAACAGCCTTTTTTTCTGTTTGTAACTGATGAGCACATATGCATAACTGGTATATCTGTAAGCATAGGATGCATGGGGATTGTAACTTCTAAAGAAGCCTGTAAGAATTCAGAAGAGTAAGGCATTTTCAAACATCAGAAATTTACCATTATCTTCAGGTTTCCAAAATATTTCTTGAATTTGGAAATGAACAAATGTATGTATAAGAGAATATTGTTGGTGTGAGTTTCAGCAATATCCTACCACTAATTCACTGTATAAACTGGTTAGAATGCTGAGGCTTAATCCCTGGTCTGTTTTTTGTTAAGAAATGTAAAATAAAAATTATTTGGTTTATCCAGCTTCCTAGGGACAATGTGCATCTTTGTGCAAGTGCTATGTAAAAGTAATGCCTCTGTTTAATTTCAGTGCTCTCTTGCTTGCACTATGTCATTTACTCTTATACTTCTGTCTCTCCTATACATGTGGTTTGTTAAAGGGTAGTTATGCTACCTTCACTGACCTTTCAAAGGTCAATTAGTCTGTTGTGAATATAGGAAGCCTTTTTTAATTTAAGTTTGTGGAAATGCTTCAGAACTAATGAGGGGAAAAAAACCACCCTTGAGATAATAAAGATGAGTGTTTCTGCAATGCCTTGGGTTAATACAATAAGCATGGGTGCTTCACTCACAATGTATGAATTTGTGAATGTATTTGGCTGGCTGGGAGGGAGGGCAAATGCATTAGTAGCACTATCTGAGGTGTGCAGTGTCTCGCACAGTTGCTGGGACTCCTGTATGTAATTGTAGTTCTAAAAGGTTACAGACATTTTCTCTTGGTTAATACACTAAGGGAAAGATCTTGGAAAAGCAAATAAAACACTAAAGCATTTTTTAAATGAACTTCACTAGAGGTGGATACCTAATTGCTGTTTATGCTTTGGAAAGTTCAGGAAGGGAAGAAGGAAGATGCTTGTAATAATTTTTACTGCCATATAAATCTTCTGGCTTTTGTCACTTGCTGAAACTTATCTGGAGGTTAAGCAGGCTTTAAATTGTTTTGCCAAAATTCAAGTCAATGGCTAGCGACTTATACCTAGCGGGCAAGACTAGTATTTTTCAGATGCTAAAAGCTTAGTTAATCAGATGTTGGTTATCCCTCATTGGAAATCCTACCAGTGTAAAACAAGATTTTTGGAGAGGTGTAATGGAGGCCTGTGGATGCTGCAGGCATTTGGGCTCTTCAGGATAACAGAAAATCTAGCCAGGTAGTTTTGGTTTGGACTTGTAAGTCTTATTTGTATAAGAGCAAACCATTTTAAAATAATTGCTGTTCCTGGAAAAGAAGTGTTTTGTTTGCCTATAGGGTGATGCACCCAGAGATGTCTCTTGCATGTATTAAAACTAATTAGGCATGTTGATAAGGAGAAATGCCTGGGGGTTTGGTCTGTAAGCAAGGAGAAATGCTGGGATTCTCCCTCAAATAAACTGTTTTTTTAAAGTCCTTTAATTATAGTGTGAAAGTGCAGTCTTGATCAATGTGTAACTAAACTGTTTAGCTTACTATTTCAGTGTAACTAAAATACTTAATTATTGTGTTCAGCTGTATTTGTCACTTGGCACTTCTTAAGAATATTGACACACTCCACAACCCCGAGATTACTGCATATGTTACAGAAGCACAGGGCAATAGGAGGAGGTAGTAGTGCTTAGGATGCATTTATCATTATAAATATTATTAGCATTTATCAAAAACAATGGCACTGATGACACAAAACACATGAAATCACCTCCCAAAGAGTGGAGATTAACAGACTTAACCCCTTCTTTTCTGCTCTGGTAGGAAAATAAGTCCCAAAGCTCTCTTCAGAGGGACAACTAAAATTATGGAGGTGTTTGCTATAGCACTTGGCTTGTCTTGGAAAAAATATTATTCACAGGCATATGTAATTGATAAAAGAAAGTCTGTGTGTAACAGACTTGGTCCCCCATTTGGTATGTACGTTCATAATGTGGGAATCACATTATTACGGCCTGTCTGAAACAACCATCTTCTTCCCTCCACCCCTTGTAGAGAGATCTTCCAGTCCTCAAGCCTGCTGTTCACAGGTTTAAAAAGCTGAAAAGCACAAGAGTTTGGCAGCACTGGACTAGCTCAAGAGAGAAATGTACATAATTAAGACACTGTACATCTTCAATTCCAGCTTACAGACCTTGAAATCATTGTTCTTTAGGAAAATAATATTAAAAAAATAGAAACAAGAAAACCATGTTTGAATTGATCAGTTATTCCTCAAGCCTTAGTATAAATTTCTTCTTCCCTGACATCTTGAAAGGCTTTTTATAGGAGTTGTTGCTCTAGTCTTCTGACTTGACCCTGGCTTTCCAGCTCTGTGTGTGGCATAGTGGGGCTGCTTTTATACTGCTGGTGGGATCTCCTCCTGCTCACTGGATCCCTAATCTTCATCAAAATGCTATGAGAGTTCCTTGGATAGGTGCTGAATCTGTGTCAATTTTTTATACTGTTTAATCACAGTACGCTCCTTTCTGTCTTCCATTTGTATTGGTAGGGTATTTTTGACATGGAAATGATGGTGGGGTCCAAATTCCTATTGTGTGATGGTGTATAACTTGAGGCATGGTATCTCCTTCCAACAGAAGCATTTGTTGATCTGCTTTCCTGATGCAGTCCTCCTTTTTTGACCTTGAAGGACTGTTTTTGTCGGTTTATACTGCAGTCAGATTCCTGCCTGTCTCCGTTTTCCAGCCACCCACATTCTACTAGTGGCTCTCAGTTGCACAAAAAGGTAGATAGTCTTTATTTTTTAAAAAGTCAAGAAGTACAGGAAGTACATCATGACTTCTCGAGTAGCTGATGCTCTTGCTTTTTTGAGTCAGTGCTGAATAATCTTTAGGAATTATGGTATTGCGGATGAATCAGAACTACTCAGTTGAGGAGGTTTGATCTTACTGTTTCATATACTACTGCAAATGGGAAGGTTGAATTGCTAGTGTTTCCAGCAGGCCCACTGGAGGCAATGGGAGGTTTGAGAAGAGGTTTAGAATGAAAACTGTGATTGACAGCTAGTAGCCAAGCTTTTTGGGGGCATTTTGATATGTACAAACCTTGGGCATACAGTTTTACTGGAAGTTGCTTCAAGCATGCAATGGCATATAAGCTTAGCCACCAGTGATTATAGTTCAGGGTTAAGATGTTTTGGGGGATGTCCTGTTCATGGATTGGAGATATCAAAAGGTATTTGGTTGCTTTGTTCCTGAGAAGTAGCATTTTATAGCTGGGATGGCTCTAGACAGTGCTTTAAAACGTGGGTTTTTTTGGTCAAAGATGAGTCATAGAATCATAGAATTGTTAGGGTTGAAAAGGACCTTAAAGATCATCTAGTTCCAACCCCCCTGCCATGGCTAGGGACACTTCCTGCTACATCAGGTTGCTCAGAGCCCCATCCAGCCTGGCCTTAAACTTCCAGGGATGGGGCTTCCACCACTTTGCTGGGCAACCTGTTCCAGTGTCACACCACCCTCATGGTGAAGAACTTCTTCCTAATGTCTAATCTGAATCTCCCCCCTAGTCCTACCACTACCCAACATCCTAAAAAGTCCGTCATCAGCTTTCTTGTAGGCCCCCTTAAGATACTGGAAGGCCACAAGGAGGTCTCCTCAGAGGGAGGCCCTGCAGAACAAGAAGACTTTTCTAATGCATAATTGGGATGATCTAACCTTTCTGAAAAAAGGAGAGGCTGCCTGTTCCATTGTGCTTCCCCTCAGGATTGCTGGAACCCTTGCTAAACAGGCAGCAAAAAACTGAACCTGATCAATAAAAAGTAAATAACCTGTGTTAGGTTAATGACCTTATGCTAGTGTTGATGCAGGGAAGGGGACATGGATGGGGATAGTAAACTGTCCCTTTTAAGGATACTCTAGGTATGACAGTACAGATGAGTTAAGTCTGCCCTTTTTTTACCAGGGTAAAGTGAAATTTTAAGGAGGGAGGCTAGCTGTGGTAGGGGGAACAAGGGAAAGACTAGTGCTTGACTATGTGGTAATTGAGCAGATATAACTTGTGGCTTCCTTTATATGGCTTTCTTCTTTGAAAGTAACTTTTTCTTCCTTTTTTTTTTTGTCTTGGTTGTTTCAGGTGGAGGAGTGCCCGAGTGAGAAACAAATAAAGAAGAGCCCTCTTCCATGTTCAGAAAGAAAACCTCTTAAGCTAGTCAGGAGCAGGTCTTTAGAAAAGTCCTTGGACCTGAATGAGAATGAAAATCTTCCAGAGAAGAGCAGTGCCTCAGATAGTGAAGAAGGTAAATATCTCAGTAATTGGGATCTGTAAGACAACCTGACTTTGTACCATCTTGCTTCTGGAGCAAGTTGGTTAACTTTCTGATCTTATGAAAATTGTTTGCTTGTTTGTTCCACAGAATTGCAGCAGAATCATCTTTGTATCTTAGTTTCTGGGGAGAAAAAAAATATTTTTACAGATGTTTAGAACAAAAAATGTGGCTTTGCTTTTTCTCTTTTGGTGGGTAAAGAGTTGCTAACAGTTTAAACTATTAAAAAAAGTTTAATGTGATGGCTTTCACTTTCCATGCTCTCCCAGGTATTTCAAATCTCTTTTGTTTTCTTTCTTGGGAACTTCAGGGAAACATTTCAGCCTGTTCTCCAGCTTCTGAATGCTTCCCCCGCCTTCCCTACCCCCACCTCTTTAAACTTCTACTTTCTCAAGGCATATGGGCTTCATTCAATATTGTTGATGGAGTAAACTGAGGAACTCACTAAAAGTCCAGGCAAGACAACTTCCTAGCTTTCAGGAGTGTATTGTGCATATTATCAATCTGATCTGAAGATGAAAAACCATAACATGTATCTTGGAGCATCTTATACTTTGTGTGCCAACAGAGTGAGTATCTTAATGGGTCCTAATATACAGTTCTCCTAACTCTTACCTCATTACCCAGTACAAGATGAGAAGAAACTTAAATACCTTATTAGTGTAGAGGCTGTAACTTGGCTGTTATGTGCTTCCTTTTCTCTTCTCACTGTGA
>NW_009953386.1:3435882-3452744 GCF_000747805.2 Chaetura pelagica | reverse complement strand
AAGAGTGTAGCTGTATGTCTCAAAGTGGTTTTGGTATGAGTATTTTTGCTGTGTCCTGTGGAGAGAGTAAAGCCAGAGACTTGTACTGAAGTCTGTGGATTCTTGTTCTGTGGTCCCATGGCAGCTCCTGATGTGTTCTTGCTCTCGTAAGATGAGCTTTTCATGACTGGGGAACTTTTCTGTGTCAAAGGGCTGTTGCTGTTCAAACAGGTCACTCAAGTTGTGGTGGGTGTTCTGTTAAATATTGCAATCTTGGATTCTCTAAATGCCCTCAAAATGAGGTGTATGCAACCTGGATTTGTTTGAATGGTATGGTGGTGTCCAAATGAAGGACAGAAAACCTCAACAAGTAGCAGTGTGCTCACTAGCAGCTGAATATTTCTTTCATATGTAAAGAGTACTTACTTTCTTCACCTGTTGGTGGGAATAGAACAGTTCAGTTAATTGAGACCAGTTCTTAATCTGTCTGAGGGACTTCACATCTCATCCTTTCAAACACAGTTGGCAACTGAAGTTGCGTACAGGTGACATTATGTTGGGATCACTGTGGTGTCCAGGAAAATTTCAGTCATGGGTTGAATTGGCTGCCTGCAAGTTGTGATTATTGCTTGAGGGGGGATATACTTCATATTCAACCAGCTTTACTTTTGCTCACCCACACTGCTTCTGTGTTCACTTGAGTTTAGTTTCATCTCGGTGCAGGTCAGGTTGTATAACATCTGTGAATATACCTACTTGAACAGGCTGCTGGTTATGCCGTACTCCTACACACCTAACAACCTTCAACAATTAATTGTTCACTCTGTCACAGGTGTCTTTTAGAGCAGCAAGAAGTTTTGGCCTTTGTATATTTTAGCTTGCAGTTTTCCTCTCCTCTTAGTACCATGTTGATTTTATTTTTTATAGCAAAGGTATCCAGTGAAACTGATTGCAAATAGTGCTGTTGTATTTCATGCTGCTGTTTGCCTAAATGATAGCAGTAAATACTCCCTGTCATACCTGGATTGGTGATGTTGAGTAAAAAGAGTATATTCAACTTGGAGAAGTCTTCTTAAAAGATAACTGACTTAATCCTGCTTAATGCTCCTCCCTCCCTAAGGAATTTTCTTATTCAGAGCAGAATTTTCTAGTCCCACAACATTAATCTCTTGTCTCAGATTCCCTTCTTCACAAGTAGAATTTTTTTCCTTCTGTTTCTCTGTTTTTATTGCAGTTGCCAAATACTTGTGCAACCTGAATTCCTTAATGCAGACAAAACTAGCTTTCCCACATGGTGCAAAGGTTTACCCATTCAGTTAATCTCTTGGGTGTCGTTTGGCTCATACTGAGTCTGCCCATGGAGGTGGCCTGGCAAATAAAGTGAGGAGTAAACTCAAGATTGTTGGTTTCTAACTCTTAAGTCCTTCTGACACAGAGAGGTGGAATGCCAAAGCCTTAGCAACACTGGTTTCCTTGCCCTAAGCAATTCTCACATAGCTTACTGGAGGATGGGGGAGGGGGATGGGATGGGTCTCACTGTGCACCAGTGGCCTATTTCTATTGACCTGCATTTTGCAGCTTTTTTTGTTCAGTTTCATAAATTCAAGTATAAATCTCAAGCCATTAAAAACTTTTGACTAAGCTAAAAAGTAATATCTGCAGTCTTGATTCTAAATTTCAGAACACAAATTTTAGTTCAAGCACAGAGTATCTATTTCCAAAACAGAGCCAGGAGATTCTGAATTTCCTCAAATTACTCTCTTGTATGTAAGCTTTGTATATACAACCACAATCATAAAATCATTAAGCTCGGAAGGGACCTTAAAGATCATCAAGATCCAACCCCCCTGTCATGAGCAGGGAACCCTACCTCTAGATCAGGTTGCACAAAACCTTGTCTTACCTGGCCTTAAAAACCTCCAGGCATGGGGCATCAACAACCTCCCTGGGCAACACATTCCAGTTTCTCACCCCCCTTATAGTGAAGATTTTTCTTCCTAATATCTAACTGAAATCTCCCCTCTCTCAGTTTAAAACCATTACCCCTTGTCCTATCACTAGCTTCTCTGATGAAAAGCCCCTCCCCAGCTTTCCTGTAGTCCCTTCAAGTACTGGAAGGCCATGATAAGGTCTCCCCAGAGCCTTCTCTTCTCTAGGCTGAACAGCCCCAACTCTCTCAGCCTGTCTTCATAGCAGAGGTGCTGCAGGCTATTCGTCATCTTGGTGGCCCTTCTCTGGGCCCTTTCCAACAGGTCTATATCTTTCTTGTGCTGAGGGCACCAGAACTGTACACAGAACTCCAGGTGTGGCCTCACCAGAGCAGAGCAGAGGGGCAGAATCACCTCCCAGGCCCTGCTGGCCACACTTCTTTTGATGCAGCCCAGGATGCAGTTGCTCTCTGGGCTCCAGCTCACGCTTGCGGCTCATGTCAAGCTTCTCATCTACCACCACCCCCAGGTCCTTCTCCTCAGGCTCTCCAGCCATTCTCCCCAAAGCCTGTATTTGTGCCTGGGGTTGTGTTGACCCAAGTGCAGGACCTTGCACTTGGCCTGGTTGAACTTCATGAGGTTGGCACTGGCCCACCTCTTCAGCCTGTGAAGGTCCCTCTGCATGGCATCCCTTCCCTCTTGGGTGTCAACCACACCACACAGCTTGGTATCATCAGCAAACTTGCTGAGGATACACTCAATCCCACTATCCATGTCTCCAACAAAGATGTTAAACAGCACTGGTTCCAGTACTGACCCCTGAGGGACACCACTTGTCACCTTGCCTACATTTGGACACTGAACCATTGACCACAACTCTCTGGGTGTGGCCATCCAGCCAGTTTCTTATCCACCCAGTGGTCCATCTGTCAAATCCATGCCTTGTCAGTTTGGAGACCAGGATGTCATGTAGGACAGTGTCAAATGCCTTGCACAAATCCACGTAGATGATGTCAGTTGCTCTGCAACAATCCATTATCTCTGTAGCCTTGTTGTAGAAGGCCACCAGATTGGTCAGGCATGACTTGCTGTTAGTGAAGCCATGTTGGCTGTCAGCAGTCACGGCCACACTGCAGTGACCTCTCAAATATGATGGACAGGGACAGAGGCTTAGCAGTTGAATTCATCAGGACCTGTGGGTGAATCCCATCAGGTCCCATAGATTTATACAGAATCACAGAATCCTAGGGGTTGGAAGGGACCTCGAAAGATCATCTAGTCCACCCCCCCTGCCAGAGCAGGATCACCTAGAGCATCACACAGGAACATGTTCAGGCAGGTTTTGAATGTCTCCAGCAAAGGAGACTCCACAACCTCTCTGGGCAGCCTGTCCCAGTGCTCTGTCATTCTCACAGTGAAGAAGGTTTTTCTGATGTTTACATGGAACCTCCTATGTTCCAGTTTGCACCCATTGCCCCTTGTCCTACCACTGGACATCACTGAAAAAAGCCTGGCTCTGTCCTCCAGACACTCACCATTTACATATTTGTAAACACTGATGAGGTCACCCCTCAGTCTCCTCTTCTCCAAGCTAAAGAGACCCAGCTGCCTCAGCCTTTCCTCATAAGGGAGATGTTCCACTCCCTTCATCATCTTTGTGGCTCTGTGCTGGACTCTTTCGAGCAGTTCCCTGTCCTTCTTTAACTGTGGGGCCCAGAACTGGACACAATATTCCAGATGTGTCCTCACCAAGGCAGAAAAAGGAGAGGAGAACCTCTCTTGACCTACTAAGCACCCCCTTTCTCATACACCCCAGGATGCCATTGGCCTTCTTGGCCACAAGGGCACATTTCTGGCTCATGGTCATCCTCCTGTCCACCAGGACCCCCAGGTCCCTTTCTCCTCCACTGCTCTCCAGCAGGTCAGCCCCCAACCTGTACTGGTACATGGGATTGTTCTTCTCCAGATGCAAGACTCTACACTTGCCCTTGTTGAGTTTCATCAAGTTTCTCCCCACCCAATTCTAGCCTGTCTAGGTCTCACTGAACGGCAGCCCTAGCTTCCACTCCCTGTATGTTTCCTTCTTAAGTTTAAGCTTTTCTAGGAGCTGCTTATTCATCCACCCTGGCCTCTTGGAGTTTCTACTTGACTTCCTCTTAGTTGGGATGCAGCACTCTTGGGCCTGGAGAAGGTGATCCTTAAATATCAGCCAGCTTTCATGGGCCTCTCTACCCTCCAGGATTTTAACCCAAGACACTCTCTTGAGCAGATCCATGAAGAGGCTGAAATCTGCCCTTCTGAAGTCAAGGGTAGTAAGCTTGCTGTGAGCCCTCCTTGCTGCCCTAAGGATCTTGAACTCCCCCATTTCATGGTCATTTCATGGTCACTACAACCTAGGCTGCCGTTCAGCTTAGTGTCCCTCACCAGCCCTTCCTTGTTGGCGAGGTCAAGATCCAGCATATGCCATAATGCTCAGCAGCTTAAAATACTTGAAAAAAAGAAGGGAGAAGCAGGAAATTTGAGAGCAGTCTTTTCTGTTAGAAAGCTATAGTGTATATGGGGACAGAATATTTTTTTTTTATCTTGTTGCATAACTTGACGAACTTAGTGTGTTGTTTCTGTTTTTATTGACTACCACCTTAAAGGTGAGGTCTGCAGGAGATCGTAACTGTTTGCACTGCAGTGCTGTGAGAAGAGTACAGTGTTGGCTTGACTTTTATTGCAGGTAGGGATATCTGGGGTAGAAAATGTTTGAAGTACAAGGTGGCTGAAATTAGTTCAGCTCTGTTTTGTTTTTTTCCTCAGGATATGAACTTTTGGATATACAATGTATGTAAGGAAGAGTAACCCTGTTATCTTACTGGCATTTCAATCAAAATGCCAAAAGCATGTATTTTGTTAAATATACAGCAGTACAGATTATTTGTTGCTTTGGGGTCTGGAGGATGTTTGAGTTCTGTAAAGGCATATGTGCTTGGTTTTTTTTATCTTGTGAACTGAAAAAAAAAAAAAAGCTAGCATTGTCACAGTGCTTATTCAATACCTCCCCAAGTTAATTCTGTACTTAATCTTTTAAAGTATAGGAGAGCTCTTTGATAATGGTTAATACTGCTGATGCAGATTTTTAAAAAGATGGTATCTGGAATGTGCTTGTAGGAACTGGTTTTATTGACTTGTTTTCAAGTGTATGTGGTTAAATGCTCCGACCTGCATATTCTTCATGCAGTGTACAGTTTTTCACCATCCCCAGTGGCACAGAAATCCTTAACAGTGCCACGATTTGCATATATACATTTTGTTTTTCCTCTTCATCTTCTGCCAGCTCCATGGAGTGGAAAAATCAGCTGTCTTATTAATTTGTTTGATAACCTCTGCTCTTATTGGTTCAGCTTTTTTTAAATTTGCTTCTGGTGTGTGTTTACTTTTGAGCTGTTGGTTGTTAATGGGAATTTTAGTAATGATTTTTTTTTTTCCTGCCCCCTTTCCCCATCTCTTTTCTTGCATTGCAGATGTTTTCAAACGTCTGCAGTCACTGGTGCATAATGGCATTATATTCAAACAGTATTTCATAGCTTGCCTTGCAGTGATGAAAATGACCTTAAGAAGTGCAAGGCAATAGTGGGGAGGGAACAGACTTGCTGTCTTAATACTGAACGAGGACACCTGGACTGACATGTCAGATTCTGGATTTTTGGGTCCATGGGGATCCTAACCTGAAGTCAGCATAATCTCATGTTTTCTTATCAGACAGTAGCTCAAATTTATTTATAGATGTATTCAGGCTAGTGGTTGATAACTGCATACTGCTCAGGGGTTAAAAGTTAAGGAGTTAGGTTGATATCTAGATACCTGCACAAAACATTTTGTTAATAAAACAGTATTTCTATGCCAGTCCTAGGTAAAATGCTTGATGTTGCTCTAATATTGAGATAAAGAAAAGGCAGAGAAGTTTACTGTGTGAGTTAAAACAAAAGAAAACAATAGACAAACATACATATTAATTTCTGGCAGTGATGAATAGTTAGTTTTCTATTCTGTTCAAATAGCAAGCATGTGTACTGTGTTTTTCTTTTGCTACACTGCTGTTTTTGTTCATGGCTTCATCTAGGATTTCTACAGACAAACTTGTGAGAAGCCCAGATGGATATGACTTGAAGCTTGTCAAGCTGTCAGTGTATGCAGTAACTTAATTTCACAAATGTGGAACTCGCAGCATTCTTACATGCACCTTCCAGATGTACCCTCTGAAAGATTTCCAGACTTTCTGGAAAACAGCTATTTGAATCCTAGTATCTAAAGTGGTTGATGGGCTAACCCAGTTTCAGCTTGGGTTTCATGAAAATACTGCTTTGTGTGATAATTTTAATTTCTTTTGCTTGTTCCAAAAGCTGAGAGGGGTTGTAAGTAAGACATATTTCTCAGTAGATACTCTAATGCACTTGGCACTTTGTTGGCTATTATTAGAGACATGACTAGATGGAAATAGTGTAAGCAAATCAGCTAACAGGAAATTCTGTACAGACCCATGGATGCACTTGCGTAAGAGTTGGTACAAAGAGGACAGAGTTCATGCTTGAAGAGTAAAACGTCTCAGGAGCAGGGTCTGTACCTTCAGGTAATGGTATATGGGCCTTGTTAATTTCATAAATTGCTGTGGCTTACTGAACTTCCTCACGGCAGCAGAAACATAGTAGCTGTCCTCAGGCCTTTCAGGGGAACATGGAGTAGTGACATTTAGCTAAGTCTCGCTGGGGCACAGGTAACTTGTGTTATCATGTATTTGCTAAGACATATACAAATAGCTGTCAAAGCTTATCTGCTGCATGGTGACTTGATCATGTGTCTGAGTCTTTGTATTTATTTTGTTTTAAGTGGTAGCAGATTCCTTGGGCACGTCAAGGTCCAGCTGGGCAAGACTCAACCAAAGTAACTAGGTTTGAATTACCTGGGTCTGGCTCTATGCATGTTAGCTGATGTGCAGCAGGCAGAGGGGCTGCCAGCAGCAGTATCTGAAGCTGGTCGTGTCACTGAGCAAAAGAGAGGAAACAAGGAGTGCACCTAAAAGAAGAGGTCTGTAATGTTGAGGCCTTGTTAGCTGAAACTTAATTCACTCAGACTGCATTTTAATGGAATCGGGCTCAGCTCTGAGAGGAAATACAATGAACATAAGCCAAAAGCCCAGGCTGAATTTCTGGCTTCCTGCAGAATGTTTCAGCACAGCAGAATCTCTATTCTAGCAAGAAATGATTGCATATGGGCTGGTTAAATAAGCCTTTTAAAATGTGTGCCTGCTTTCTGCCTCACCTCACAATTGTATAGACTTAACATTGCATAAGCAGGGCATGACATGGGAAGGAAGTCTAGCTCTTGTGTGAGTTCAAAAATAGGGCACTCATGCATCACTTTTGGGGTCCTACATTGAAGCCTGATTAGGTCAAAGAGAACTTTATTTGAGACAGATGTATAACAGGACTTTTAGCAGGCTAGAAACAGCACTAGAGTAGAAGTCTGCTCAGAGTCAGAATTGGATTTCACTGGGAGCTGTTGTGGTGTTCAGTTGCTGCATTTGCATTTATCAATATCAATGCTGACTGCTACCAAGCAGTAATGTTTTAAGTGCTGTAACCTTAGCCTATAGGCAGCATGTGAACTATAGCTTGATATTCAAGCTCCCTTTACATTGGTTGCTGGTACTGACCTTTGCTAGCTTTGAGCATTCATTTTTATCAGTTGAAGGGTTAGGCATCCTGGCTTCTGTTTTGCTTTTGCAAGATTTGCTGTCAGGCTTTTTGTTTCATTTCAGTGATGTGTGGGGTTTTTGGGTGTGGTTTGGTTTTTGTTTTATTAATAATTATATTTTAGGATGGACTTGTTTCTAAAATACAGCAGATTGAGCTGGGGTTGGCAGAGGAAACCACTTGCCCTCCAGGATTATAATTCTATCCCTTATCTCTTGCAAGAGCAGCTGAGACAACCATGAAGCTGAGTCATGCCAGCAACCAACAAGAAGCAGAAATAGCAAAGATCAGTGCAGCAGCCACAGAATGCCACTGATGTTCTTGTTGGTGGTTTTGAAATAGGGAGTGGTGATTAAGCATCTTTGTGCACTTTTCAAGGCTGCAAAATGAAGCAGGGTACCTCTCGCTTTCCTCTTATAAATAGATATGGAGGAAGGAACAGTTTGAGGAGCTGTTTGGGAGTCTGTACTTAGCCTCTCAGTCTATGGACATTGCTAGCATTTACAGATGTTAAAAACACAATTTTGAAACTAGCTAAAAGTAAGAAGAAAGCAAGTATGGTTTCACTGTCCTGCTTGCTATGCACATGTCCTTTGTATAATAGACACATGCATTAATGAAGATTATGCTACTTGTTTGTCTTCCCCAATGTTTCTTGTAGGATTAGTGGAATATTGAAGGCAAAACTAAAGGGATGGGACCTTGTGATGTTGTTTTAGCAATTTATGTTTGCATAGGGAAATCGGGGTAAGGGGGCCTAGAAAATAATCTCTGGACTTTGCTCCTGAAGACAACCTACCTACCAAATAATGTGCTGATATCATTACTGGGTTTCTGAGAGAAACAAATGCTGATGCCAAATTGAGAGGGATTTGAGCTATTATAAAGCTTTGAATGTTATAAAGCTTCTTCATAATACTGCTCTTTTCTTAATCTGATCTCTTTGCCTTTCCTTAGCAGTGAAGGAGACTGTCTCGGAGAATGATCTCTATGGGAGACTTTTTATAAACAGAGTTTTCCACATCACTGCAGACAAGATGTTTGAAATCCTTTTCACCAATTCTCACTTCATGCAGAGGTTTCTCAATTCCAGGAGTATAGTAGGTAATACTCTCTTCTCCCTTCTGTTCATGTTGCAAACTGTCTTGAACGTTTCAACCTCTGAGAAATATTTAATAGGGCTAAGTTGAATTTTAAGTTTCTTTGTGCTTTAAAAGAATTTAGAAGCTTTTAAGTCCCACTATGAGAGAGAATGTTTAAAGCTAGTCTGTTGTTGCTGTAGATCAGTCACATCTCAGAGTAAAAACCTTGTTTCAGTGCACCACAGAACTACACCTTAATACCAGATTTTTGGGTAGGCTATCAAATTGATGCACTCTCCAGGGTATTTCTCATTACATTGTGTCCCAGAAATAGGAAAATGTGTATGGCTGGTACACAGGCAAAATCATTGAATGCTCCTAAATGGTACTCACAGGCCTTAATTTTCTGGATGAGTGAGTTTTATTCACTGAGATCATAAGAACAGAAAGTTAAGTAAAAAAGGGTAGTATTTATTCAGTGTCACCTTGGAGGGCAAAGTGGCAAAAGCTTTTGATAATGTTAACTGAATCTATTCAATTTTAGGCAGAGGGGAAAAACCATATTTCCCTTTAATTTGTTACTCTTCTCCCCACCAAGTCTCTTTCAGTAGACTCAGATTTAGCTGCTTAGTGCTTTACCTTTGTTCATAATTGAACTACAGTATCCCCTTTTCCTGCAAAACCCACAATTATTTGGATTCAGTTTTCTGTCTCTCTCCCCACCACTGGTCTTAAACTGTTGAGATATGAAAGAGCAGAGGTAATGCCTTTTGGGTAATCTGCATGTGAGATTTTGTGTAATTTCTCATCTAGATGCTGTATCAACCCCTTGGAATAGAGATTCCAGTGGTAATCAGTTGAGGACTTTGACGTACACTGTAACGATTAACAATCCACTTTGTGGGAAGTTCACAACTGCAACTGAAAAGCAGGTACTGTGTGCATGTGTGTCTGTTGGGTGCCCTTTAAAGCAAGGGCTTTAGATCAGCCCTGAAGTCTGTCAGAGGTTCGACCTTGGATTAGAGTTCAGTGAACTGACTGTGCATCTGCAGTTTAAATGGAGCGTCTATCAAGGTAGCTTTCTGCCCCTCTTGCTATCAGTGAGCAAAATGCTGCTGAAACCAGAGAGGCTTTCTGCTTTTACAGATGGCTGTAAACTTCTCCCACAAAGTCTGACTTCTGAGAAGTATTAAAATCTTACGAATCTTGGAGGTGAAAAGATAAAATAAAAAGCTTTCACTTTTGGGCTTCCCAGTACGAGAGAGAGAGAGGGAATCCAGTGAAGGGCTGCTAAGATGGTTAAGGAACTAGAGGATCTCTGTGGTTGGACTCAATGATCTGAAAGGTCTTTTCCAAACTAAATTGTGACTATGGTTCTCTGATATGAGAAATGTTTGAGAGCTGGGATGGTTCAGCCTGGAGAAAAGAAGACTCTGGGAGAGTCTTACAATGTGTATAAGTATCTGATGGGAAAGTGCAAAGAAGATTGAGCCAGGCCTGCATCACCAGAGGCCATACCTTTTAGTTGTGCCTAGTGACAGGACCAGGAGTGATGGGCACAAATTGAAACACAGGTGGCTCCCTCTGAACATTAGGATACACTTTTTTTCTGTGAAAGTGACAGAGCACTGAAACAGGCTGTCCACCAAGGTTGTGGAGTTTCCTTCCATGGAGATACTGGAAAGCTATTTGGACATGTCCTGGGTAAACAGCTGTAGATGGCTCTTCTTGAGCAGGATTCTTGGACAAGATAACTACCAGAGGTGCCTTCCAATCTCAACTGTTCTGTAATTCTACTTTGGGAAAGGTGTTGTAGGTCATTCTCAACGAAGAGATGTGGTCTTGAGTCAGTGGCCAGCCCTGCATCTAGTGCTTGAAATGGCAGTGGAGAAGTACTTCTGTTGCCTGTTGTGGCTCTAGCGGGAGCCGTCTTCTCTTTTTGCACCCCAGTTATACTTGCTGTTCTTAACTGAGTTTTATTGTGGTTGTTCAGGCTTTCTCCCTAGTCCAATTCACTTGGAGTTGTTTGATCTAGCCTAAGGAATTCAGACCAAAATGAAGGGGAAAAAAAAAGGCACTATACCTTCTTATTTTAATTTTCTTTTATGGTAGATCCTGCATAAGCAAAGCCAGAAAGGTCAGTCTTACCAGGTGGATGCTGAGGTACTGACCCATGATGTCCCATACCATGATTATTTCTACACTGTGAACAGATACTGCATCAGCCGCACATCCAGTCACAAGTGTCGATTACGGTGAGCCTGAGTGGTGCAGAGTGGGAGGGGAGAAGACAAGGCAAGTATAGTATGGGTTGATGAAGTCAGCTTATCAAAAGATCTGCTAACAGTGTAGAGAATGTCAGCTTCTCTTGAAGCTGAGCATCTCTTCTGAAAAATAAACTTGGTTTATCTCCTGTCACATGTATGCTGCACTTAGATCTCATTAATTCAGTGAGAAGTCAACTCCGATGTTGACTCTACAAGGTACAGAACTCCTCTTCAAGGCTGAACTGGGTTCTGACTAGTATTGCATTTTTGAGTGCAGCTGTGTGAGTGGGATACATAGGAACTACTTGAGATTTTCTATTACAGAGTTTCCTAGATACCCTTGGTAAGGGCCTGCAGATGGTCGCACAGAAAGGTGCAGGGAAGATGGAGCATACTTACCTTTGCAGGGAGGGTATTCAAGCAAATTGTACTTTGTTATTAAACTCTGCTGATGTAGGGGCACTTCTCTTTCCTCTCTCGTTTGTTGAAAATGACTGAAGTAATTAAGCTCCATCATCACTGTATTAGTGTGACTTTCTGATTATGTAATCCTTGGTAGTTTTTGGGTTGTCTTTATTAAGTCCTTTTGTCTCAAACTTCATCAATACCCAGGTAAGCAAGCTTGGATTTTGTTTTGACTTATCTCAGGCTGTAAAAGTACTGAAGACTCCTTTTCCACTGGGAGGAGAAGGGAATAAATATCTTTGCACAACTGTTTGGATTGTTGTTTTTTTTAAGTGAGTAATTCTTCCTCTTTGAGGACTATATTTGTTTTATCTGAGAGACAGGGCAATCCTATGGTAAGAGCAAAAACCTGTTTCAATATGGTGCACAGAGCATGTACGTATAGAACAGAAGGTGCATGGTAGAGTTACAGCTGGCTTTATTATATTGTGCTTAAAATGGCTCAAAAACTCTATTTGAAAGATTTATTTTTTTTTTTGTTAGACTAGAAACGCTTTATTATATTGTGCTTAAAATGGCTCAAACTCTATTTGAAAGATTTATTTATTTTTTGTTAGACTAGAAATGTAGTCTTACATTGATTATCTGAAGATGTTGAAAAAAGTGTGTTCTAGGATGGCCAGTGTTCTTGACTTTAGTGAAAATCGCAGGCTATTCTTTTGTCTTTTATGAGGAACTGTGGAATTCATTCGGTTGTTAGAAGCAGCCCTCTGAAATATTCTATTCCACTTCATTTTTGTTCTGGAAACATTATTGGTTAGCTTAACCTGGGGAATACAAGGCAGAAAAGTGTCACTTCCCCTCTGTCATGTTTGCAGAAAGGCAGATTTTAATTTCTGTCTGCTCAGGGTAGGGTCTGAGTACTTCGTGCATGAGTAGCGATGATGAATTTCACCTGCTCCAATTGTAGTGCCCATGTAATATATCATATATACACATATGGAGTAAAAACCAAGCCTTTATAATCTGAAAGCCTGACATATTTTAAATGTATTTTAAATTTATAATGCTTCAGAGGAAATAAATTCTTTGCTGGTCTGAAGGAAAACACTTCAAAATGTTTCCCAAAATTTGGAAAATTGAATGTCCTGAAGATTTAGCTAAGTATGTTGTCTTTGCTGCTTTGTGTCTCTTGCTTTGCTTCAATGTCGGTTGCTGCTCACGTGGAAGGCCAAGGCAAGTTCCAGTTGGTATTTCAGGTTATGAACATGATCTTAAACTAGAGACCTCTGTCTGATTAAGAGTTTTGTGCTATCACTGTGCTACCCAGAAGAGCAATCTTTTTGTTCTCTTTATTAGGGTTTCTGCAGAAGTGAAGTACAGGAAACAGCCTTGGGGACTTGTCAAGTCTGTAATTGAGAAGAATACCTGGGGAGGAATACAGGAAAACTTCAAACAACTCGGTGAGTTCTTTGGTAGAGAAGGGGGCTAGCTTTCCTATGTATGTTATCATATCTGTCAAACTTGACTCCTGAAAGAGTGGTTTGAAAAGAAGGCAACACCAAAGGAATCTCCAATTCACAAGCTCCTGTCATCTGCCATATTCCAGGTTGTAAATAAGCCTTGTAGCTTAAAGTTAACAAGGAGCTCTTGTGTACCTTGTCATAATTGCTTTCTGAAGGAAACATGAGGCGCAGCAGAAAAGCTGTTAACTCTCAACTGCATGTGTCTATCTTTAAGTATTTCCCTGATTGTAGGTATGAGGAGAGAAGCAGTGATACTTGGCAGGCTCCCTGGCTGTGTCTGTTGACAGCCTGGCCAGTCACAGCTGCAGGCTCACAGACTAACACAATTCCTTGTCTCAGTCTAACAGTGTCCTGGAGTGCTCCTCCAAGGGCTGTCTAACATACTATTAAACAATCCTGCGTAGACTGATTGTACATCATGACTGAAAAGTGTACTAAGTACCATCTAGCAAATAGGACAGGTAGTACAGGTCAAGAGGTAGTAAATTGCCTGCTCTGAGTTACTAGAAAGTGAGCTTATTCTTCTTACTTCTCACAGTTTAAGTCTTCAGTGCTAGACTTTTCAGCTTTTCTTTTGAAAGTTCAGTAACCTTGTTCTTTCCACTGCAGAATCAGATCTCCTAATGGAGGAATATGCAATTAATCAGTCCATAGAAGACTCTGGAAAATTAGTTGCTCTGAGACGAAGACGACGCACTTTACACCGGAGTCTGGCAGAATCGCTTCCCAAACGTTCATCCCAGCACTCCTCTGGTGACATGGGAGTAGAGTCCCAGGGCAGCATAATAGGTAGGAATTTTTATATCAAGTGTTCTCCGAAAGGTGTGTTCAAGAAAGCTGAACTCTTGTAGCAGTGCAAATGTACCTCTTCTGTGTATGTTGCTAATGAAAGTCTTTATCTAATTGGTGTGATAGCAAAGGCTTTAATGTGTTTAAGCTTGCATAAAATAGATTTGGAGCATGCATAGTCAGTTATGATGAGTATCTCATGAAATCAAATCTAATCTCACCTGTTTTTAAAAACAACCAACCAACCAAACCATAAAATGCTGCACTGTACCTGCATAGGATTGAGAACAAGATGGGATCAGGAAGAAATTTAACCTGACTTTTGTAAAGTTGCTGGCAAATTCCTTTATTTCTTAAAATAACTACATACCCAAGTTGTGAGTTGATTCAACTTAGTCACTCACCTCTTGGCCCTTGTCATCTCATTTGTGAGTTTTTCTTTCCTTAAGGAGTCTATTTCCATACTGCTTATGTAATTTCTGGGTCACTGAAGTATGTACCCCTAGGCACGACAGAGTTTGTCGCTAGCATATACAATATTAGCTATGCCCACAGGGATGAGGAACATCTGTGCACTAATATGTACCAGAGAATGGTGGATTTCATGACACAAGTTGAATTTGAAGGGCTGAAGTAGGAGCAACTGCCCTTTCCTAAAGGGAGAGACAGCACTGAGTATAGCACTGAGAGAACATTTGGATCAACAACTTGTCTAATGGACTGTTTACTTAACTGGGATTTACTTCCTGATTACTTAATTGTGCTACTGTGGCTTCACCTTTTCACGTGAATGTCTCTTTCAGTATACACTACAGCTTTTGTGTATGCCCTTTGTCCAGAGCAGGAAAAGTGAATGTAAGGAACTGCTTTAGGAGAACAGGAAATTATATTTAAAGCTCAGCCTGCCCACAATGGTAGATGATTGCTGCTCAGCTTGAAGAGGATGTGTACCCTTGCTCTCCCTCACTAGTGTCTGGTCCCTGTTGCCTGATGACTAGCAGGTGCTCTTTCCAAAGGCTGTCTTCAGGCCAACATACAAACCAAGCCAGAAGGGATGGGACATGCTACAGGAGAACTTGATTTGATTCTGGTTGTCAGACTACTACGAGCAGAACAAGCTGAAGAGAGCCACTTTGCAGCCTCTGTTCATGTGTGACTAGCAGTGTATATGAATAAGTGTTAGTAATGGATGAACTGTAGACTTCTCAGGCTACTAGGTCTGACGTGAACATGCCCAGGTGCTGTGACCCCAGCACACTGGGGTAGGGTGACTCCTGCTCTTTCTGCAAGAGCCTGACTGTCCAGCTGACTAGTCTGAGGTTACTCCAAAAATGCCTTCATGAATGTTGGAGGTGATCTTGTGTGCCCACATGATCTGTTATTTTTTTCCATCAGAAGCTGTTGAGTTATTCTCTGTGAAATGCTGAGCACTGAACAGTGCATCTGCAGGCATTCCTTAGGACTGTTCTTCAGCACTTTTTAACCTCTTTCTCTTTCATGCCCTATAGGAAGGAAAAGAGGTGCTGTAAGTAGGACCACCACCATCATTGTAGTAATGAGTGTTTTGTAAGTACTTGCTGACATAAAAATTGTGGCTTGACTCAAGCTCATCTTGGTTTTTATCTGTATTTGTCTGTACCTCACTTGCATGTTAACATTGCATGTAGCATGATAGATCCTAACCTAATTTGAATGGAGCACTCAGGTATAGGAGGCGAATGGATTGACTGAAGAAGTGACACACAGAATGAAAATGCTGACTTGACAAACTAGTCTACCTTGCGTGTTTACTTGGGTCTGAGCTTATAAAAAAAAGTCTAGAATGTACTTGTTTCTAGTTTTAAGGAGGGGAGACTGTTGTAATTCCAATAGGTCGCTATTGCGCACAGCTTAGTGCTGACTGCAAAGAATTGTTTGGATAGATCTTTGTTTTCACTATAGTGCTGTCCCACACCTTATTTCTCACAGAAGGCATTCTCTTTTCTTAGCTGTTTCTAGCCCAAACCTTGTTTCTGAAGCATTGCAAAGGAAATTGTTACAAGACTTGAATTTTGTTCTCTTCTCTGCAGTTTGCTGCTCTTGGTCTTGCTGAATATAACACTGTTTCTCAAATTGTCAAAGATAGAGCATGCAGCTCAGTCCCTCTATCATGTCCAGCTTCAGGAAGAAAGCTCTTTGAAGTAAGTTGGATTCATAACCTTTGTTTTCTTTCTTCTTCCTCAGCCTTTGTCAGAATCTGATTTAAAGACAAATTTTTAACAATTATACTTGGTGGTAAGTTTTCAAAAGCTGCTGGGGCTTGCTGCTCTTCTGTGGCTGGTGCTGTGTCTCACTGCGTTTTGCAGAAATAGATTTCTTCTTCGACAAGCTGGGTTTTGGGGTGTGTTAACCTTAGCTTGCATTTATCACCCTGCTGTGACTCATCTTCTGTGAATATCATAGTGCTCGTCACAGAACCAAAGTGTTCACTTCATCCTGTGTTGAACCAGCATGATCTGAAAAGTAACGTTAACGATTCATTTAGCTTTTTAGCTTCTTTCTGTGAGTCTCCTCCTAAATCCCCTCTCCATCAAACTTCCATGTTAGGTGCCTTTTGTAATTGGACACATGAAAGAGGCTCAGACATTGCTTCCTCTCTTGAATGTGGTGTCAGCAAACAAGTTAAAAACCATAAGCTGATCTTGAGTATGGAAGCTGCGTGGTGATGTCCCATAGTGATCATCTTAGAACTGATGAGGGCTAACTTCCTTCATAAGAAAGATCTTGTCCTCTGGAGAGTTAGAACATGCATTGTAGACATAATGTGAGCACGTTCGTTCTTAGTGGCTGGTTGTCTACAGAGGTCTGAGGCAGCATTTTCAAGGCAACAGGGATTGAAATTAAACTGCAGGCAACTTTTTATGTGGCTTTTAGAAGAGGATGCTTCTAGGAATGGCAGGGCAATGGTGGCAGAGTGCAGTTGCTTTTAGAAAGGCATGGAGATGCTTGTTTCACATTTCTAATGCAATCTCAATCTCTTTCAGTATATCCCCAGAAATGGTATCGAAAGAGGAGATGCCTCAGTATGATAAGGAACAGGTTAAGCATGTGAAGGGAGTTTTAAGAGACTCGATTGAAATGCTTGAGCAGGTAGGTCTGCCACTCTTTC
>NW_009953386.1:3433262-3435634 GCF_000747805.2 Chaetura pelagica | reverse complement strand
CTTATACTCTGTTTCTCAGCTCAAGTGTTTTCTGCCATCATAGCTTTTTTCTCTTATTTCTTCTGGTGCTGACTAAAGTTTTCATTACTTCTTTCCTTGTTTTGTCCTGGGTTTCCATTTGGCACAAAGGCAATGCTCATGTTTCTGGTGTTTTAGTTTTAGGTTTTGTTTTTTTCCTTTGGACTAAGGTTGAATATTAATGAAATTTTCTTAAATCTGTCAATTACCTTTATTGGTGAAATGCACTGATGCAGTTCTGAACCATGACAAAGCAAACACCGGAGTAATTCAAAACAGATCATCTTTTCTAAGACTCAAAACAGTATTAAGTATTTGCCTGCCTCATTATGGGGTTTCTTCATTCAGGTTTGACCTGGATTTTCTCCCTACTGCTCTTCTGGATATTGGTGAGAGCTTCACTTAGCATTGGTATCAATGGGCCACCTAATCTCCAGTGAAAAATATATAAATTCTAAAGACCCTAAGTTTCTGAGAGGCTCCAAAGCTATGGAGTTAATCCTCCTCTTTCCCAGTAATTTACACTTCCAGGCTCTTATTGTTGAATGGTGGTGTGTGTCTCTTGATCCTGAAGTCCAGGACTGGTAAATTCATGGGCTTAAATTTCAACTCCGTAAGTAAAAGATAGTAACTACATACTTTGTTATTTACTGAAAACTTATGAGTGTTCTGATTTTAAGTTACTTTTTTATATCTTAAAATGTGACAGAATAAATTATTACATTAGGAAAGCTGTGGGGGAGTTCACACGTACCTCTATCCATCACCGGTTTGCTCTGTGTTCTCCCACGTGCTAAAGGAGGGTAGGAAAAGAAGCCATTTTTTGTACTCCTAGTTCAAAGGTGTCTCTGCACACCAAATTGCTATTAACTGTTTTAATCATGGTTTGAAAAAGCTTCTAAGTGCTGGAAATATCACTGTAGAAATCAATTTCCTGGTTTCCAAGCTCTTTTAATTTTCTCTGCTTACTACCCAAACACTTCCTAATTCTGAAGTGTTAAAAAATAGTGTAAATTGAAAAAAAATAATTAAAAAACACCTCTTTAAAACAAACTTTAAAAGTGAGAATTCAACCAGCTTTTGTCTGGAAGTAATGACACATCTTAGTGCCTGTTACCTTGTGATTTCTGAAGGCTGTCAATATTCTAGTCACATTTTATGCCCCAAAATGCACTCGAAGGGCCAGGCATGTTCCTTGGAGTGTATGCCATAAACATGAACTGTGACTAAAAATGAGTGGGGTGGTGTATCTTCTGCACTGTTGTCTGGTAGGGTGTCAAGGCTTTACCATAGTGCACTGTTGGTAATTATAATCTGAGCAGAGCTGCTAGGAAAGCACAGTGAGGCAACTGTTTATAGAAACTAGGAGGAGGAAATTGCATGAGATCTTTAAAAGAAGAGGAGGAGGGAGACATTATTTTCCTGATATCACTCACTCATGCAGGAAAGTAACTTTAAGAATTTGAGGGGGTATGATGGTTATGTCTTCACAGCTAAAGATCTCCCTTTCCATGCTCCAAAGAAGCTTTGACCACTTGAACAGGTCACAGAGCAGCAAGACTGAGAGTTAATACCCACATCAGCTTTCCCTTCAAGACGTCAGAAGAGAAGATGCATGTGCAAGGACTTGTGGGGTAGGGATTGTAACTGTCACCTTCGGACTCTTTACTGTTTAGCTCAAAAGCTGCTTGGAATAAAGGTTTCTGGAAGAAGCAAGTTGGGTTCTGCATTCCCATAGCCTGCCCAGCTGTCTGTCCAGCCAGCCCTGTGTCTCCAGGAGTCTTGCTTATGAAGAGGGCAGAGCTCTCAGACCCGGTGGTGTGGGAGCAAGGGCAGTCACGCTGCTGGCTGGTGGATCTGCGAGTTTCAGAAGAGGGGAAAACACCCTCAGCAGAGAGCTGGCCTTGTCGTTAGTGAAATTGCACCTTTCTATGTCAGCTTAAAAGATTGCCATCAGTGCTTTGGAGAAAAAAGAACAGGTAGTGGTTTCAAAGCCACCGGATCTTTGTATGCTGTTTTTAGCCATGGGGACCTTGTAGAACAAGTCACCATCTTTAAGGATTAATGTTTTTAAGATTAATTAACTAAACAGGAAAATGCTTGTGCTGCCTCTTTGCTCAGTCTCTTGCGTGCCGCGAGCTTTGGCACTCTGCCTCCTGCCGTATGTTCCCAGCTCTCCCAGAGAGATTTCAGCCCTCGGTGCTCTCCCTTCATCGAGGGCCCCTCTCCCCTGCTTCTGCACCGCGCGTGTGCGCGCCGGTGCTGGGACCCCTTTTCTTCCTCTGGCTTCCAGCCTTTTCTAAGCAGCTGGGGAGAAGGAAGGTGAAAGTAAAGACGGGAAGAACGGGGGGGGG
>NW_009953386.1:3412715-3432483 GCF_000747805.2 Chaetura pelagica | reverse complement strand
CTGCCCGCCCTGCTCCGCCTCGCCGCGCTGCACTTCCTGCTGGGGCTGCTCGTCCTCACGTCCCTGCCCGCCGCGGGGCTCTGGTACTACTACCTCAGCCACAGGAGGAAGGAGCGGACCCTCTTCTTCCTGAGCCTGGGGCTCTTCTCCCTGGGCTACATGTACTATGTTTTCCTCCAGGAGGTGGTTCCCCGAGGCCAGGTGGGGTATTCCCAAGTGGTGGCTCTCACCTCCGGGTTAATAGTCATGCTCGTGGCTCTGTCCCGAGCCAAGAAAGACCCGGGCTACCTTCCCGTCCCGGCAAGCGGCAAGAAGTCACCGCAGCAGGGCCTGCCCAGGGAGGGTGTCAGAGGGAGCTCCGAGGGGCTCCACGGTGCCGCCGTGTCGGGAGCTGCCGGCGGCCGTGCTGTGAATGGGGAGGCCAAAGGCTATTCCAGGATGGCAGCTGAGGAGCCGGAAGGTGTGAAAAAGGACTGGTGTGCTAAGTGCCAGCTGGTCAGGCCGGCCCGAGCAGGGCACTGCCGGCTGTGTGGCAGGTGTGTGAGGAGGCTGGACCATCACTGTGTCTGGTAGGTTTTGCACGGCTGAGGCTACTTGTGTGCCTTCCTTCCCCTCTCCCTTCTTGAGTTAGCTTCTTCTTCACAGCTGCCATCAAACGAGGCTGCTTTTTGTATGTGCAAGATCTGGTGACGTTCTTTGGAACAGCAACTTTTAAAATAGAAATTTACTGTTTTAAAGAACAGCTTAAATTGTATTGTAAGTGGGATGACCTGATAGCTGGTCATTTCTCCAGCATACTCCAGAATTGCCTGCAGTTCTCTACTGGTTTTCCTCTGGGGCTTTTCTGTAGACTTGGATCTACAGAGCACTAGCAGCCCTGCAGTTAACCTGCACTGGTGCTGTCTTGAGGCAAGGGAACCCAAAGCTGTCTGTGTGCATGCAGGGAGCAGTAGGGTCTGAATGCGTCTCAGCAAGGGATATGACGCTTGCTAAGAGCTGGAGGCAAACAGTCCACCACTGTTACCCTACTGCTCTATTGACTTGTGCCTTTTGCCTTTCTATCAAAAGCTGTAAAACTTCCTGGAATGCGTTTCAAAGTTCTTAGCCTGTGTTATATAGAAGCACCTTGGAAACTGGGTTCTCTGACAGCTGGGGGAGGAAGGAGGAAAGGGAAGCCAGCTCCTTTCTCTTTTAAGCAAAGTAATCTCTTCTTTCCTTTTGGAGGATTAACAGCTGTGTAGGGGAGCAGAACCACCAAGCATTCATCCTTGCACTCTCCTTCTTCATGCTTACCTCTGTGTATGGGATTACCCTGACCCTGCACACCGTCTGTAGGGGCCAGACACCGTTTGTGGCATTGTTCTACTGCCCTGGGGCCTATTCTGACTACAGGTGAGGCATCTGTCTGGGACAGAGCTGGGGTGGGATTGGGCTTGATCAGAGAACTTAGCTCCTAGTCTTCATTCTATGCTCTAGGTTACTGTTGTTGGCTGTCAAACCTGGCCAAAAAGTGCTCTCTGGAAAGCAGGGATGCATCACTGCTTTCCCAGGGTGGGGAGCCTGAGACTTGGAGCGAGCTCACCATTTATTTGGAAAAGATGTTTGAGGAGCCGAGATTCAAAGCTTTTATTTATTGTGTCCTATATAGATATACCCTTAAATATGTTTGCCCCTAGCTGCGGTTAATGGTGTGGCAGTCTGGAATCTGTGTGCTGTCTCTGCCTTTCATCCCTCACTGTTTATCTAGTCACTGTCCCTCTTGAGTTACCTGCCTAGAACTGACAGTGTTAATATACCTTATCTGGTGGGGAGGTTGATGAGAAGCATTGGACATGAGTTCAGGGACTGGTGCTACCATTGATGTGCAGAGTACACCAGCACAAGTGACTGCCTTCCATTTTATGATCTGTTGAGCATCATCGTGTCCATAAATAAGGACCTTTATACCAGTAAGAGGTAGGTAGCGTGATGGGAACATGCAATAGGAGCTCTGGTAGAGCTAAAAGCTCTCGTTAAGTAAGCCCCAAAGCTTTAATTTTGAGAAAGCCTTTATGGATTATCTGATGAAAGCAGCAAAGTGAGATCACTGTGGCAGATGTAGACAGGGATTTGAAAGGATAGTGATTACCAGGGAAAGTCACTCTAAAGCAGCTGCTTCAAAACTAAATGGCTTCCTTCCCATCTTTTTCCTTGCTCCTAGCTCTGCTCTGTCGTTCACCTGTGTGTGGTACTGTGCCATTGTAACAGCTGGCATGGGATACATCCTCCTTATCCAGCTGTTGAACATCAGCTACAATGTGACAGAGAGGGAAGCTCGGCTGGCTCTGCGGGACAACACTGGGCGCAGGCTCTTGGGTGGGTTAGTGATAGACACTGGTCAGTATAACAGGGGCTTCCTATGCAACTGGGGCCACTTCTTGAGCCTGGGATCTTCTCCTCCACAGCGCTCTGCTGAAGACATCGTGTGACACCCCTCTTTCTGCAGATGATGTTGACTGACTTTCTTTAGCAGGGAACAGCCCCTTGCACTCAGACTCCCTCCTCCCACACCCTTCCTTCGCATTGGTGTATGGGCTGCCTGTCCTGTCACTGACAACATCAGAGACTTTCCCAGGCAGGATGGTTCTTTGCGTGCTGTCAGTCAGCAGTATGATGCAGAAATCAGTAAGCCATACGTACAGCCCTGGAGAGAAGGAGCCTGCTGCCTTTTTCCACTGTGGCAAACTTCGTGCAGCTCAGCTCAACAGGAAGAAGAGCACAAAGTTTTGAGAACCTTGAGTTTTCTTTAGGTTTGTCTAGCATTAAGAGAAACCTGCTGCTGGAATTCAGAGTGTGCCCTGGTTCCTGCAAAGGTTGAGGAATCCCTGGGGTGTACCTACATGCAACACTTCAGAGATGTCAGGAGGCTGAACTTCTGATAGAGGTAACAGGTGGACTGCTGCAGAAGCCAGGTGCTTTGGCTAAAAGAGACTGTTGAGGTAGTCACTGAGCAGCTCCCTCCTCTCTGCTGTATTTTTTGTTTTTCTATTTTCTATTCCATTCAGCTGTATACGTGCTTGTATTAAGTGCCTTTGTGAGCAACACTCCTGTAGGGCTTTGTAAGATCCCTTCACTTCTTAACCGTTATAGTTGTTATTCCATCCCCATCTGTCTCACTGGGTGGGAAGACACTGTCTTCAATCTCATCTGGGTCTGTGTTGGTTTGAAGGTTTGGCTTATGTCTCACAGAGTGTTTCTGCTGTGCTTATGGATTGTGATGTGAGACAAGATGTAAACGTATCAAGAAGGGATGTGTTTTGAAGCAACACGTAACAGTGGGCTCTAAGGGGCAAAGAAGAGCGCTGCCCAATGTTCCTGTTGCTTTATGGAAGCTACCTTTCTCTCTTCCTCTGTGGGAGGGTAGACAATCTGCTAACAGTATTTTTGGTAGGTAGCTTCTTGATTGGTTGTATCACTAATAACATAGCAATCCAGTCTCCTCTCAACCTAGTCACTGTGGAGCTGCCTGACTAGATCTCCTTTCTCATGCCAGGAAGCCAAGGAACAGTTCACTCTCTGTGTATGCAGGGAGATGTAGAGTCTGTGTTGGAGCTTGCTGCTTTTGGGGTAAATGACCTGCACTGGCAGGTGAATGAAACATGTTCTGGAAGAATGCCACGTGTTCCTCGACAGCCTGCAGCTGTATTACTGCCCAGACTTGAGCTCCAGCCAAATTCACAAGGTTTTGGTGGCGATGGTTTCTGGTTTTTGTTTTAAACCCTTTGTGTATGTTTTTGGCCCTGCAGTAGTGATGTGAAAAGGTCTTGCTGGAAAATCCTGGGACCATGACACAAGAATTATGGCTTGGGCCTAAGATGCAGAAGTAGAGGGAAGAGCCTTGTCCTAGCTGCTGATGTTTTTAGACGTGTGTGCAGCATGCTTGGATCATACCTACCCCTGTCTCCATCTACGTGGCAGGCAGCTGGGGGATGTTGGCTGAATTATGCAAATTACTGTGTGTTATATCTGAAGAATAGATGAATGGTAGCAGGACTGGGGATGTCCCTTGAGATCCCTGACATATTTGGTGTGTGCACTCCTGATTACATGTCCCAGTTTAAGGTGAAGACCCTGTCCCTTTCTGCACTGTTTGGTTTCCTCAAGTGGCACTTTCTATAACGAGCAGATAATTGAGAAGCAGCTGCACTTAGAATGTGGCTGTGCAGAAAGAAGTACTGAGTGTCTCTTATTTCCTCTTACCCTTTTTCATCCAGTGAGCAATCCTTTATCAGGAGGTGAAGGGGACACCTCTCTTGCTTTCTGCCTCCAACCAAACACACCAAGGGGCTTCTGAGGCCATAACGTGACTAAAAGACACTCAGCTGGACTGTACTGTTTCTCTGGCTTGCACTTGTGACCTTATGACTGGAGCTGTAGCCTGAGCCTAGGAGTTGAACTCACACAAAGACTTCACCTCCACATGAATTGTCTAAATGTTTCTGTGGCACACAGGCTTTTTGTGGTGCCTGCTGAGATGAACTGGAGCTTGGTAACCTTGTAGATAGGGATGCTGTGGGTTAGCAGGTTTGTGATCTTCTCAGACCTCATCCTGCTGGCAGTTGGGAAGATTAGGGTAAGAATGAGCTCCTGGGCTAAAGAAAGCCCCGCAGCGGAGACAGCCCACCTCTCCATCACTGTGAGTTAGTTACAAGTTCAGAAATGAATTCTGCACCCATGAGCTGAATGAGCTCTGGGAGTATTTACAGGTTTGAAATAAGTGGTTTTTCAGAGTCTTGCTGCTCTTGGCTGGGAGAGAGAGCAGATCACAGACCATTTCCCTAGCAATGCCTGACCCTGTTGCACTCACTTTCCCCCCAAACAGAGACTGGTTACTTCTTTTTAGCCTGTGTGTCAGTGTAGCCTTGTCCTTTGTCTCCTAGCGAGCTCTGGCATGGCAGATTTCATTTGAACTCTTTATACCAAGACTGTGGTGTTCTCCCAGACATCATGGACTTTAGAGTGTGGATTAGAACCTTGGACTAAAGTAACCATTCCATACCTTGGTCAAGCCCATCCCAATATAGTGGGGGTAAAGCAATAAAGTAAATTTTATTTTTGCACTCGCTCCAGAAGGAACTGGAACCATTCAGGACACTAAAATTGTTGCAAGGCTGGGGTTTTGTAGGAGGAGAGTGCAGTCCTGATTCCCCAGTGAATAGGAAGTTCACATGGCTGTAACCTGCACAGCAATAATGACTTTTCTTTAAAGATGTGGCTTTTTTTTTTTTTTTTTTTTTTTTCTTTTTTCCTATCCTGGCTTCTTCCTGAGAGGATTTACCTTGTGAATGCCTTGGGGGATGGAAAGCATGAAGTAACAGGATACACTGGTATCTGAAGGGACGGAAATGTTTTGAGCTTCAGATGCGTGCTTTGGAGCTCTCCCTTCTAGTACCCCTGAGAACTGGCAAGAAGCCCTTCAAGGGAAACACTGCCTTTTGCACTTTTAGTGAGGGTAGACTGTTGTGGTCTCTTGTTTCTTTTTTGAGAATTTTCTTGCTGAGCTTGTTATTTGCCACACTGATAGAAATATGTTTAAACCTCAGCAGTTTTTTTTCCTCAGGTTCACTGTGTTAGTAGTATAAGCTACCTAGTTCTATGCTACCTGAGTGTTGGAACAGTAGGAGCAGGCTGCATTTGACAGGTGACTTGAGGATCTTGTGTGTGGCATTGAGGCAAGGACAAGTGTCTCACCTGTAAAACTGCATGTACCTGGCTGTGCACAAGAGTACCCTTCTGGCCCCTGAGAAGGTTTTCTGGTGTAAGAGAGGACCCAGAGCTGGTCAGCAGCAGGGAAGGATTTTGGCAATACCTAGCCTTGATGTTTCTCCACCTAGACTTGGAAATGAGTTCAGCCTGCTTTAACTGTGATCTTTTAAGAGGCATTTGTTGTTTCACAAATAGTATGGACTTATGCAGACCAGGATAGTTCTTCAGGGGCCAGGGTTCTGATGTTGTGGCTGTTGTAGTGTTAACCCTCTGTGTCCAAATACCAGCACCCTACTGTTTGGTGACTATACTCAAAACTGTGCACCATTAGATAGACTCTGTAAATGGTGGCTTGGCACTCTTCAACTGTGTCTTCTTTAATTGTGCTTTTTTGTAGGCAAGTCACAGGGTCCCCACATTGACTGTTTCTCCATTTAACTTGTCCTCAAATGACAAAAGTCACTGGTGAGCCTGACTTGGTGCTGCTTGTGACTCCTAATCACATTTCAGCCTTCATGCTATGATGGTGCTTTTTTTTGTTTCCCTTCAAAGTAGGTTGCTTTCAAGTGTCTTAATGAAACTATTTGCTGTAAAATTTCTTCTGAAGATAAAATGGATACTGCCTCACTGCCTAATGTCTTAATAATGTGCTTGGTTTTTTCCTTCTATATGAATGTATATTGCCTCATTAGGGCAGGAAGCGTGTGTGATTATGGATGTGTTTTCCTGTATTGCTTTCAGTGAAGAACTCCATCGTTTCCTAGGATTTTCTTCCACTGTGAGGATGTTTGTACAGTGAAAATCTCTCTGTGGACAGGTGAGCCACTTTCTGAAATGTGGGAATTCAGCTCTCAAGATCTCGTCTTTATGGAACTTCTCTGATGATAGTGTGAAGAATGAGGGGCTCTGGAAGAACTGGCTACCTTAGAGAATGGGGTGTTTGGGCTTGTTTGGTTGGTTGTTTTTTCCACCCTTAGCTTTAGGAAGAAACATTTTGAAAGATGTTTGTGAGCTTTGTTGAAAGGACGTATGTGTGTCCATTTTGCATTGTATTCAGTGTTTCCAAATGGATGCAATTATGAATAAAAATAAATTATTAGAAATTATCTGTGGAGTAGCCTGTTGATTTATGCCAACACATTCAGCCAGGTCAAATGACCAAAAGCTGCCATCATCTCATGGCTATTTAACTGTGACCCCAACTTAGTAATAAGGGAGTAATAGACTAAGGAGAAGCTATGAAACAACTGTTCTTCCAGTTCTGCCAAAGCTGACCTTGGATTGGTTGGCATTGGGATGAAACAGAGACCTGGTTGGCAGTCCTCAGCACTCTGGAAACTAAGGATATTCCCCTGTGGTGGGGATTGGGACCAGGATCTTGCATGCCAAGAGCAATCCATTATCAGATACTGAGTGCTTGTATCTGATCAGTTTCCTAGCCTCTTTGTCCAGTGTCTTGCTTTCCCTCTTACGCCTGCCCACACAATATATCAAGAACTCCAAAAGGAAGAATCTCTTCCTTTAAATTCTCTTCTAAGCCATGCTTGGAAATGATGTGGATATTCTCTGTTCAGAGAGTGGGAAGAGATGTAGCCTTTGATCCTGTTGGTACCTCAGGACATCTGCTGAATGGCAAGAGATGACTTTTAATGAGTAGAATCACAGGTGCCTTTGATTGTTCCCACAGCTCTGCTTTGATTTGCCTGGGTGGCACTTCTGTCTGCTGTTCAACTATTTCTCTTTGAAGATTACTTTGCACTTGCTGACAACAAGGCCCTTGCACTAGCTGGGAATCAGGTTTGCAGTTACTGCAGAAGGGTGTCAAGCTTTTGACACCCCAGCAGCCACCAGGTTCATTAATGCCAGTGACAGGGACATATGAGACCACTGTCTCTCCAGCTCTTATTTTTCCCCTTTGTGGCTTGCCATGCTGTCCCCACACAGCAGGAGCACCTCTGGAGTGGCACCTCATGTGCTGGGGAAGGCCAAGGTGCACTACTGTGGTTGGTATCCATCACTGTTAATGTGTCTGCAAAGATGTGTGCTGTAGATCAGCCTGCAGTTAGCCTTCCCAGGCTAACTACTGACCCCAGCTATAGTCTTGTTTGCCTTGGGAGGAGCTGAGGAAATAATTTAATACTTCAGGCACTGTTTCAAATCCAGCTTGAGCCAGGCCTCTGGTGGACTTTGAAGAGACAATAAGATATTTCTGTGGTCAAGGTTTTTTAGAAAGCATGAAAGAACTCTGGAGAACTGGTGTCAGAAGGGGATGGTAGTGGGGAGAAGAGGAGTTTGCGATCATTTCAGGGTTCTGTATTTGCTGTACTAAAATAAATCCTGCCCCCTTCCCTGTGCAGAAGGAGAGTCTGGCTGTGCAGCCACCTCCCTCTCTTGCTAAGAAAAGCAAGGAGCTGACAGGCAGGAGCTGAGTGTGGGCTGATGACCAGCATTAAGGCATTGACATCTGCATCTAACAAAGTGCTGGAGCAGGGGGAATATTCTGGCATGGCTGCGGGCTGAAGTGGTTTCTTCAGTCTGATGAACTGTCTTGTGTGTCACCCTCCTGCTAGGAACTGTTTGCTGCAGCTTTAATTTGCAAAACACTAATACCATGCCAGGGATTTTAGAGGTATCCTGTGATCCAGTGTCTCAGCAGCATCACCGAGCACAGCCTTGCTTCTGCCAAGGGGATATGGGTTGTTTCAGCCAGGTGTGGATTGAATGGGGAAGGAGAGTGGCTTCTCATCTCCCCTGTGATTCAAGCCATGTTCAGCATGAATGCACCTGATCCCCGAACGTCATCCCTATCCCTCAGGTGGGTCCCGCTGAGGCTTCAGCTCCATGCTAGTGTTAAATTAGCAGTAGGCAAGAGCAAAGGAGTGTCAAAGCACAGCTCCTCCTGGATCTTCTTATTGCTACTTGCTCCTAGAACTCCAACTGAAGAGCATCTTACCAGGAGAATCTTTCAAAGCTACTAAGAATAGAAGAAAACCCTAGAAGATGAGCATATTGGAGACAAAGGCCAGTTTCAGAAGCAAGTGTTGACTGTACTTCAGATTATTTTGGGGAAATTAAACTCCACATAAGCAGCATTATTTTCAGGGATGGTGAGTGGGTGCTGTGGACTTTGAGGACAAAATGTGCAAGTGTGGCATTTTCAGGGAAAGAATCTGCAGTTCAGTAAGCTGGATGCACCCTTGAGTAGCCAGTGGTTTGGGGCACCCATTTAGCTGTGAGAGATGTAGATGCTCAGTGTCGGCTCAGCATATTGCTATGGTCAAGACCAGGCTGTATGTGGACTGATCTGCTCTACTGCTCCATATTCCTGCAACTCCCCTTACAGATGTGGTGTCCTGTCTCCAGCTGGCTGTGTTGCCTTCTCTCTAGCTGAGAAAGCCCTTCTATCCTCACCTTTTATCCTCTGGCTCGCTATCCTTGCACCTTATAATCCAGTTGGAGGGTGGGCTGGAGACTTTTCCTGCTGCATTCTTTGCCAAGCCTTAGTAAGGAGGAAGTCAGCTTAGGAACAGGCCACCAGGAACATGGGAGCAGAAGGGCTGGTTCAGAGGTGTTCCTGGAGCCTGTTAGGCACTACATGGGAAAGGCTTCCAAGGGGAGAGAGGAAGCAGCTTGCTGTTGCTGTGCTGTCACAACTTGCTGCCATTAACACCAAGGGTGGCTGCTGACTGCACTGGGGCATTAGTTTGGTACCTCAGCCCCCAGCTCTGCTCTTCCCTGCCTTTTTGGCTCAGTGCTCTGTGAAAGACGCTCCCTTCTGCAGTGCCCGTTCTTCCCTGCAAGACGAGTTACTCAGCCCTCTCTCAGCTTGTCACTTCCTCTCACAATCTGCCTTTAATGCAGCCAGATGGTCGGTACTCGCCCACACTCCACGCAGGCACCTTCAGTTCCCTGTGCTTGGATAACACTCTCATCTGCCCTGCTGGTGGTCAGGTCTGTGATCAGCCTGTGGGAGATGGTAGAAGCTCCTGTGTTGCAGAGGATGCCTGTGGGAGGCAACCTGGGAGTGAGTCGTCTGTAGACCCACACAAAGGTTCTGCTTGACAGCCTGGTGTGTGTGGGCAGGGAAGCTCTCTGACCATATCCCTCTGAGCTCTCTGCGTGGACAGACTCCTGATGCTAATGCTCTGGAGCCTGCTGCTTCTGCCTGGTCATCTGACCTGTCCTATACCACTTCATCTGCTGTGCTTAGAACTGATCTAGGTCCCTGGACTTCTGCCTAGTGCCATTCAGTTGGCTTCCGACACATTCACACTGGCAACTCAGTTGTGCTCATTTCAGGTTTGAGTTTATTGGAAACTTTCAATGCATATACAGGATTTAAAAATTAATCCAATCCAATCCAATGCAAAGCATCTTCTTTTTGGTGTTACCTAAGTGCTCCCTGTACTGCCAAATGCTTTTGGAGAGAACTTTGCCTATCCTGTTATGAGGGGGAAGCAATTCTAGATTCCTGCCTTACGCTGCTGCTAAGACGTGCTGTACCTTAACCTGCAGCACACTGCTGATAGGGTAATGCCATTAAACAGGAGTAAGAAACTTTAATTTTAATAATGTCAGCTTTTGGCTTATATACAGCTTGCCTTTCTCTTGGATTTTGGGTTTTTTTTTGAAGTGGGTCAAGTGAAAAGGCCCAGACAGACTTACACAATACATCCTTAAATACCACAGTTAACCAGCTTGGAAAAGATTTAAATGACAAGAAGATAGAGGCTCATAAACTTGGAATCAGCACTTGCCACCAAAATCCAAAGCACTGTGCTTGTGAGCTGGCCAGTGCTGTGAACTATGCAGCCCCTTGAAAAATAATCCAGGTTTTAGATTGTCCGTATGCAATGCTGTGATGTGGACTGATGGCATATATCATTTACATAAATAGCTCTTCCTTATTCTCCTCCCATCTAAGCTTCCCTGGCACAATTAGCTAGAAGCTGTTCTCTCGGTGGCCAAGTTCACAGTAGTGGTTAGGGGTCAGCTGACAGTTGGGTCTGTTGGCTTCCTGCTTGAGCTGTGTCACCCCTACAGAGTACTGGCAACAGAAAAGCACCAGGTTACTGCTTAAGGAAAAATAAGTGCAGTTCAGTTCTGTGCATCCTGTGGTGGAGGACGGTTTGTGTCAGTGCTGCAGCTCTGCGTGTGGGAATGGTCTTGGCCTGAAGCACACCCTGTGCTAGGTGTTGGCTACCTAAGCCTCACTGCCACCAGCCAAGACAACCCTATGGAGTATTCAGAAGAGGAGGAGCTTGTGGGGAATAACCCCCTGAAGTGCAGAATGAAGCCGTAAGGTAAGTTTCCAGATAGACTTGGTGTACAACAGCAGTGGTCCCAGGGAGCTTTCTTTGGCTGTACGACCCTTTGCACTGGACAGGACTTCCCCTTGGATTTGTTTCAGTGAGTAGGAAGATAGCACAGAACAGAATCAGTCTTTTCATTCTTATTCTCAGCCTCCTTTGACTGTCTTCTGTCATGTTTGGAAGTCAGGGAGAATTTCAGCTACTCTCCTGCGTAGCTGATTTCTCCTTTCCTCTCTCTCTCTTTCCTTTTTCACCAGTAATGGGTACTGTCTCCATGCTTGGAATGCATTCAGCCTGAGTCTCCTTAAAAGAAATGTGGGACACAAAGAAGAAAGTGACAAAATGCAGATGTGTGCATACAAGGTAAAAAACAGGTGATAAGATAATAAAGGTAATAAAAAGATTACTTCTATTTGAGGGGGGAACTCCCCTAAAATACTTGTGGGATTTGTCCTTTCTGCTACTAGTCAGGGCTGTGACATACTAAACACCTGCATGTGGACCACCCCGTTAGTATGTCAATCAATCCATGGAAGAAGAGCAAATTGCCCTTCTCTGTTCCTCTCCCCCAAGAATTTTTGCTCTTCTCTCTCACAGAATTCATTAGCTGGTGTTTGCTTAGCATGCTGAAGATGAAAGATGTTTCTTGAAGAATAAACAGGGTCTCTGAAAGCAGTTTACTCAGGAAGAATGTGGGCTCACTTGGTTCAGATCAACCACTTGGGAGCACGGGCAGCTGGGCTACAATTCTTACCTGATTTTGATCACCCCACTAACATTGCCTTGCCCTGGATTCTTATGGTCACTAGGGAGAAACAGTCCTGTCTAAACAATAGTTTGCTCTGTCAGGGTCTGAATCGCCTTTTGCCAGTGAGTGAGGGAAGTGGGAATGTGAAATGACAGGTGATTATGCTCCTAATATGGGATCATACATAGAAGGCATCCAGGCTTTTCCCAAGTCTGAATTTTCTATGGTTCCTCGAGTTTGCTGGCTGGTTGGGTAAAATCATGCACTGTTCTGACCTTTCTGACACAGCAAGCTTGAACAGGTTTGCCTGAATTTAAATTAATTCCTCCCCTAAGGTGCTGTGGATCCTGTTTGGGCTATGCACAGGCACAGTCTATTCATGAGAGTATGCAGCTGACATGCTTTCATGCTGGGGTGAGTGAACGTGCTTCTGTTTCCTGCTAAACTTTGACAATATTTTTTTTTCTTCCTGTTAAAATGCATAATTAATGCAGTTGTGGGACAATGAGTGGACTGGGTGCATCCAGCTCCAATCATGATTGGTACAACTGCCTGCTGTAGTTCTCATTGCCAAGTCAGACTGACAATGGCATAAACTGAAAGATTCCTTAAATAGGGTTTCTAGTTGATCAACTTTGGATTTGTGAATTAAATAATCTGCTGTGGACAAAACAATACAGTGTAATTCCTGCACAATCATTTGGCTTGCTATAATTGTACTTACAGATTTTCCTAAGGCAGCTTTTAACAGAAGCTGCATGGCCAGTTCTGCTAATCAGCTTAGAAAATTTCAGCTACTTATCTGCATTCACTGCTTTCTCTTTCAGCAGATTTAAAAGTCCTGTGAAGGGTACCACTAAATTTCTTTTTCTAGGCTACATGGAAAATTCTTACCATGAACCTCTGCTGATGTTGTCCATCCATATTACAGAAGCAAAATACCAGCAATAAAGAATCTGCTTCACATGTTCTTGGGGAACAGATAACTGACCCATCAGAAGTAGTCTCTAAAATAATCTATAGGGTATATTAAACCTAAGTAAGAAGAGCTGTAGGCAAGGGAGTGCACTTACTTGTTACTGTGTTCAGTAGCAATCTTCAGTTTCTCCCATAGGGTACTTTTTTCCTCCATGGTAAGATCAAACCATGCCCAGAAGTACTTCCTCATAAGGCAGGCTGCATGGAGGGTACTCATTCTCTCCTCCAGATGGGAAAGATAATCCATATACTAGGGAAGGAGGACAGAGAAAGAGGTGAGAATGGTTTCTTTGTGCCAAGCCCCATCCCCATAAGCAGAAACAGAGCAGTTCTGATACTGTGGCAGTGAAGGAAAATCAGCAGGGACAGGGTGAGAGAGTGCAAAGGTGGAGGAGCAGTATGTAGGAGAGCATCCTGCATGGAGGAGAATGGAGAGTGGAGAGCTGAAAGATGGGAATGATGTTGAAGAATCTGAAGAAGGGAATGATGTTGCTGGAATGAGGGCAGTGTAACTCAGCAAAGGTTGGGCTGCAGATGTGTGAGGTGGCACTGTGGTGTGGGGAAAGCCTGGCAGTAGTATCACTTCTCTGCTGTAGTGCAGGCAAACCTTTAGCCAGTTCCTGAAGCCCCGTCTCAGCAGCACATGGGAGTAGAAATCCTCAGCCTGAGACACCTTCTCCATGAGGCTCTCCTGGGTATGCTGGAGCCAAGTCATCAGGCATTTTCTCTGCAAGCCCAAGCAGTGGTGCCTTTGTGCCAGCTGAGGAAAGACAGCAAAGATGGCAGCTAGTTACTTGCACTAGTGACTACCTACACTGCCTACGAAAAACTGTGGGTACATTAGAAAATCATCTCAGCTTTTTGGGGCCCCTAAAATACAGATGTCTGATAGCTGGAATAACTTACAGGATAGGTTTCCACAAAGAGGGATCAACATAAGGAACAAGACCAGTCTTTCTGCCAGGCCACTACTGTGTTACTTCCAGAGAATATTCTTTGAATTAGACACTCAGTTTAACCTACTGTGAATGGAGCAGAGGCATGAGATGAAATAGTTTTGTCCAACCCTGTCCAAAACACTGACCAGCAGGGTGGACTTACAGACCAGCTGCTATCCCTTTGCTTCTTCCCAGCTGGAGGGCTGCATGCATTTGGTCAAGTACTGTAAGTAACTGCAGTTCCATGACTTCAGTGGAAGCTTGCCAATTTAGCCTTGGGCTCTGGCTACGTCTTCAGGATACGGTTGAGCATTCTTAGTGCAGCCCTGGTAAGGCATGCCAATTCATTCATGTACAGAAATGTCTCATTAGCAGTATTTCTATGTCAAGGTCTCAGAAACTACCACTTGCTATTCTGCACTGAAGGTATGGACAGGCTACAACAGATTATCACCTGTGATGCCCTATCTCTAGCAGTGGCCAACACTGCCCCAGAAGTGACGCCAGAGAGAGGAGGGCTCGGCAGTGTCTTATTGGTTAGCTTTGCTGTGAAGCAACAGAATTGACAGACTCATGTCACACAATTTCAATATATTTTTTGTATCATGCTAAACTAACTCCCCCTGTGTTATTGGCATCAAATCATGCGGCAGTTAGTACTGCAAACAAGTGGAGGCTAACAAAAGATGACTTCTCATTAGATTGAAATTAATTCCTTTCTCTGTCCTTTTGGTTCCTGTTTAATCAGCTATAAATGAGGATGCCACCCTTGCGGGTTTTTGATGACCTTTCAGGATTACTGTCAGATGGCCTGATTTAAAGAACTAATATAGGGCAGGATGTGCAGGAGAATTTTTGCTTTTTCCATCTCTACCTGGCTTAAGAGCCTTTTAAGGTTTTTGGTAAGTGTCGTGTCCGTTCTTTACCCCTTCCTCCTATGGCACCAGTCTTTTCCTTATCCTTAGCACTTACTAGCAGATTTTCCTTGGCTTGCTCCTTCAGCTTTTTCCATGGCACCATTCCCAGCTTTCTCAGCAGGACATTCTCATAGTGATCTCTGGCCTTTTTCTGGAGCTGTTGCTCTTTCTGCAGCTTCCTCTGCTTCTCCAGCTCTTTCTACAATACACAGAGCAGTAGTTTTAATTCACTGTGGATGGAGAGGATGTTAAACAATGGCAATATATTGACATATTGGAGCTGACAGGAAACAGGGATCTGCATCATCTTTAGCAGTGCAGATCAGACATGACCCCATGTACTAGAAGCAGTGGTAAAAAGCAGGGCAAACTATCCTGAAAATTCTCATAGAAGATTATGGTACTTCTAGACATTTCCTCAGGCCATGTATCAGCACGTGGCCTTCCCTCAGCACTGCAGCTTGGAGTTACTGTAGCAGACACATAATCTGTGGCTACCAGTAGTGCTGACATAGCAGAAACCTCCTTTTGATAGCCTTTCAGTGTGGGGAGAAGTGCTTTGGTGAGCTCGAGGAGGGCAGCTTGCTGTTTATAAAAGTAGATTGAAAGCATGTCCAAAAATCATTCCAAGTTTACACAGGGACCCTACCACTTCATCTAGCCCAAATAATAGGGGAGGGATGTGGGTATTATTGAACTGCAGTTTTGACTGAAACTCCAGGATGAAGGTCAAACATCCCAAAACACTTGATCCAAGTAGAACAGTATTTGTAGGTCAAATTCCTGTAGGATTTCAAATGTGCTATTTGGGTTATTAGGACAGCTCATTTCCAAGTAACAATAATGAAGTGAAGTTATTCCAAGGCTAGCTCCAAGGAAAGGCTGCTTCTATTCTTCAGGTGGAAAGTTGCCCTTGATACATCTGTCCGGCTTGTTTACTTTCAAATCGTGTGTTTGTGACTGGTATCACTGTGTATGCTGCAGAGGGATACAAGGAGAAGGAGCAGTCTGCAAGTAGGCTGAATGTGCTACCACTGAGGGGCTTATGTGGTTATACCTCAGCAGTGAGCATCCACCATCTGGGACCTCTAGTCCTGCTGATGAAACAGAGGCAATACATACTTCAGAGTGTTTGGTTCCACGGCTCTTCACCTAACGTTGCCAAAAAGGGTGAAAGTGGTGAGTCTACATTCTGGTGCTGAGCTGTGGGACTCTGCTCTACCAATGCTATCAGTTCACATTACTTGGGCTGCTGACTGAGTGCTAGTGAGTAATGGCTGCTCTTCCCTATCCCTGGTAAAGGCAAGGCAGAGAGGTGAGGTGTTTGGTTACCAGCTTCTGCTGCCTTCTCTCTCTGGGACCTCTAGTCCTGCTGATGAAACAGAGGCAATACATACTTCAGAGTGTTTGGTTCCACGGCTCTTCACCTAACGTTGCCAAAAAGGGTGAAGGTGGTGAGTCTACATTCTGGTGCTGAGCTGTGGGACTCTGCTCTACCAATGCTATCAGTTCACATTACTTGGGCTGCTGACTGAGTGCTAGTGGGTAATGGCTGCTCTTCCCTATCCCTGGTAAAGGCAAGACAGAGAGGTGAGGTGTTTGGTCACCAGCTTCTGCTGCCTTCTCTCCTCCCGTCGTTTTTCCTGCTGAGCTTCCTTTTCCTCAGCCTCCTTTCTCTGTCGTGCTTCCTCTTCAGCCTTCAGCTGGGCCTTGAAATGGCAAAAAATTGAGGTAGGTAAAATTTAATTTGGCACACATGACTTTTTCAGAGAACAGAGACCTCTAAGCTTTCCCAATATTCCTCTAGTATTGACCAGCATCTGAAACTTCAGAAAGAAACAGATTTCATCACAGACGTGATCTGTGCTGGACAGTGAACTGTGGAATTGAAAGGAAGGAGGGATTGTTCTTTCTGCAATCTATATATATTTTTTTCTTTGTCCTGATTTACAGCATTTTCCCACTCTTCCCCTAAGACATTTAAAACATACACCAAGTTATGTAGTGATAACCTGATTGCTGAAGTCAGTTCTGAATCCCTGAATTCTGCTTTTTAAGTTTTACTTCTACATGAAAAGCAGCATTACAGGTACATTTCTTTCCCCAAACATGGAAGATCAAATAAGTTGTTTTACTTCAGTACTGGTCATACTTTGTGAGATACCCTTCTCTGCTCCTCTTGGAAACCCCGCTCTTACCTCACAAAGCTTTTGCTCTTGATATATATATATCCAAGGCCTAAAACCCACAGCAACACGATTACTGTGCTTCCTGATCTCTACAACTGGGGCAACTGCAGCTGAGGAAACCTAAACTGATGCTTGTTTGTACAATCTATGGTTTAAGTGTTCTCTAAGGCTTGTTTCAGTCTCTTGCATATGTGAGTGCATCTCTTAACTCAGAGAAGGAAGAAAGGCTGGTTGCTTTAGGACCCCAGTTCTGAGCTTCCTAAATCCTAATCCAATTTACTAGCAATGTTTTCAGTAACAGCTTAATGCTCTGAAGGTAAGAAGGCTCATCTGTTGGATATGTATCACAGAATTTGTGCATTAACTATGCAAACATTGTCAGTATCTTCTCCCTTCAGCAGAGATTTGCTAAAAAGATGCAGGATTTTTTACTAGGTGAGACTGCACATCCTCAAGCTGCAAGTGACCACACATGAAAGGCAGGGAAGGGGAAACCCACCAGAGCCAGGTTCAATCAAGTGGATCTCTGCATGCACTTCCACCATTTCTGTCCTCAGCTAACATGAGTTACAGTCATGGGGTAGGTATGAAAGAAGTTTGGCGGGGGGTAAAGGAGGTTGTTTCTAGAATTGCAGCTGCATCAACATGAAGTGTCTGCTTGTGATATGGTAGGGCTAGCGCTATCAAGGTATGCAAATGTGGCAATAACTACTTCTTTTGATATGTGCTGTACATCTGCTTTCTCACAAGTTATAAAAGTCCTGTTTTGGATAAAGGGCCTTTTCATGGACCCTAACTCTGGGGCTAAACCAGCATTTCTTGTAACTGGAATGGTGTGAGGAGACTTTATTTTTCCATTTCTCTTACCAGTTTTTCCTCTTGTCTTCGTTGTTTGGCTTCTTCCAGTTTCTTCCTCCGTTCTGCCCGCTGAGTTGCTCTCTCCTCCATAGCTACAGAAACAGAGGACATAAGGCTTAATGGAAATGAAATATGGGTTAATGGCAGAAGTTTGGTGAACAAGGATGACCACTTAACTATACTGACAGGCCCCCAGTGACTTGACAATGCCAGCACAAAGGTACTTGCTTCCTGCTGCCTCCTACAGCTGTCAGTGTCATGAACAAGGTACCCATAAACATTTGACATGACTCAGGACTACCCCAGCTAGATTCACTCCACCCAGTTGCAGCCACAAGGATCAGTTGTGAAAGGAGCTATGATTAGAGGTTTTTTTCCCCATCTTCCCTGATTGAGTGCTGAGGCTGATGACACCTGGTTTAGCAGCAATTGCTCTGAGGTCTCCAGTAAGCTCCAGCTGCTTATTTAAAGAGTGACTTAATGATGGAAAGCATCCCTGCCACAGTGATGCACAAGTACGTGGTCCTACTAGTCCTAGTAGTGAGAAACTACTGCTTAATGCTTCTCCTGGGAGATGAATTGCAGTGCAGTGATCTTGCTGGCTATCAGCAAAGGTGTCATGGTGCTGACATAACCACAAAGAACATACAGTGGAGTTGAGAACCCATGTGTACTTCTTCTGAGGCGGCAAATGAAACGCACAGGCTGGAGATCACAGTAAGCATGGAGCATTTAAGTGTTCTGACCATAACAGGCTTCCTCAGATCATTTCTCCTCCTAACTGCCCCAGGGTTTTCTGCCAAGGGAAAAATCATCCAGTGATAAATTACTCACTGAATTTTTTCAGGATCTTCAAACAAAAGCACTTGAGTGTTCTGAAAATGTGTCTAAGCTGTACAGAGTTCAGTCAAATCAGAGTGAATGATGACTTGGACTAGGTAGCATTGGAGTTCAACACAGTAGATTAACAAAAGGCAACTATTAATGCCTGACCAAAAATGGCCAAAAAGCTCTGGTGACCCCAAAACTGTTGAAACAACACAATGATCATATTCCAGACAATCTTTTATGCAGACTCTGACCACTCCTCAGTTGCTATGGAAGTACAAGACCCATGGATATAACAGAACCTGATTTTAATTTACTGCATGAAAAGGCTGTGTTGCATGTTTAACATGTATACACTGTGTCAGCGTGCCCAGAGAAGGGGAGATAACTCACAGAAGGCAAGGACTCAGAGCTTCTTCCCCAGCCTAGCTACTGTTGTCTCACAAAACCTTAGGTAGGCACTTAATTCCCTTTGAAATCTCAGTACCTCTGTCAAAGGTAGATGAAAATGACTGGTCAGTTTAAGTGGTACTTGCATGTGCAATGAAGGGAATCAGACTGACAGCAAAAAGCCCTGTAGAGCTCTCTCTGAGTCTTGTCACACCAGAAGCAACCACAGATCACAGTATCATTCTGGTTGGAAAAGACCTTCAAGATCATCGAGTTCAACCACTACCCTAACTGAATGCTAGGTGCTAGGAGTAACCACACCACAGTGTATGAAGCACAGACTTGAGGGGCTTGCAGTGGCTGAGATGCCTGACTTGGGCATGAAAACAGCTCACCTTCTCACAGTGCTGCTCAGGTTGGGAAAGAGAGTGCTGGGTTTTACTTGCATACTGTCACCAACCAGCAAGGAGAGAAGTTTCCAGATGACCTGTTGAGAAAAGTGCTGTGGAATGATCTTTGCTATCTAGAACAATACCTTTCACTATGGGATGAATTGAAGCCAGCTGGCTGGAGGGTCTCCTGCCTTCCATCACTGCCCTTGTGTTTTCTGGCCCATGAGAAAGAGGTGGACTGTGAAAGAAAAGAGTAAAGAAATTAATCAACAAATGTGATAAAATAATGTCTCAGTCTACCTACCTGCCACCTAAGGTTGAGGCCTTGTAGTTCCTATTGTCCATTGTGCTGCATTTTCATTCTGAATCCCTGATATGCTTTCTTCTGCTTGAAATAGGATTAATGATGCATCTGTGCAAAAGAATTGAGTTCCCAGGGCTGTTGCATGTTCTGAAATACTGAGGATGACACT
>NW_009953386.1:3402829-3412670 GCF_000747805.2 Chaetura pelagica | reverse complement strand
GCTCTACTGTTGCTATTTCTAAGTGGATCCTGTATGGATCACAGTGTTCAGCTATTGTGAAAAGGGAGAAGGATGGAGAACCATGGCCAGCCTGATACTACCCTTCAGTCTAAGGCACAGGTGAGAGGAAGAGCAGCTAGCATAGCTAAAGTGTGCCAGCCAAATTCTTGTTTTTTCAGGCTGACTAACTGAGCCTGCTTTGTGGAGAGCATTTACCTCAAATGGGTTGTATTCATGATTCTGGATTGTTTTTCCCTCTTCTGTTCTTCCTCCCTGGCTTGCAAAGCAGAGTTGTTAAGCAGCTGGGTTACAGCTGTGGCTTGCGCTGCCTTTTCTTTAGCTCTGCCCAGCCTCTGATTTTCCTGCAGTTCAAAGATCAGCTCTTGTTGTTTTTGAAGCTGCTGCCTCTGCTCCTCAATCAGACGTTGCTGGAAGGCATGACGGTGCTCAAAACGGCTGCCATAAGCAGGAGCTGTCTTTGGACCAGGTGCCTGAAACTGATGGGGGAGAGTCTCTATTTGATTCCTGTACACAGCCTGGTCCTGGGCACTTGGGGCTGCATGGTTTAGGGTAATCCCCCATGCAAATTTGGGTTTTCTGTAGGAATGAGATGTGTCAGCAGCATCCCAACAAGAGTGGTCTCTGGTCTGGTGAGGTTCTTTCTGCATGAGGCAAGTTTCAGTTGGCTAGGGGGAAAAAAAAAAAGAAATGAGGAAAAACTGGCATTGATTAAAACCAAGCATTCTTCTGCCCTTCCTATATAGTGTTTATTTAATGCAAATTGAGTGATATGCCTGAGAAGTAGGTTGATCTCTGCTGTGCAATCTTTATGCAGTTCCTAGGCAGGGCAGAGGCACCCTATTATGCACAAATTAGGAGCCTACAGGAAAGAACAGTTAAGGATCTGTGTGCCATTTCACTGGGAGGAAGAAATTGTAATCAGGTGTGAGCTTTGGCTGGATTATATCCTGAATTTTTTGTTAGTGAGCATAGCTCAGGACAGCTCATCTCTCAGGGAGTAGCACGCTCCCTTTTAGACTGTGTTGTCCCCACTCAGTGTTGAGACAGAGAATAAAGGAGAAAAGCAGTTGTTGAAGTGATCTACATGGCTGATCTACTGAACAGTCCATTCTAAATGGAAGGTAAGTCTACAAGGTGTTGCTTCCTTATGCCTCTTCTCCAGCTTTGATAAATACTGCCATGGAACTGGTGCACAGTGGGGAATGTGGCTGCCTTTTCTGACACTTGGTCTTTCTCTGAGGAGGCATCAGATTTAAGGTCTATTTTCTGATTCCTAGGTCAAACTCCATATTCAGTTCCATCCTTCCAGCACAATTTTTACCAGTGCATCAGAGGAAAAATACAGGCCTGCTAGGATGATACAAGCACTGTAAGAAATCAACTTCTACTGACGCTTAAGCAAATTAAAAGCTTGACCTGCAATGTGTATGTGTGAGCTCTCATGCTGGAATTGGGATACTGCTGTGGTACAGGTTTTATATAGACCAAAAGGAGGGGCATGCTCTGACCTGACAAATAACAATTTTAAGAACCAACCTCTGATTCTTCTCTCCTGCCTCCTTGTGATGCGCATTATCCTGAAACAGCCAGTGACTATTTTTTTCCTCCATGCTTAAAACCCAGAAAGCTGCACTGGCATGACAAATCTCTTGTCAGGCAGTCAAGTGTTATTATTTTTAAGTCTAAGCAGGCATCAAAGATGTAACTAATCTCTCAGCAAAACTGATCTGGGGGTAGGGCGCTCACTGCAACTCACAGTACATGAAGGGTCGTACTCTGGTAGCATTTTTTTGCATCTGATTTTTAAAGACTTCTCAACAGTTGCAGGCACAGTTGCAGTTTGGGGATCACCCTAGGAAAGAAGGCTTCCTCTGGGACAATGTATTCTTAATTTCAGATTGCACAAAATCATTACTTTGTAAGAGTACTGAGATGCCAATAGACAAAACTACACGGGAAGGATTTACTTTGTCTTGCTGCAACTGTTGGTGATGCTTTACTTCTGCCATCCCAGGCTCGTTAACCTCTAGTGGCCTCTCCAGACCACCCTTCCCCAGTGAAACTGCCTCCAGCAGCTGTGCCATCTTTCTCTTGGTCTCCTCCCTCTTGATCTGCAGCTTTCGGTTTTCTGCCTCTGCTTGGCTCCAGTGCTGCCACGCCAGAAAGCAGCTGCGCAAAAGCCGTTGCTGGTTGTGCTCTGCAGACAGTTGTTCTTTCCTGAAGGAGAAAGCACTCGTGTTATGACAGGTGTGCCCAGGCCTGCCTGAAACAACTGTATCAAGTGCAGCAGTCCAGACTGTGGCACAAGGCCCCCTAATTTCCCCAGTCTTTTTGTCACTTAAATCTGAAGGCCCTCCAAAGCTCTACAGAGTTTCTCCAGTGAGGAGTGGCAGGGCAAAAAGGATGCCTGTTATTTTGAAGTTTCCCTAATTACATTTTGCAGTCTTCTGTGTCACCCTTGGGCTGTAGGATAGGTGCAAAAGAGGCATCTTGTTCCCTTGCCAGCTGCACCTGAGGAGGCAGCAGTGCCTCACCACACAGCCTTCCAGAAATCTGCAGGAGCAAAACTTTCTCTGGCTCATAGGAAATTCATCCAACAGCCTTCTTAATTAAAGGCCCTAGCCAAAATTATATCTGCTGTACTACTACTACTGAGATAGGAAATAACTATGTTAATCAGGAATAAGCATAGCATCATAGAATGGTTAAGGTTGGAAGGGACCTTAAAGAGATCATCAGGTTCCAGCAGGGACACCTCACACTAGACCAGGCTGCACAAAGCCTCATCCAATCAGGCCTTACACACCTAGTATTTTCTGGAGTACAGAGCAAGCCAGGGTGAGATTTTCAGAAAAGATACCTAGAGAGAGAGTGACACCTAGGCTTGCTGGAAAGTGCTAAAGCTCTTGTTTATCTCTGTTCTCCTTTTTCATCTGTGCCACAATGCCTCTGGCAGACTGCAGGCAATGTAGCAATTTCTCAAAAAGCTACTGTCATCCTCCTGACTAGCTAACTGGCAAGCACCTTCTACAGTCCCTGATCACTGCACTGCCCAAGTACTGCTGCAGTAAGAGAAATTCCACAATGTAGGATCACTACCTGTTTTGATCTTGGAGATGAAGTTCCAATTGCTGTGTTTCCTGCTCTACTTTCTGGGCCCAAGTATAATTTCTCCATGCTCGCAGGGCCTTCAGTTGGCATTTCCAGTCAGCAAAGGCACTGGCTTTTCCCATTTTAATTCGGTGCTCCAGAATGACTTTCAGCCAAGCAGAGAAATGGCGCTGCATGCACTGGATGAGACAGTTTCAGAAAAGCAGTAAGCAAGATACAGCCTGTCACACAAATGCTGATCCCCTCCACCCTTCCCCTTACCTGACTTTTTGAGATTATTCTTAGAAAGAAAACTAGGAATAGAACAACATGGGGCTCTATGCTTTTGAGTCTCTGCACTTTCCCTGTTCCTGCACCAGGGTCTGCAAGCCAATCTTTATTATACTTACTCATGCACACAATAAGGGCTTCTCAGGCCCTTTTGTGACACTTCCCCCTTTTGCTTCCTTCCTCAATGAAAAACAGATCTTGCTACACTGCTTCCTCTGTTCATCTTCCGATTTCTCAATTGCAGAAGCTTTCATGTTTGTAACTTTCCCAAGAGCCACAGCTTTTCCAGAATTCTAAGTGAACCCTCCTGCTGACTACCTTTGAGGCACAGACACACTGAGGATGGAGGCTAAAGATTTCTTGCTCCTACTCTTACAAGGTACTTTTTGCCCTGCTCTTCTATTTTCCTAGTATCAGGAGGAGAACTTGTAAAAAGCAAAAACTTCTGATAACCAGGACTTTTTACTTCAGTTTTGCAAACGGTAGCTGAGGGCAGGTAGCTCAGAGTCTCAGATAAAGAAAGGTGATGCTCACTCTCTGCTTATTGGTGTGAATCCTGTGTAGCAGCTCCTGAGCCCTTCTCTCTTTCTCTTCTCTTTGCTCTTCTTTCTTCAGGACCAGGGGTGGTGAGGCAGTACTAGATACCTCCTGCTTCTGACTTTTTTCTTGTCTCTTCCGCTCCCTGAAAAGTGAATGAACATACAGCTCTAACACGAGGAAAGAACTGTAGCACAGATTTCACTCTCTTTTTGGCAAATCCTAAGAGAATCACCTCTACAACTTAGAAAGTTGCTACTTATTTAACTCAGCCTTCTTAAAAAACAGCCTCAGTTATGGTTTGGGGTCTCAGACGTTAAACAGCTGTGAGCATTTCCAAAATAGAGCAGGCAGAAGAAAATAGTAAGACTTCAGTAAAGCACTTGCATGAGAACATTCTGGATGTCAGGGCTGCCTAAGTAAATGGCATCCCCACAAATCACATGTCTATGACAATCCAGACTCAGCAGAAGCAAAAATTATGTCTCTGCAGAATTCCCAGCCAAGAATGCTCTTTATTCTCTCATAGCAGAGGAAGTATTGTAAGTGCTGGACTTTCAACACAGACTATATTTTTCTTTTTTTTTTTTTTTTTTTTTTTTTTTTTTTTTTTTTTTTTTTTTTTTTTTTCTTCTATGTACTGGATTTCATTCTACTTTAGACACTAACAAGGCTGGATGAGGCCACAGAGTTGATGAAGAGAATGCACAGTGGTGCAAACACACTCCTACTTTGTGACTCGGCATCATCTTCTCACTGATGATAAACTCTGCTATTGACATTGGTAGCAAAATAATACAAGGTTTTGGGAGATTATGGAGTCAGAGGAATAGCAGATGTCTCCTTTGGAATCACCACTCCTCTTATATTTCAAAAAAAAGGCAGTGATAAAAGAGGGGTTCTAGATATGGTTCTTTCCACACCCCCCTCTCCCTCTTACATTCTCCATGCTTCTGCCATGGTATGCCTCTTCTCAGCCATTTCCTTTCGCAGCTTCACCATTTCCCTCTGGATCTCCTCCTCCTCCTTCTTGGCCTTCAGGGCCTTCCTCCTGTCCTCCTCCTGTGCTTGGAGCCTGGCCTCAGACAGAACTGATTTTTTCAGGGACTCTTCCTGTCTGTGAAATGCTAATGCCTTCTGATGCCTCATGTGGTTTTCTTTCACCTGGGAAGGGAGAAATCAGCAAAAGTCAAAGCAGATGCCAAAGGCTGAAGAATTTGAGGTTCATTGTACAATGACAGGGTGGGTCACAATCCACCTTTCACATGAAGCTGTCTGTAGCTGGCACTGACTGGACAGATTCTGCTCTCAGACCAGCAAAAAATTCCATTCAAGAAAGTGAATTTAAAACAGTATTACTTGATGGGAGGAAACTTAAAACTGACTGCCAGGGCAGCTTTTCCTGTCAATCCTCAGAAAGGGGAAAAACCTGGACAAATGCAGTGAAAGTTGACTGTGCAAGCTACTATGAGTGACTAACGTGCAGGTGAAAACACAGTAACATTTCAGCTAAACTGTGGAAGAGCTGCCTCAGGTATTTGCCTCCAAGTCAGAGATTATTGCAGGTTGGGAGAGAAACTGGGGAAGTATCACTGAGCATTTACTCTAATCCTATAATCCTCTGTCTTATTCCTTTTTAACTCTGCTGTTTTACATGCTCACCTGCTTATGTCTGAGCTCCATGATTATTCGTGGATCTACAAGTTGTTTTTCCTTGGTGTTTTCACGTCTAAGGCCTTCCACTATTGCACAGTTCACAACTTCACTCTGCAAAAGATGCTGTAAATATTCTTGGACAGAAGAACTTTCCAATTCACCTTCCAGATAGCCGCAAAAGTCTGAAATGAGGAATTCAGATTATCTCAAACTAGTCTGAAATAAATAACCCCCTCTTTCTCATATCACAAAGCCTAATGTAATTAAAGGGATCGCTTTCTTAGGCTGTGAATGCATTTCTGATAAAAGCAGACACATGGACTGCACTCCATTTGTCCCCAAAGAGTCTTAATCAGTCTCCCATTGAACACACTAGACCAGTAACAACATTTTGTCCATTTTTTACTGCCTCGCCTCTGAGCATGGCTGTATAAATTTGACAGACCTCACAAATACTCATACACAAAAGAAATAAAATTTCTCTTTTACAAAGGGAGACACTGAATGTTTATGAGGTGCATTTGTGCAGTCCTACAGCAAGCTGCGGGAGGAGCTGGGGTAGAAAACGTCACCTCAACGCTTGTTTCTACTGAGACCACTATCCTGACCTCAGAGCAACTTTTACCTCTCAGTCTGACAAGCCATGAGGCCTGGATCCCTTCCCCAGTGCATCCTCAGAAAGGAAGCCAGGAACTGCTTTGTTGCACTCTCACCATCAAACTGCTCATACTTCAGAGGGGCTTCAGAAGGCTTTTCCAGGAGGACAGAGTCAGATTCTTCCTCTCCATCGGTCATCAGCTTCAGTTGCAGTTTGGACTTCATCCAGTTACTGAGCAGCTCCTGGGCTATCATAAGGAAAGAGACTGATGACTTCACTTGCTTAAAAAAATATATGGGTAAGAGTAAACTAGCAAGACTGTGTCTCTGGGATAGTTATATCACATGCTGGGAAGGCTGTCTAAAATGACTGAAAGCTCATCTGCAACAGAAAATGGAATAAGGGTATTAGTTCTGTTCTCATCTTCTTGATCTATAGAAGAAAAGGAAGAGAAGGTGGCAAACTTTTTCCCAGACACAAACGACTTCTTCTGTACCTCATTTTTCCTATCATACTCTGTGGACACTTAGATCACTCGTGTGATTATTATAGTATTCATCAAGGAGATGGAATTCACATAAGCTCATTCATAACTCAGATAGCTTTCAAGTATTTTATCACTGCATTTGCAGATAGATATTTTCCACATGTATAGCCAAGGTTGTAATCTGTTAAATACAAAAAATAACCACTGCCTGAAGAAATGTTTGCTTCACATGTAGAGGTTAACCTTTGCAAGTACCACAGCTCCAGGGACAACTGGTGAGTCTAGATTACAAATCTGTACTCAGAACTAAGAGTACAACCATAGGAATGCACCCCTGATGGATCTGGTACTTCTCAGCAACCTAAAATGCCTAATGAGGAATGGGGTATAAAGTTCTTCTGTGGACTGTATTTGCATCTCTACTCCTGTGTGGGGAAAAAGCAAAAATTCCTTTTTCAGAGTTCCTACTCAAAAGCAAGGACAGCTAATGTGGCTGCTGCCTCAACAAACCACCTGGCCTCACTACATGGGTGGCCAAGCTGTTCCTGAAGCAGAACACAGGGCTGTAAATTGCAAGGCAGCAGGAGCAGCCCCATGAAAAGCTAAGCCATCTGTGTGATGAGGATGGGTGAAGAGCAGGGATCTCGGCAGCCCCTGAAGTGCAAGTCACCCCCTGGAAAGGCACATAGTTGATAGACAGGAAGCAGCTGCTCCAAATCTCTAGTTCCGACACAAAATTAAGCTTCTCCCACTGAGTCCTGGTATTTCTAAGGCAATAAAGTATTTTTAAAACTTTCTTAGAAGTAGGTGGGTTTTCTGAAGAAAACAGAAATCTAATGTTTATTTGCCTTCAAATCGCTTTTGTTCTCTTTCATAATCTCTCAGGCCAGCTCAAGAAGGAGGAAATATATCGGGTAACAGAAAGAAGAGCTCCTTGTAACTGGAGTAAAAGAGTTCTGGTACTTCTTTTATCAATACCTTTCTTTGCAAAGTGGACTATGTATAGTTAATTCCATTAGGTATTCCAATAATGGATTCCAGATAAAAGGCTTTGAAATGAGCTAGGAAAAAATCCTGAGGGATTGGTAGCTATAAAAAGGTAAGCCCTAGCAGAGAAGGGCAAACAAAAATAACAAAGAAACATGAGGAAAGCCAACAACTTTTCCACCAATTTGCAAAGACAACTCCTTTTGAGCCACTACACTGTAGAATGCATTCAGTCAGTGCACTGTAAGCAGACAGGTGCATTCTGTGCCATTAGCTGAACTCTTGATGTCTACAAGTGAAAGAGCTGGCTTCCCATATTGATGTGGGTGCTCTTCAGATATGTCTTCTATTCTGTAAAGCTCCCTTTTGAGTCCTAAAAGAATGCTCAACTTTGTTTCTAAAATCTTGTCTCCTATGATTTTTTTACATTGTATATGTAGTTCTAGCACTGATGTAAGATAAATTCCCCCTTTTTTTTTTTAATGTACAACAGTTTTATTGTCAAATTTCAGTAAGCAGTTCTGGCTGCAGGCCTTACAATGGGAACATTTAGTTAGCTAGTGAGTGAGAAAAACTGAAAAACTCTGCATGGGAATCAAAGCAAAAATGACACAATTATTTGTAGATGTGAAAGTTACACAGAACAACACTATTTTCACATCTGGGCCTGATATAAAAAATGTGAGTTAATTTCATCAGTTTTCTGTAGCCCACTAACTTGTATTTGAGCATACAGTGTGTCTTGGAGGGCAGAATTCTACATTGTCTTGACCTGAAATCGCCAGGAGATAGACAGTTTATCCTTCTCTTAGGCATGTTAATTAAGATCTACCTTTAACTCCAGTGACTGATTCTTTTTCTGTTACATGAAAGACATGTTGCTATGAACTGTTTCTTATGGTCTCAAGCTTTTCAAGACCCTGTTCATACCAGAACCAAAATGCTGGATCAAGAACAGTTCCTTTTAGACAGCTTGTGGCAAGGAGTATCTCAGCTCACCTTCCTCACAGGCCTCATCGTGATCTTGGAGCTGCTCCATGGTTTCCAAACTTGTCACAGGACCACAAAGCCCCTGTGGATACCTTGACTTTTGAAGGGAAAAAGCTTCAGAGGCACCATAGTCAGAGGCTTGGTCCATTCTCTTTAAATTAAAGAAATGAAAAAGTTTCTAAGGATCACTAGATATTAATTTTTAAACTTCCTATATCCAGGTTGCTCCTTCGCAGAGAGCAAACATCAGTTGGAATGAGATGCAAGACAGCACGGCTGTTACAGGAAATAGGTTTATTTTGAAACACATTTCTCCAACTGCTCAATTGACTGCAGAGATCTGACTTAGAAATCATTAAGTAATAAGCATTCATTTAGAAATTAGTGTCAATCATAATGATTGGAGAACACATGAGGGGAATGCAAACACCCAGCCCATGGGCTTTGGATGGAGACTTGCTGAGCTAGTCCCAGCGACCACCAGTGATGAGATTAGGTATCATTGTCCCAGCTAGGCTGGCCGCTATTTAAATAGTCTTGAGTGATTTTTTTTAGTCCCATATTCATCTCTCTGAGGTGTAAATGGTCCTGACAAGTCACTGTGGTTTCACACCTAACACCTGTCCCCCTGACAGCCCGTATTTCTGCAGAACTTCTTCCCTTTGTGCTGGGGCAACCAATGCAAAGCTGCTGCCTCAGAGGCTGCACGAGGAGACAGAGGCTCCTCTGTAAGAAGCTCCTCTGTAAGAAGCAGTCTGAGGATGGGAGCATAGGGGTGCCCAAAGGAGCAAAGCAAAGGGAAGTTCATCCTAGAATTCATCTTCCTTGATGTCAGGTGATTGCAGACGCAGATGGTGCTTTGGGGTAAATCTCCTGTATTACTTGCTCAGTGGATCCAACGTACAGCACTGCTCCACAGCACATGTTGTGGGCGGCCTATGAGTTCTGTGCATACCAACAAGGTACCTTACTCTTGAGCGAGTTACTCTGCAAGTTACTTCACCTTGATCCAGTGTCCCAGGTTATCAAACTTCGTCTGGAAATGAGACGACAAAAAAAAGAAATAATAAAGCATTGCAACCACTCAATTTTTTAACCAGCTCAATGCCACCCACTTCAGCACCAGTCCCAGGACCCTAAAACGGTTTGGGCGGGAAGGGACCTTAAAGACCACCCAGCCCCAA
>NW_009953386.1:3398687-3401742 GCF_000747805.2 Chaetura pelagica | reverse complement strand
ACGGAGGCATAAAGATGATGAAGGTAGTGGAACATCTCCCTGATGAGGAAAGGCTGAGGGAGCTGGGTCTCTTTAGCTTGGAGGAGAGGAGACTGAGGGGCAACCTCATCAGTGTTTACAAATATGTTAAGGGCAAGTGTCTGGAGGATGGAACCAGGCTTTTTTCAGTGATGTCTAGTGATAGGACAAGGGGCAGTAGGTGGAAACTGGAACATAGGAGGTTCCACAAAAACCATCAGAAAAAACTTTTTTCTGTGAGAGTGCCAGAGCACTGGGACAGGCTGCCCAGAGAGGTTGTGGAGTCTCCTTCACTGGAGATATTTAAAACCCGCTTGGACACGTTCCTGTGTGATGTGCTCTGGGTGACTCTGCTCTGGCAGGGGGGGTTCGACTAGATGATCTTTCGAGGTCCCTTCCAACCCCTAGGATTCTGTGATAAGTTTTGAGCTTGTTTTGGCAGTCGTCTTCCCAGCAGAATAACCAGCTTTAGAAGCAGACAGCTCTCAAAACTAGTTAGGTAGGTGGCAACTGAAAGGAAAGATTAAGGTCATAAAGCTTGTTAGAAGTTCTTCTTGCTGTAGCTTGTGTAGTTGCTGAGTGATGCATGTTAGTAATAATACCCAGAAAGTCACAGTGTCACTTCATGCTCTCCAGAGAGTCAGTGGTTGCTGGTCAGTGTGGGTAAAAGCTCTGCCTCTTTGCCACAGAACAATGAGTGTCCCAGTTTGCAAGCTGTGATTCCTGAGATCTCTGTCTCTGGTGTTTAGTTCTGTCTGCCCCTACTTTCCTGCCTGATAGCTAGATGGCAGCTATCAGTGCCTAAACCAATCCACATTCACACAACATGGAAGTATGGAAAGGGAAACCTTAATTATGAAACCATTAGTCTTTCTTGACAGTTGTTTGCTTAGCTAATGTGTTTCTGTGTCTGGATGCAGGGCAGAAATTCATGATGTCCTGGAAGAATATAAAGGAGGAGCTGCAAAATTTATAGGTAAAGTGCATGTGTTTGCCTGTATGTCTGGAGAGGTAACGTGGATGGACCCTGCTGTATTTTTAGACAGTACCATAGATGTTTGCTCAAAGTGGTGCTAAGTGATACTTGAAACAGTATGCGTATGAAATGGTAATATGGCCAGAGATTGTCAAATGAGCTACAAAAATGTTGGATTTTGCTTTAGTTCTCCTTCTCTGCACCCAACCTTCTCGGGGCTTCAGCACTGACTGAGATGGGCTTAACCCAAAAATTGAGACTAGAAATGAGAGGTTTTGGTGTAGCCCCTAGTCAGTGCTGCAAATGAGTCTTGCCAAATGCAGTTTCTAACTTTTGAATTAGAAATTCTCATGAAAATGGCCTTCCCCATATAGCTGTCCAAATACTTCTGCTAAAGCTGGCTTGTTTGATTCTTACAAAGCAAGTGGTTTCATCTGATGATTTCTGACATGAAATCTTTGTCCAGTCTGGAAGAATAAACAGGTAAAGCACCTCACGTCAAATCAGTTTTAGCTGATGGACACTTCTGCCTCTGAGCTGCTTCTGTTATGAGAGGATGTTAGGTGGAGGACCCATGATTAGTTTGCAGGAGCTTTGACAAGCTAAAGAAGCAGATGGAGAAGCTGATTTTTCCTTGTCCGTTATTCCTGTCAGTTTAGCAGTCAGACTGGACTTGCTCCCTGTATTCTTCCATTTTTTCCTTGTTAAATAGTTTTAGGAATATACTCAACAGATAGTCAAATGCAGAATGGTCAGTGTGGCTGTCTGTAGCCCTTGGCTACCCTAAACTTTATCAGTCCCTGTGCTCCATTCTTGGAGTAGTTCCTGTACAAAATCTTTTTAACACCTTGCTGTTAAGAATCAGTAAAGCAGCAGTTCCTGTGTTTGTGGCTGTCCTGAGTGTTTCTCTGGTTGTCATAACAAATCAGTAAAGGGCTCACTGTGTGCAGAATGCAGCCAGGATAGCTGTTGTTGGGCTCATGTGGCAAAGGAACCTGAGTGCACAGTGAAAGCAGGTGCTTTCACTGGATATCATCTATCCATATGATAGTCTGTATTTGTGTCTGGGGAGGTAGCTCAGACAACTGGAGGGTGATCAGCCAAGTCAACAAGCTGCTTCTGTGGGGCGCTCTGTCTGCATAGCTCAGGCTACACTGGGTATAGGGTAAATCCTGTTGAAGTGATGGCATGTCTGTTTAATTTCTATAATTTACAGACAGTTCTTTATGTAAGGAATCTAATGGACTGCAAGAAAAAACACTTTTGAGATGCTAATACTTCTATTAAAATTAAGGCATTTTTATGACAGCAAATTATTATAATTTTAAAAACTGTTTTAGCATTTCAGTCCTTATAATTACACCAAGTTCTTAAAAAAACCCAACAAACAGATCAAGATTTTGGATGTGCATTTCCTTACATATGCAGCTTTATGGCTTAGATTTCCAAAGGCAGTTTGCACCCAACTCTCAGTAAACTTCAGTTGCCTTGGGACAACTTATTATTTCAAGAAAAACTGAAAATCATTTAACCTGAAACTCCTTGGAGTCTTCACCAATTTCAGTGATTATCTGTGAAGAGAAGACTGTTTATCATTTAGACACACTATCTACTTTTCTGTATGACATTTGAAACCTCCAGTCTGGCAGGAATGATAGATTTCTCATTTCTGTAGCTGATCTGTTCTCTCTCTATACATTGTCCTTTCTTAAAAGTTATAGACTTGAGACTGTTGCTCAGTTTAGATGATGTCAAATGTCAGATGTCTCCAGTGTATCAGTTGAGTGATCAAGTGAGTCAGCTGTTGGCTCTAGCAAATTTCAGTAGCAGGAGTATTAATCAAGAAAAAACATAAATAAAATCTCAGAGGAGCTGTGTGGTTTGCAGAACCAAAAGGTATTATCTGATGGTTTGCCCTGATGCTGTGCTCTCCTCCCAGCACCCAGTAAAGCTGAGGGAAAAGTCTGCCTTTGGTGCTGAGATCAAATTAACAATTTAATTATTACTATTTTTAATTTTTTTTCAAAGCAGATATTCTGTGTGTGAGTGAAAACCCTCTTT
>NW_009953386.1:3379998-3398616 GCF_000747805.2 Chaetura pelagica | reverse complement strand
TCTTTCCCTTTGCAGATTTACAAACCAAATATTTGCACTGGCTTTGTTTTGGTTCATGAAACTCTGCTCTGTCACTCTGTAACCAGGTATGCCAGACACAGTGCTGTACTGCTCCCTTCATGACCCAGTTGCTCCCTGTCCATCTGGCTACAACACTAACAAGGTACAGTAACTGATTTGCAAGAAGAAACTTAAGTCCCCAAAAGAAAGCTGCCAGTCCTCCCCTCATCTGTGTGGGTGTGCTTAGACAGCTACAAGATGGCTTTTTATGCTTTGTAGAAGAATAAATATTTGCAGAGGGATGTAATTTACATATTCATACCTCCAACTAGATGAAGCTGGACATTTTCTTACTTGGCAGTGCATTCCTTGAACAGTTCCCAGAGTTACGTGGGATTCAGGTAGAAAGGAGAGCTCTGGACTGTCATGTTGTTGTGGTTAATATGGTAATAAAAGAAAATACATGTGTTTTAGCCTATATGATGTACAAGCTTATGGTGATGCCTTGATAAGCAGCAAACCTGAACCTCTGTGTGTGTGTTTACAGTCTGCTACAGGCCCACAGGGGAAGAAATTAGTATTTCTGCAAGAAGGTGGCTCAGCGATCCAGGATTGTGTAGTCTTGCAGATGTTGGCCCATCCCATTCCACAGGCACGCATGTTCCCTGTGTGATCCATGTGCTACCTGCTGCCTGCCACAACTCTGGCCTGGAGGGGCCACTCCTGAAACCTGCTCAGATATGGCCAGTCCTTTTGGGTATGGTCATATTTGGTGAAAAGTCATTGAATGACAGAGGATAACTGCTGCCATCCAGCTGTCTGTTTATATTCTTTGCTGCTGGGAACCAGGCTGAGTCCTGTCTTTTGGCAGGGAAGGAATTATGTGAAGCTCACCACTGTGCAACTGTGAGGTGAGAGCAGCCATCTAAGCTTGGGTTTTGCAGGATTGATTTGGCTTTTTTTTTTTTTTTAAGCTGGTGAAAAGTTTTACCACCTTGTTGCAAGGTCTTCTGCAGCTGGATCTATGCTGACAAAGACTTAGGAAAGCTTTTGAAAACAATGGAATAGAAAGCTCTGGATTATGTGCTGTAAAGCCTGGCACAGGCTGGATTTAAATAATCATGGGGTAATGCTCAGTTCTCGAAGATACATGGCTGTTTTATGTATTAAAGCAGCTTTTTTCCTCTAGAGAACAGAATGAGGCTAACTAGATGTGATTACACTCTGTGCCCTTTGGCAACCAGCTGTTCCTTGATGCTCTTGAAGAAGAGGCAGCAGGTACTAACTGGCCAACATGCTGCTGCAGAACAACATGCATCTGCTGCCTTCTTGTCACTCTGCAGATACTAATTTGAGATCTTCCTCTGGAGTTGCTTTTTTTAAATTAATGGGAAGTTCACAAAAATGTTACCTCTTTGGAGACTCCCCTCTCTTTCTTCGTTCCTCAAATTTAGTGAAATTGATTGATGAGTCCACAAGTAATGAGGAGAGGTGGACTGATGGTCAACAGATGTGTATTTATGCAATCCTTTCGGTTTTCTGGAGACAGGACCAAAAAAAAATAATAATTCTGCTAATATTTTTTGCATCAGCTGATAAAATTAAATTTGTGAATTAGTATGCATGAAAACTGCACTTCTTAATCTGTCTGACGTTATCTAGGAGAATGCGTTTAAAGCCTCAAGCCCTCAAAAATCCCCCAAACACTTCAAGCTATAAGCTATTTCTGATAGCTGAAAAGCATTCCTCTTTTAAAAAAGCACTAATGGAGCTACAGGTGAAAAGAACTAACATTTAAAAGGCTCAAGCCCAATACTTACTGCTTGAATACACCTTTAAAATTTTGGAACAGTGGTGTCACAAGTCTTAACAAAAATACTATAAAAGCAACTGCCAAGCTGCACTCACAGGTCAATTACAAATTCTTCAGAATAGGGTAAACCACGGTAGCATGTGTACTGGCAGTGGCTGCAGTAGCATTTTGTGAGTCTGAATGTTTAGTGAATTGAATGCTGGCATCTACTAGCTCAGAGATGTTCAGGTGGCATAACCTTTTTGTACGGTACAGGTGCTTTAGTTTTGCTTTAAAATCTTTTAAAGGTAGCATGTAGTAACAATGGAGGATGGGGGCCTGTGTGTACACGAAGTGGACAGTGGTTGTAAAGACTGAGGAGATTGTGTGAAATCGTACCTTGGCTCAGGCTGAAGGCTGTGTGTTTCTTCTGTGCTTGGTATTTTGTGTACAGAAGACTAGTGAGCTATATTTCCCATTGCAGCCTTTGCTGCTTTTCATGAGATGATGATCTAAGTTTGATAGTGATTACAATTTTTTTATTATTTTTTTTTTCCCCCACTTCTTCCTCTAATTTGTGTGATGATAGGCCAGCTGCACTATCTCAGAGACTTCCAAACATATGGAGAAGTAACTGTTGAATGTGATGGTTTCAACAAAGGTTATCCCAGAAATCCCAGTTTGGCCATCTATCTCCTTTCACTCATTGTGCCAAGTGCAGCTGATTGTCTGAATCATGCTCCTGGAGAACTTACCTATGAAGTATCATTCCACTATCTGGTATTTCACCAGACCAGCTCTTTGTCTCCTTTGAGCCCTAAGATCTGTTATATTTTGTAACTAAAGTTCATCCCTATTCTCCCTTGACAGACGGTGTCCCTGTGGGGCAACTCGGGGCGCATGGAAGTGACAGCTTCCAAGTTCATGGACATACAGCGGGCCATCCAGCCAGATTGGTTTCAGTGCATCTCTGATGGAGAAACCCTTTCTGGGGAAGGTAGTAGAAAAAGGGCCAAGAAGTCTGTGGATAGGTCACTTTCTTTCCTGGATGTGTGCCTTCAACTGCTAGAAAAATCACCGGTAAGGATGCCATAATACCGGGCCAATAGCTCTATAGATGTGTTTTGGTCTCTGCTGCATCTGGGCAAGTCCCAGGACATGATTTAATAGGAAATTTTGTCACAGTTATGCATCAGAGAGTGCCCAAGGTGACTTTCCTGGTGAAGTATAACCGGTAGCACGATGGCTTTTCCTTCTGCCATTCTCCTCTTTTAATAACTTGCCTCCTGCACCAGGATACCCATCTTTCCTAGTTGAGAACTATTCCCCCCCTACTTTGGGCTGTAGTGCATTTCTTTCACTTACCTTCATGCTATATACATCGTCAGAGTAGGATCTTCTTATTCAGATTGAGAAAACCCATAATTTTGCTCTGAAATCACATCAGTTCCAAGTGAGGGAGGAGTTGCTAGAATTTGCCAGTTTCTTCCAGCAGCTTTGAAACCTTCCCTCCCTTTTGGTGAAAGGAAATCTACTGTCTGAATCTGTACTAGAAGGAAAAATGGGTGACAGGAGCTGATACTGCCATTCTCTGAAAGGCAATTCATTGTGAGACCTGGTGTCTGACAGCCAGGATGGCACCTGCTTGGTATTCTGCACTGACACATGTAGTGCTGAAGTGCCATCTATAAAAAGCTGTATACAAAGATGATCTGTGGTGATTACCTTCTATAGGGAGGTGGGAAGAACAGCACCAAAATTCTTAATGAGTTTGTGTCAAGGTAAGGAGCAGAATCTTTTCTCTCCTGTCGTCGTTTCCACCTTACACTTGGACCTTGCGGTGCTGTGTGGGGAATAGTCTAACTTAGGATGAAACACTGGCTCTGGCAAGTTCCTGGGAATGTGGGGCTTAAATAGCAGGCATCTGGAATCTGGGCTGTGAGATGTCAGATGACAGAGCATGTTCTAACACTTGTAGCTTTCTCCTGGGCCAGGAACTACAAGGAAGTGTAATGTTTGGAGCAATTGAAGGTGGAGATATCTTGGAAGAGAGACTCCGATCAGCCAGGGAGACTGCCAAGAGACCTGTGGGTGGCTTTCTGCTCGATGGCTTCCAGGGATGTGCCATGGCTAAGGAGACCAAGTTGAACCTGATAGCTTCTGTCACAGCAGAGCTGCCAGAGGGTAAACCAAGGTAAGCTGTGTGGGCAACGTCCCAAGAAATCCATCTGTCCTGTTACAAGCAGCATCTACAGGCTGCTGTGTAATATCACTGTAGGAAATAATCACTGTATTGCACAGTTCTGTGTGTTTGCCAGGCTGCATAAATTCTACCACTCAGGCTGCAGTCTTCAACCCTTGCTTCAATTTTTAGCTGCAACTGACTCCAAGCTGCCCACACACTGTGGGTTTGAGTATTCCCAGCGTTTGGAGAATAATCACATTTTAATTAAACTAATCTTTATTTATGAAGGTTTACAGATAGGATATGTCTGGGCTGCTTGCATTTGGCCTCTTAGGCCATGATTTACTTGAAGTTCAGCTCAAACAAAAACGTTATTATCAACCTATTTTACAGGGATCTCTTCTCAGAAAATTGTCGTGTTTCCAGTTCTCTGGTCTGAACTGGAGGAGTGCAGAGAGGCATATTGACAGAACGAGCCAGTGCTTACAGCAGAGCAACCAGCTCTGATGTAGTAGTACCTGAGGCACCAAGCCTGTGAACTACCAGAGGTGGTACAGGCTGGCCCAAAACAATTATTCTCTCTGCTTGGGCTGGCATAGTGTGGGGATTGTTGTGCATGATATGTTGTTAGTTATGCCCATCAGATCCATGCCAGCAGCTGGACAAGAGTAGCAGCATTCTTGATGCTAACGAAGGACAGACAGTAACCAAAGACTTCTAGAAAATGTGTGCTGTATTTGCCAGTGTTTCAGAAGTGAAGAGGTTTTTTAGCGTTGGGTTGAGCTTGCCGGCTTTTGCCTGTGTTGTTCTTACAAGAGCAGCTGCAACAGAAGTAGTATGGGTGGTTTTTTCGGTGTTTCATGATGCGAGTGACTCAGGCCTCATCTTTATGTAGCTGTGCTGCCCTCTGCTAGCTGAGCATTGCTCTGACCTAATGGTGTCCAAAAGGAAATCAAATGCGAAAGCATGTATCTGATTTTGTAGCTTGTTCGTGCTTAACTGTGCCTGGGGCTTGAATTTTCCTGACAATTAGAAAGCTTGCTATGTTGTTTCTGTCCTGTCTTGTTGAGCTAGTTAAAAAGATCCCCTGGGAGCATTTGAGTCCAATTTGCTCGGCTAACCTTAGTGGCTACCAGTGTATCTGCCTCATCTATCAAACGGTTTGCTTGTGTCACCATTTGACTCAGGTCTGACAACAATGCTTTTGATCCCCTCCCACCCAGGTAGGGAAGGAGAGAGAGAAAAAGAGAGAGACTTGGCTAGATTGAAGACTAAACTGCACAGCTTTAATTAAACACTAATGATATATAAGAAAATATATACAATTATATACAAATATGTTCAGGAAGGAAGTTGTCTTCTGTGATCTCTGACCTTCCTCTGAGCTTATGTAGATATATGGAATGGAATATGTCTGGCCAGTTTTGCTGTCTGTCTAATTCAGCCTCCTATGGGGGGTCATAGATCTCCTCGTAGTGTCTGAGCTGGCAGAGTAAAGGTGTGACCTTGAAGACCCAGCAGTGAGAAAAACGTTCCAGCTGTTATCGGCTCAAGCTGGGACACTTTGCTACTAGTTAAAAGAAAGCTTACTGAAGGAAAAATCCAAACAGTAAAAGGAAAAATAGCTTCATCCTGGCTCAAACCAGGACAGCTTGTCTGGTTAGGACAAGTGTTTCTCACCTCTTTGTAGGAAAAAAGCTGGTTAGCTGTAGGGGGGTTCTGATATGTACCTCAAGTGAATTTCAGACAGTCTTGCTTTTAAGAGCCACCTTTACCATTCTGGCTGGAGAAACTGTTTTGCAGCTGTGTTCTACCCCAATATGAAATCCTCTAGAAGACAAACACTCTCAATTGCTTCTTGAGTGAAGAACAGCTTTTTATGTGATGGTGAAATGATCTTACAAATATACCCTTTGGAGTCCTTTCATATATCTAAATGTTCTGAAGCCTCTTGGTAAAATTTATTTTCCTTTTCAATAACATTAGAACTCTTGCAAGAGCAAATGTTTCTCCTTACCTGTGCAAAGATAAGTTTTAGCAAGCATTTTGATCATATATGCAGAGCTGCTGTTTTAATTATTATGATTTTCTCCCTGCCATGAGAGTCTGATACATAAGACTCTTGTGCTGTAAACTTCTCCAATCCTTATTCTGTGCTCATCCATTTAATTGCAGTACTTAGAAAAGTGCCTAAAAATGGCACCTTGTGACTTCATTTATCAGTCCCTGTGTGTTTTCCTAATTATCTGTTTAGATCATTGCCCTACATTAGCTTCTGCTTGTCAGCCCAGCCATACAGTTGCAGGAGATCAGGCACTTCTCCATTCTCTTCTGCTTCACCCACCCTCAAGGAAGCTGCCAGATAAATTTGGCTAGCAGCGAGATCGTTTTATTACCACTGATGGCAATCCAGCTGGGCTCTTCCTGGCTCTTAATGCCATGTCCCAGGAGACATTACAGCCCAAGCTTTTGGGTAAATCATTTGAGCAGGTAGAGTGTAAAGAGGAGGAAGAATAATGCAAGGAACTTTTCTTTCCAATGACATTTCTCATTAGGGCTTTCTCCTGCAGGCAGTTCTCCAAGTGCTATACAATGTGTCTGTCATCTGAAGAACTTTTATCTTTGACCAGCCATCTACTTCTGTCTCTGCTGCTCTTTATCAAGTCTTTTTAGACTGTCTCTTAAACAGTTACCAAGGAAAGAAGTCCCTGTGCCTGGAAACCAGTAGTTCCCTGGGGCACAAACATGACTAAGGAAAAGTTCTGTTCTACGACATAGATGTTAGATGAATTTTGTGTATTTATGTGTGTGGAAGAAACCAAATCACTTCAAAGAGAGTTAAGCTTTTTAGCAGTAAATGAAGGATTATTGCTGTCTTCCAAATGGCAGATAAAGAAAAGCCTGCCAGCTACTGGGTAGGTTGGAGGTGGGGAAATGGAAGCACGCAGGATTCTGAGTGATGATAGTTGTACCCCTTTGCCTTCTGGTTAACAGTTGCAGGAGAATAAGCTACACATGCTGCTCATGTGTCATTTCCTTCAGGTACCTGCTTGCTTCTACTCAGTGTATGCTCAATTTTTCTTCTTGTGTGTCTCTTACAGAATCATCCATGGTATAGGCAAACCAGACGAGGTGCTTGAGTGCATTGAAAGGGGAGTGGACATTTTTGAGAGCTTCTTTCCCTTCCAAGTGACAGAGAGAGGCTGTGCCTTGGTTTTCAGTTATGACTGTCATCCAGATTCTGAAGCAGCAGGTAGGCTTCTTGATGATCATTGTCATTTTTAGTGTATTAGCCAGTATTGTGGGTAGCATAATGCATGCTTTGGAGGAATTGACATTTGAGCTTTTTTTTTTCCAAAGTAAGAGCAGTAACCACTGGAAAAACTGCAATTCTACTGTCAAGAGTTGCTTTTGAATCACAGAATCTTAGGTGTTGGAAGGTACCTCGAAAGATCATCTAGTCTGACCCCACTGCCAGGCAGGATCACCCAGAGCACATCACACAGGAACGTGTCCAGGCGGGTTTTGAATGTCTCCAGCCAAGGAGACTCTGCACACCTCTCTGGGCAGCCTGTTCCAGTGCTCTGTCAGTCTCACAGTAAAGAAGTTTTTTCTGATGTTTACATGGAACCTCCTATGTTCCAGTTTGCACTCATTGCCCCTTGTCCTGTCACTAGACATCACTGAAAAAAGCCTGGCTCCATCCTCCTGACACTCTCCCTTAACATACTTGTAAACAGTGATGAGGTCCCCCCTCAGTCTCCTCTTCTCCAAGCTCAAGAGACCCAGTTCCCTCAGCCTTTCCTTATAAGGGAGATGTTCCACTCCCTTTATCATTTTTGTGGCTCTGTGCTGGACTCTTTCAAGCAGTTCCCTGTCCTTCTGGAACTGAGGGGCCCAGAAGTGGACACAATATTCCAGATGTGGCCTCACCAAGGCAGAATAGAGGGGTTGGGGTATTTTGTTGTGAAACCTGTTAAGGCAAACTTGAGGCCTCAGCCTATGATCTGAATGTCTCATTAGCCCAAATTATGCTTAAATATTTCTTAAACACTGAATAGAGGGGGTTTTGTTTGACACCACTGGCAAATTTTCTGTTGCCATTAGCAGTGAAGGCTGGGCCTATTAAGTGGAGATCTAAGATACTTGATCTGACTTACCTCTAGAACCGAGTACGTGTCTGTTTAAATAATACAGTCTTAAGTTCCTCATTCTTTCTAGCTGGCAAGAGTTAGGGATCCCATTTCTGTAGGCAACTTTCCTCTCTGTCCTTGCATTCATCAGTTCATATCAAAACAAAAAGGATATGTTCATAACTCATTACTTCATTACACTGTGAGATGGGAACATGTGTGTCACCCATTAAAGCATCTATTAAGTTTGTCTCAAGGGGCCATTTGTTTTAGCCTATTCAATTTTTTTAATACAGCAAAGCATCTTACATTTTTCCTCCTGGGTAGAACCTAGTGTTTTTTTCATGCCTGGGTAGTTCAAAACCAGCTGAATAGAGCAGAAGATCTTGTTTCTTGGTGGTTGGTGCTGTTTTTTAATGCTTCTTTTTGTTTGTTGTTCTTTACCTTGACTCACCTTATTCTTATATTGCAAGATTCTGGGTAAGGACAATCTCTTTTTTCTGTATCTGTTTAACACTCAGTAGACAGGGATTGTATAACAGTAATACTGATATTTCCAGATCCACTTCCTGCTTAAGAACAAACCTAAAGGTGCAAACATAGAAAATTTTGGGGTGATCTTTTATTTTTAAGGTAGACTGCTGAAAAAGCAGATGTGGAACCTACATCTTCTGCATTAATGCAACCAGCCTCTTTCCATCCCAATTTTTAAATATTTTTTTTTTTAAGCATCTAAATCTCTGAGCCTCATGACAGCATGGAAAGCAGAATGATTTAATGCAGATGAGTTACCTGTCTACTCTAACAAAATTTCAATAAAATCAATTTGGTTAGGTGATTGCATTCTATTCAATATGCAGTTCAGAGTGGAAATATTTTTGACATTTTATTAAGAATTCAGCTTAGTAGAGCAGCAAAAAGTCATACTGTTGTTTCAGCTCTGACTCTTCAGTAGGTACAGGAGATGAGTTTTCACTTGTCTCTTGCTCTTTTAATAATCTAAAATTGTGTTAACTAACCTACGACAATTGAAGAAAAATAGTTGCTTACTATAGGAAAGAGGTAGAAACATGGCAGGAGTTTTTTCATCTGGCAAGAAAATGGCAGAAATACCTGCTGCAGGGTTGCTAGCCTTCCTCTGTCTGCCCTTGCTGTCTGTTTGTAAAAAGGCTGTGTTGTCTTTTCATTTTGTTTAAAACAGTTTTACAACAAAATGGGGCGCAGGTTCTGGAGAAGGATGGTGCTGAAGAAGACCAGGATGAAATCTTCAAAGCTGACCCAGAAATGACACCATTTGAGATATTTCTGAAGGACAAAAGGTACATGAGTTTGTGAGGAGAGTACCTGCAGCTGTATGACTGTGTGTTACGCTTTTATGTTCTCTATATGAGTGCATGTGGTCAGAACGTGGATGGGAGACTTCATAAAACATAAAAGTGTTGAAGACAGTACTCTGGGACCTTGAATGGAAAGTGGTGGACAAGTATTCTAGCTTGTTACCAGGCAACAGTGTATGGCTGAAGATGCTGTCTTTTGCCTGACCTAAGGACAGGGATTTTCTGGTAATTTATCCAGCAGACACACTGTGGTTATAACTGTGTTCCAGGTGAAAGACAGTAGTTTCACAAAGGTTGTCTGGGGATCATTTTTGTCTTCTGCATCTTACTTGGGTCATCTTGAAATGCTAACTTTTATTTAAACTATGGAGAGCCTCCACTTTCTGACTCAGTTTGGGCAGCTGCAAAGCAATTCTGAAAGCTCTGGATACCTCACAAAAACTTTGGGCAGTGTTGATACCTGTTCTTCCTTCTGTTTTCCACAGCTACTGCTAGGCTGTCTGAGTAGACAGCTACGATGCTTTGCTCAATATTCTCTCCACTTTTTGTGAATGGTGCATCTCACAGAAGAGAGGAACACTGTTTTGTGAATAGTGGAATCAGTAAATCCTTGTTTCTGATAGTTCCCTCCTGCACAGACTGTGAGATAGCTAGTGAGGTGTGTCTTGCAACTGCAGCTTTACTGTCAGGGAAGGCACTGGTAAGGCCTCTCTCTGCTCTTAGCTGTGGTATAGTCAAAAGTTGTCATCTGACTTAGGTGTGTGGCCTTTTGACTCTGTGGTGAGTTCTGACATGCTCTATGAAGTCCTTTGTGCCAGTGAGGCTGGTCTTAGATGTCAGTGCGTCTTTACAGCAGCTCAGTTCATGCTCTCGAGTCTTCAAGGCTCAGGTCTCTACAAAAGGCTGTGTAGTAACTGCAGATTCTTCATGGCTTGAATGCGTCTTCTGACCTTTGATGTTATCCGACTGCTTCCTCCTTAGATACCAAGATGATTTTGGCCCTTTGCTGGAAGGATGCACCTGTTACTGTTGCCAGAAGCATACTCGTGCCTATGTCCATCACCTCCTCGTGACCAATGAGCTGTTGGCTGGTGTCCTGCTCATGATGCACAACTTCCAGCACTACTTCAGTTTCTTCAGCGCCATACGGGATGCCTTAAGAGACAATAAACTGGATCAGCTGAAGAAGCTTGTCTTCAGGCAGGCACTTCAAGGCCCAGCAAATGCAAAGCCAGGCCAGTGAATTAAGAGACAACCGAGGAGGTTGCAGGCTACATCCTTATCCAGTGGGACTGTGTGGGAAACGGTTCTTCTTCTTCCCCACATAAGTCTAAACAAAAATGCCACCACTGTGTAAGGTGGACTGCAAGCAGGGTCATCTGGACCTGTTAGTAGTAAAATGCTTACTTTCTGAGGTGAATTGAAGGAGACATTTGAAGAAGATCTCACTTCCTGGCAACCAAGGGAGATCTTATTCAAATATCCCTTTCAGTTAATTGATTTGGTGCATTCTTGGGGTATGTAAGAACTGGAACAGCTCACAAGACCAGTATCGATAGTTTTGTTTTCAGTTACTCACTGTTGGTTTTCTATGTGGAAGGACAGAATTACTGAACTTGTGATGGAGGAAGAAGTAGGTCATATACTTAACGTTAATCCAGCTGCCTGGGTGTTCAGCAGCTGCTTGGGACTCTCATTTCATACCCAATGGATATTACAGGTAATTATTTTTCTAGAAAATCCTAATGGTGTGGTTGTTTCATCATACAGCTCCTCTATGAGAAATCCCACCTCAGTCTAACATTCTCTTCCTTGTGGCTATTATCAACATCTTTTGTCCCTGAAGAGAACTGACTGGAAATGCTGCTGTGTTCAGTGGCACAAGGAGCTGTATGTGTACTTCTCCCTCAGGCAGCCTGCAGTGCAGGATGTTACCTGGGCTCGGAGAAGGCCCTTCACCTTGGCTTGACCTTGAAAACCCCTGCCTCACAAGTCCTATTCTGTGACATTATAGCCAGAAAGAAAAGGAAGTGTTTAATCCATGTCCTCCTACAGAGGCTTTTTTTTTTTTTAGCTCTATGCCCTTTCACTTGTATAGAATAAGATTTCATTCTGACACTAGCATGTAGATGATAATGAATGTTCCATTCTTTCCATCTGTCCTAGCACTGGTCAAATAGCAGGCTACACAAATATCAGTGTGAGATGGAGATGTGGAAGGGTTCTTTTGCAGGAAAAAGTGCTTAGAAAAGAGTCTTATGGCTCTTGGTTTTAAAATATGACTTAGTTATGTCACATTCCTCTTGTTCGGGTTTTTTTTATGCCCCTTACTTTGGAATACTGGATTTATTCATTTTATGTTGCAAAGCAACAATAAAAAATGCTTATTCTTTACGCTGGCTCATCAGTGTGTGACAGAGGTGGTGTACCAGAGAGTCTGAGTGTTGTGCTCAAGATGTCTGCTGGGAACTTAACCTAGCAGCTTGATGGAGGACAGCCTGGTGGATTCATCTAGCAGAGGTCCAAATAATTTGCTTCCAAAGAATGCCAAAACAGACCTGGAAGTGGTAAAGACACTCAACCTGTCCCTCTCTCTCTGTAAGAACTCTACTATCTGAATTGAGCTTAAAAAAATACTACTGTTAAAGTTGCTGACCTTAAGGTAATTAATCTACAGCTAGCTCTTCACCATTTCTTCAGTGTTTTACAATTACAGTATCCAGCATCAGAATGACTGTACTGTAGAGTAGGAGTTTTTGGCTTCCCTCTCAGCATTGCCTCTGTGTCCCCCTGTCTCCTTGGGCAGCTACACAATGGTCTCAGTGCTTTTTGCCATTCCTGCCTTATTCACTGTGCTGCACTAACTACCCTTCTGTTCCACAGCATCCTAAAGAAATGGTGCAAAAACTACTTTCTTGGTTTTAAACAGATTATGGGGAATAGTTCAGACACAAACTATTTAAAATACGAGACTAATGTCCTCACCTGGAGGACAATTTTAAGTACCTTATGATTACTAATGCAGCCTTGGGAGTGTTGGAGATGGTGTACTGGATATGCACTGTGAGGTAGAATGTCTGCCTGTCTTTCAAAGGACAAGGAGTTCTAATGAGACAAAAATGTTTTACTCTTCTTTCAAGAGGAACTGCAGTGGTAGTTGTGGGACCAGAGCTTATTTCTGCAGCGTGTGTTTTACAATGTTGCAAGTGTCAGCACAAAACCCTACTGGAGGCAACAACGATATAAAAACTGACACACTGGCACTTTCAGGCACACACTCACAGTCACCAGAATGCAGGAGTCAGCCCAGCATTCAGGCACCAAGATGCTTGCTTCCAAGATAGCTTTCAGGGATGCTTTGTGAAGACATGGAGGATAAGGGGTGCTAGCTATTGTGTCCTCACGTTGCCTGCATTCTTCTTGGGTTGGTAGCTTTATTGCTAGGTTTGGAAGTGCCATTTTGTACCCTTTGGGAGCTAGCTGTGCTTATTCTTCCCGTTCTGCCCCACTGCTGTGAATCATTAAGATTTATTCACTTTAATTTGTCTCCCAATGTGCATTTTGCTATGCCATTCTCAATAACCCTTCTGTTCTTCCTTCTGGCCTTCCCATCTTTCCATGCTGCTGAGTTCCTGTTTGTGTTCCAGCCATAGTGATCAGGTTTTCTGTTAGGGTTCTCTGTTTTGCTTTTATGTGTGTGCATGTGTGTACCAAAGCTGCACAAAGCAAACGTTTTCCTATTGGGCAAAAATTGACCAGCTGCATCTACTTACTTTGTTACAAACGCAGTAATGAACTACACTAACCCAGAAACAAGCTTAATGTGTTGTGTAAACACAAGTTTTCAATCTACCTGTCAGTCCTAGTTCACATTGTAAAAATTAAGCAACATTTTTCATGCTAACTTAAAAGTTTTATTTTATTTCCAAGCAGAGATCTGATTTCTTTCAAAAACAGAATTCTTGCCCTAATATGAGGAAGAAAACTATGTGAAGAAGACTGAACTTTTCACAGAGAAGTGAAAATGGAAATGAATGTGGAGTGGAAAAATTTCTGTGCTAAATTTACTTAGCACAGAAGACTGCAAAATCATCCTTGCCTGCCATCCATCCCCCAAATGGCAAAATACAACAGAGCAGAATACAAAAGAGATGGTGTGTTACAAAAATGTTGCACCCTTGAACATCCTTCCCGTAGCAACTTTTAGTGTAACCTTCCCCTTGGTGAAGAAAAATCTTTCATGCTCTTCTGTTTCTGCTGAGAACAATTTGCAGGACCACATGTTAAATGCTAAATCCTGTGCCTTTCTGACTGGCTCATCAGTATTCTGCTCAGTAACTTCCTCCTCTCAGAAGTATTTTAATATTGCAGACTCTTGAGCATTTTCAAAGGTGTGCTTTAAAATGTGTAGAGTTAAAAAAAATAAAATCAGAACGGTCTATCACAAAAGTGTTTCCTCCTTTCCTTCAGGTATGTAATTTCTTTCCCCACACATTCACCCACTCTGTCCATCCTCAGGATTACTAGGGCCCAGTGTCCATGACACTGTGTATCAAGCTTTGTCTGACAGTTTCTAGGTCTGCTCTTCTGTGACTACCGGGTTGCAGGAGCTGCCCAAAACTGGAAGTATTCCAGCTGGGTGTTCAATTTGCTTCTCCATCTCTTAGGCCCAGAGGACTTTCAGATCATGGGCTTTTTATGCATAGAAAAATTGGTTCTAGGTTCAGAGGTGCTTTTAAGCATTGGGTAACTGTTTTTTTTTTCTTGAACCTTGTTGATTTTTGATTCATAACCTGAATTGTCAGGCAAAGGGCCCTGATAATTTTCAGTAATTAAAGATATTCACTCCTCTGTGAAACAGAAGGCATAAACAAAGTAGATGGTGGTGCAGGCAAGTTTAATAGTCTCATTTGTAGTGGGTGATCTACATAATTCACTAAGGACCTCATCTCTTTTGTGGTATTGCAACATTCACTTCTTCAGACTATTAAAAGATGTTGAAGCACATTGCCATCTTCCTTAAGCATGTTCTGTAAGCATATATGACTTTCAAACAAAAGGAGACTGAAGTTAAATCCCTTTGAGGAGTTGGATCTAGATTGGAAAAGTTGGTGCTGGCACAAAAGTGGTTAATGCCTTCCTTAAGCAAAGTTTTCTTGTCTTCCTGCAGCAAAAATATCTTGTTTCCCCTGTTAATGTTGCCAGTGTTGATGGGGTCTGTCACAATGCACAGCCTCCTCCCTGGTGGCATAGGGGCTGGGAAAGGCAATGCCTTCCCTGCCTTGCTGAGGTGATGATGAACTTCCTGGTTATTTTTACATCTGTCATCTGTAAAATTTGATTAGACTGGTCAGGTAAAGGTGCAACACAGTGGGATGCTCTGTCATGCTTCTGACATACCATCTCCAGCTCCTGGCCTTGCTCACTCCCCATAATTTCAAAAACCTAAGTGAAAGCCTGCTCTGTGTGCCTGAACATCTTGCAGGGAAGCAGGTTTGGATGAGAAGGGTTAATCTGGTTGTCATGACCCAGATTGGGTAACCCAGGGAAATTCAAATTGGACACCTTCACTTTCTAAACTCCTCACAGATGAGCCTAGGCATGACTGAATCCAACCTTGGTGTCAGACCTGGCCCTTCCAGGAACAGTGGTTAAGATGTTACGGTCCAAAGAAATGTTCAACCATCCAGTACTCCTGGGTGGGATTAAAGTGAAACAACACTCCAGGTCTGTGTTTGAACATTAGTTTTAATTAAAACTATAGAAGTAATAGCTCGTAAAAGCTGATACTTCAATGATTATATATGCTCAGGCTGTGCACTCATAAAGGCTGATTGTTTAGATCACAGAAGTCACAATGAGAAAAATGGAGTTAAGCCTTGCATTACTAAATTATTTAGGAAGGAAGAGAGAGACAGAAAGAAAGAGAATAGGAGAAAAAAAGTTAGAGAGACAGACAACAGAGATTCACCAGTCCTGGATCCAGCACTGCTCTGGCCAGCAGGAGAAAGTTGGTGTCAGTGAAGCTCCCAAGCCCACCATCACATCTCCTCCTTTTATAGGCCTGTGGCCCTTAGGCAATTGCTTTGCATGGATGAGTAAGCCTGGTTGAGACATACTGAGCAACTGAAGTGGACCTCTTCACCTTCTGCTCCTACACCAGTTATTGTTATTTCCATAGGAGTCAGGCAGTCCTTTTGTTTTGTCCCAGAGCTTACAATGGTGTTTCAAAACCACTCCCCACAAAAGGACCTTAGGGCTGGTTCCTCACCCTGGTTAATCAGGGTTAATTTTGAGCTTCAGCCTGAAAATTTAAGAAGCCATGTGGTGGGGACAAGACCTTATACAAAGAAATGATAACTGGAGGCATCTGGGTCTACCAAATAGCTCAGGATTGGCCAGTTTCCTGTCTTCCCTTTCCCCCTGCTACTGTGTAAAGTATTTTCTGGTCAAGGGGATGGTCAGTGTACTGGGAAAGACAATGGCTACGATTCATGCTGTGGCTCTGCAGGATCAGGTGTATTTCACCTCTCTGCACTTGCAGAGCAGATTGATTGCAGATTGGTGATCAAGAAAAGATCTAAAAACTGTGTCCCTTAGATGAAATGGCCCAGCACAGATTTTCACAAAAGAAAGGTGTGATTTCAAGGTCCATCCCTAGATCCTGGGCCCATTCTAGTGCTCTGTGTGTGTGATACCTTCCTTTTTTGAGCTGATTGCCTTTCTGAGGTGTTGGACATGTATTGCAAAGCATAACATGAGGTGGCTTTCTAGCAATGCTTTGTGCCTGTTGCTCCCTCCTTCCACAACAGTAATCAGGATGAGGTATTGAAGTGATGTAGCCAACATCTTGCAGGAGGTCAGCAGAGGCTACAAATCTGTCCTGAGCTTCCCAGACCAGAATGGAACCATCTGTAATGTAATGTCACATTTATTGCTACTATACACCAAAAATGGCTGAGGAAACCAACCTTCAGGAAAGCCAGATGCTTTCCTCAGATGAAGCTGAGTGAACTGGGATGGGAGAGAATACAAAGAGTGGCAGGCAGCCGAAGCCTTCAAAAAGATGCAGCATCTTCAAGGAAGGGAGCAGGAAGTGGAGCATCTGGGAGGAAGGAGCATAGGCAAACAGGATGATTAGGATTTGGCAAGGCCAGCAAAAAAAGAAGTCGGAGCTGTGCAGTATGCCCACATGTAGCATTGCCAACACTGAGCTGCAGATGACACTGGCATGTGCCTTTTTACATTCCTTGTTTCCTGCATGTCTCGAGGACGAAGGAACATTCTGTTGTTCAGGAACTTTAGCAATGGCTGCTATACTCCTGCACACCAACATGAAAGGCTGCAGAGTAATGCTGGTGGCCTTCAGACCCGCAGCTGAGTGGAGACTGAGTGCTGGACTCACCTCAGCTACCTGGCTCCCATTTCCCCACAGCCAGTGCCATCACAGTGTTAATGATCTGCCCGTCTCCCCACCTGTCCCTCACAGACAGACAAATGCTGCTGCCTTTCAGCTAAGGCATGGCAAGGTGATCAGTCCACCTGCATCACAGCCCTTTCACCATGGCATAGGGTGGCAGTAAGAAAGGTAAGGTCCTGTAGTAAGTGTGGTTCTGGCCAGTGAAAAGTAGCCTTAATATGTGCTGTTCAATTTGCCATGGTTACAACTATGGGGTAGAACTTATTAAAACTGACAGGAGTCCCCAGGGCAGGGAACCAGAAGGGTCTTTCCCACATTGCCAGACATACAGCAGCCTAGTTCTTGTCTCACTGAGATGCTTAAATCATGCTGAAATTAACTTTTAATTATGTTTGTTTTCTTCTTGGCTCTAGGGGTTTTCTTTTTCTTTGCCTCACATTTCCAGAGGCATTCAGGGATGAGATGAGACTGGTGTCTGGCAGGAAGGAATTCACTGGTGTGTGGTCAGAACCATGAGGGATGCTCGGGAGAATTCCTCACCTGGGCTTGGAGAGAAAGAGCATCCCTGTTGGAGAAAGGTGTGGTTGGCATCAGAGTTGATGGGCTTCTGTTCTGGTGCTTGAGGTGGTATGAAGCCAAGGAGGGAAGGCATGAGTGATGCCAGGAGAGAAGAACAAGAAAGGTCACTGCTCAGTCTTGTGTTGAGATTGACTGGAGAGTAACAGAGATAGCTGGATCAGCAGCCTTTGAGGTTGAAGGGCAGGATTGGTCTGGGATGTCTCCCACCTCCTGTTCAGTGTCATTCAGCAAGATGTATGTAGCAGCTGATGCTGTCTTCGCAGAAGTATTGTTTTGAATCCCTCACACTTCAAATTGCCTGTAGCCTTGTGAGCCTTTCTTTGCTCCTAAGGCAACAGGTCAGGCGGTAAAGTACAGCCAGGAGATTACAACTGTGTTAATTCATTATTACCATTAGATAAGGAAAAGTTCACTTCAAAGATTTGCTGAAAGGCCAATTCAGATTAGATACTTGCATTGGTCTGAGAACTGGTGTGCCCATTTTTTGGGGGAGATGAGACACCTCACAGGCAGGAGAGTTTGCAGGCTGAAAGCTGCCAGACCCTGTCATCACTTCATGAGCAAACCATCACACACTTGGCTGAAACTAATCAGATTTGTACCAGTGTTCTCTGAGTGTCTGTAATTCCTATTTGCAGTTTTCTCAGCATCACTGTGCCTGCAGCCTGTAGATCCTTCCTTGAAATGCTGGCATGGATTAGATATTCTTCAAAAACCATCACATCAGTAAAAAGTGACTGAGACAGGGCTTGGCTTTCCAATAAGCTTAAGACAAGCTCTTTCTTGTGTAAGTTTGCCCATTCCAGAGAAGTTGCCAGCCTGAGCAGGTTGTGCTGACCCCAGCTGTGGTTAGAGGACTAGCCTAGGGAAGCAGGTTCCCAGGTTACTCTGATCCCCCTCAGAGAGGCTGCAGTGTGGAAATCTCCAACTGTGCCTAGCCCTGCAGCGGGGTCCAGCTGACCTCTGCTGAGTAGCTGGCATCCCATAAGGAGTTTAGGGAGGATTGTCTGGGGAGGAGAAGTTTTTCTGTAAGTCATTGGTTTGGAAAATGTGGCTTTTTAATGTCTGGCTGCAGCTGGGACCTTTAAGATAACATGTCAAATAGCTGCTGCAAGGTGTGCTGGAGCATGTTAGCAGTGTCACCTGCAGAGCAGAAGGGCCCTGTCAGCAGG
>NW_009953386.1:3362686-3379946 GCF_000747805.2 Chaetura pelagica | reverse complement strand
CAGCAGGAAACCCTGCCTCCTCCATCATTTCCTTGCCTTCCCAGCAGGAACTTTCCCTCATGGAAGCTTGTTTAACCTTCTGCCCCATGAGCCTTTGTGGTCTCCAGCTTTCCTGGTGCTCGTCCTGCCTGCTGCTGACTCCCACGGGGTAGAGCATGTTATGGCTTCTTCTCTGTTTATGTTTTACAATGTAAGATTCAACATCAGAACTGTGGACTTTAGCTCTGGATGGCTTCAGTTTGGTTCCTGGTACCATTTAATGTTTTAGTAACTTGTGTGACCCATGTTTTTGCTTCTAGACCTCCAGTTTAAATCATGGTCCTTGAGAACACAGCTGAGAGCCATGGGGCACATGTGGGGTTCTGATCTGTGATGGACATCTGCTGTTGCACCTGCACCCAAGTAAGCCACAGAAGTAGCTGCAATAACCACCATATAGCATCCTAAATAGGTATGTTTGGTGGTCTGCAAAGGGGTGGCAGTGAGCTGTGGAGATCCTCTCTGCTTGCTTCTGCCTGCTGTTCTTGGACAAGTAAGCAACTGAGAACTGCTCAGGGTGGTTTTTCTTGTCTTGCCTTTTTTTCAAAGATTGGTACCCACCTCTACCATCATGACTACTGCACAGCAGCCTGTGGTGAGGTTGCAGATCGAGAGGTACCATGGAGAGTAGGTTGCTGCTTGGCTGGTTGTGCTTTCCAGCCCCAAGTCAAGATCTTACGACTTTTTTTCTGAAAAACCTCTTCTTCTGAACTATGGATTCATAACCCATTTTATTTCTGTGTTTTATGCTCTAAAAAAATGCCTCAGAGCTGCAGCCATCATCAGGATCCCCGTGTCCCTCCTGGGAGGGTGCTGGGAGGTGCATGCTCACACCTGGGTGGATTGTGATGTTTAGGAGCCCCCAAAGAGCAACATCACAGGTGGGAGCAGCAAACTTGATGCATGTAACACCTAGCACATCTACCACAGGCACACCCCAGGTATGTGTGGAGGAGATCAGGGTCTTGGTGGCTTTGTCCAAGTTGATGTGTGGTACCGCGAGAGCTGTATGTGCCTGTGAACCTAAGCAAGCATAGCAAGCCATGGTGGTACGTGGGCCCAGCAGCTCATTCTTCTGGGATACTGCGGCTCAGCCAGAGCCGATGGCTCTGCAAGATGGGATTCATGTCTGCTTGGAGAAACGGTGGGTAAACAGGGGATAAATGGTGTTTTTCAGTCCATTTCTCAGGCGTGCTGTAATTGCGTCTAGACAGGCAGTACTTGGATGGCTGCCTTGTACCTTGCAGGAGGGGCTGCTGCTCCCAGTAGGTTCTGCCAGCTCTTCTTCATCTCTAAAGGGGCTTAACTCTCCTCAGCTACAGTAGGGATGCTTTCTGGCTGTTTGGTCTGCTGGCTCATTTACAAATGGCATCCAGCATAGGGGACCTTAGGTATCCCACTCCTGCTGCCTGGAGGAGCAGAGCAAAGGTAAGCACAGGCTGCAGGACCCCTTGCTGCACCATCAGAGCAGATCTCCTGACACCAGGAATTATTTACAACCTGCAGCAGTCTCAGAACTCCCTCTTTCTCTCTGTGGGAGGGGAGCTTTCTGCATCCTCCAAAGGCTCTTCTAATGTGACTGCCATCATGTAAATGAAACCCTGTGCAATGCTCGTGGCTCTTCAACAGAGCACAGGGTCACGGTTCACCTCTCCTCTTCCAGCCAGTCATGGAGCCAGGGGAAAAAAAACAACAACAAAGATGAGAATATTGTAGAAAATTAAGGTTAGGAGGAGGCATTTCAGTTAAAATATGAGCGTGTGGATTATTCTACTGCAAATAATGAATGGTGGTTTGTGAAGCACAGGTCCTGGGGGCCTCCATAACTGTGCCTCTGGCTTGCTGTGGAGGGTGGGGGACATCAAACGGTTGCACCTTTGATTGCTTCTGTTCTTTAGCCTTTCCACCTGCCTTTGTTTTGCCAAAGTAAAACTGGGCATAGAGGTCAAGCAGTACTTGAGGGGAGAGAGAAATTGTTTTTTTTGGAATTGAGTTTTTGTAATCGTAGGTGGTTTTGTGGTGCTGGTTTGGTTTGGTTTGGTTTGGTTTTGTGTGTGGCTTTTTTGTTCCATCACAGGTAACAGTTCAAGAGGTTGCTGTCAGCTCTCTATTCTGATAGTTCAAATCTTAATTACTAGATAAAGGATATTATATATATATGTGTTATATTATATATATAGTATATATATTATATATATTATAGTGTATATATATATTATATTATATATTCTTATTTACAGAACTTTCCCCATGTCTCATAGCTGTGTGGGTACCAAAATAGTGCTTGGTCTTCTGCCACACCTCCTGCTCTTCAGCTCCTCAATCCTGAATTGCTTTGGGGATCACTGCTTGAATAACAGGTTCAAATTCAACTAAGATCAGATAGAACCTGACACCTGAGAGTTGCAAAGCCAGGGCTTGAAATAGCCCTAGTCACCCCTAAAAATATATATTTTTTACTTATGTCCACCTTTCTAGCAACTGTGTATATAGAGCAACAGAAACAGGTCTCTGGTGATCTGTATTATGAAGCATCTTAATGAGAATCACTAGAGCAGCAATCTGTGCACAGGTTGATTCACTCGACTGCCATCCCCAATATCCTGTGTGCTGGGTACCTCCCGTGCTGCCCAGCACCTTCAAGCAGATGGAGTAACACTACCCCATGCCTGCCTGGTGTTGGTGGAAAACTAACTGACCGTATTTCCAGAATTCACCTGCTGGAAGTGCTTACAGCAGCCACTGATTTCTTTCCCAGTTGCAAGTAAAATGCAAGGAATAACAAAGACCTCTTGTGGGAATGATCATTTTTGTACAGGGAAAGTCTTAAGAGGGCTACAGGTGAGAAAAGGCTTGTGGGAGGGCTATGCTCACCCAAACTTCCAATTACATCTGTGTTTTATTGGAATAATGCAGTTACAATGCAGTATGGAGAAAACCTCCCCAGGCAAACAACACGTGCTATCCATGAGCATCTCCTCCCAAAACCCATACAAACAAAGGATGAATCTAGAGCTCTACTGTGAGCACCAGAAGTGGAGAACAATGTTTTTGGCTGGATATTAGGAAAGAGAGGAAGCCTTTCCTGGACAGAGAAGCTGTGGCATGGACACAGACAGCACACACAGTTACGCCCAAAGCTGTGAAGCGAGCGCAGTAACAGCACAGCTAAGCCCAGGAGAGAGAGCTGGAGCCTCTGGTCAGGTACAGCAAGGGTTGAAAATGAGAGAAACATGCTGAGACCGTCCCAGTTCAGGTTTGTCTATACAAGGAGAAGCTCATTAGAGTGCCCTGACATGAGACTAGCTTATGTGGCACAGGAGGGCTTGTCTGGTGTTTTCATCCAGGAACTACTGCAGATGGCTTTGTAAAATGCTGCTGGGGATAGGAGGCTGTGGCAGGGCTGTATTTGGCCAGCTCCTGGAAGCTGGGATGTATGGATGCTCTGTGTGTTGACAGGCAAGGGGAGCCAGGGAGAGCCCTGTGTCTGATCCTGAGGGTCTGCATCTTTGTGACTGGGAAGGATGTTACTGAAACAGCTCTCCTCCAGGCATGGGCTGCAACAGGACTTATCACAGTGGTCAGACAGGACAAACGCTTAATTGAGCAGTGTTCCTGATGAAAAGAGGAGCATAAATGGAGATTAGTTCCAAACAGACCACAAACAAGTATTGAGGCAGGTTGCATGCTACCTGCTCTGCTGAGAAAACAGGTTTAAGTCTATTGCAGGCATGACTGAAGCTGTCCTAGGCCTTGTGTGTTATTTAGTGGCTGCAGATGGCTGGGTGTGTGGCAGATAAGTTGTGTCCAATCTATTGCTGATCCTTGGGTTAGGAAGAGAGGAGACACTGTGATAATGTTGCACTTCTCATCCCAGGTACCAGAGGGACAGTAGCCACCTCTCTGCATTGCAAGAAGCAATAAAATACAAGCAGGCAGCACAGGGGAAGGTTTCAGTTGCAACTGGAGCAATTTTCTCAGGCACTGAGACTGGCCCAGTTTCTTGGGCAAACCTTTTGATGAAGACAACAGGGATGTTGTCATTTCTCCATCAGTGCTCTACTTCTAAATTTCCTTGCCAAATTTTTGTTCTTGGCTCCTTAATCAAAGGGATCAGGATCCTTATCAAAGAGGTCATGTTCTGCCCTCTTATTAGGACTGCTGAAGGTGAGCTGGGTCCCTTCTGCAGGCTGAGCCTCCAGCAGTGGGAGGGCAAATGGGTTCCTGGCACATAGGGGAGATGGGAGATGCTGTCAGCTGGGGTCCCATGTGCTCGACAAGCCTGGCACACTGCGGTGGCTGATCCTCCACCACATGCCCAGGTCGCCTCTCTGCGCCGCTGTGCCCGGCACTGAGGAACTCACTGGCTTGCCTGGTTGTCTTTGCTCCCCAGAAATGGGAAGCACTTGTACCCTTTTAAGCAGGAGTGCTCAGTGAGGGAAGCTGGCCATGCAGGTGGGGTGCAGCCCTGCTCTTCACTCTGGTGCAGAGGATGCCAGGCAGCAGGCAGTGACCACGTCCCAGTGACCACAACCACTCGCAGCTCATCCCTCCCCGTAGCATGTGGAACAGAGGGAGGGAAGGGCCCCACACCTCACCCCTCAGCTGAGGGGTCTGTGGCAAGCTCGGGCAAGGCTGGTGCCAGCCCCGCAGTCAGCAGCAGAGGATCTTGAGGAAGGCTTTGCGGAAGTCGGTGTTGAAGGTGGTGTAGATGATGGGGTTGAGGGCACTGTTCACGTAGCCGAGCCAGGTGCTGGCGCTGTAAAGCCCCGGGGGCACGTGGCAGGAGGGGCAGTGGGCATTGAGGATGTGAATCAAGAAGAAAGGCAGCCAGCAGACTATGAATGTCCCTGCATTGAGAGAGAGAAAACAATCCATGACTTCAGAGAAGCAACTGCTTGGAAAGGGGCCTGAGGTTTGTGAACTGTTTGCTTCTGTATCTAATAGGAAACACTGAGAAGTCATCTGCATTATAACTATTTTAGCCCTAGTAGAGGATGTATGCTATGGAATTATACTCTTATTTCCTTAAGCAGGCTCCTAATTATGAAATTTGGAAAGAACTTGTGGTGGCTTATTTATCTTTAATATGTAGTTCTGAATCTCAAATTTCTGACCTGTGCACTCTGCCTTCACCCATGAATGTGTCTGCACTTGGTAAATGCTGAAGGTGGTGTTTATTCCTGGTACTGAGGGACTTGGCAAGAGCTCAGGCTCCTTGGGACCAGTAATGTAAATGGATGGATGGGCCTGGTGACAGATAATGGAAAGACTGTTTTCTTAGCTGCTTTAATCAGTTGCAACCAGGGCCGCATTATTTCCCTGATACTAGTGAGTTAATGAAGGGAAGCAGCACATCTGATGATCTTAGAAGGTGACCAAGGCACCAGCCTCCTGGCTTCTCTAAGCAGCTCTATAAACTGGCTACTCTGCTTCTCCTTGTCTCTGTTTCCTCTGGAACTGGACCTAATAATTGGACCTAAGAGTGGCTGCATGTATGGAAATTTAGGATTATTTCAGCTTAATAATGACAACAACAATAATGATGATGATAGTAATGACAATAAATAAAGGAAAAGGGAAGGCAAAGGTGTTGTTGCTCCCTCTAGCAGGGCTTGTTGCCCACCGATTTAAAACAAAAGGGCAACAAAACATAGCAAATAAAATGCTCTGAACATTTGAGAGCATTACTCTAGATGCCTAAATGCCCCATTGTTGTCTCTCCTGAGTTTGTGGAGACTTCAGTGGCAGCTGAAGTTTGAGCCTGGCTTGCATTTTTTAACACTCAATACTGTGTTAGGAGATCTCCTGCAAGTCCCAAACCATCACCCCTTGCACCCCATTAGGCAGAGTGGCCCTCACTCACCTAGGACAATAGCCAGCATCTGTGTAGCCTTCCTCTCCCGAAGCTGGATCAGGCGGGGCTGCTGCTGCGAGAGCTTCAAAGAGCTGATGGTTTTGCCATTGCTGAGTCTCCGCACCTCTAGTCCTGGCTTTGCAGTCTTTCTCCTCTCTCCCAGCCTGCTGTGTTGTGTAGTCCCTGGTGTTTTGGTAAGAGATGCCTTGTGGCAGAAGCTGCAGTATCGCTGCAGTTTGAAGACAGTCAGCAGCTTCCTTTTGGTCGACATCTCCCGGCTGGAGCATTTGAGCGGGAGACAGGGGGAAAAGGTGCCTTGGCATCTGTTTGGCAAAGCTTTTCTCTCCACGTTTTCCTGCAAAAGAGGATACCACAGAAGAACTGGTAACCATCCAAACTGTTCGCTGGGTGAAAGAATGACAAAGAAAGTTGTAGGAGTCATCCTTAACCCCACTTGCTTCTTAGGTTTGCACCATATTCTCTTGATGTCAGCTTCTTGGCTTATCAGAGGGGTGAACCAGCACAGGAGAGCTCTCTACCTCCATCCCACCAAAGAGAAGCATGAGAACAAGAAGAGCTGAAACATCTGCTCTCCTAACATTTCACTGGTATTTATGCGTTGGCCCTGCTCCCCTCAGCACCCCCAGCCTTGTTTAATGTAGCTTCATGATGAGAAAATGGGTAAAACAAGCAGATACGCATGACCAGGAGATCCCTTTTAAAACATTGTGCTGGTTCCCATGGTTGCAGATAACTCATCTAGAAAGGTCAGTGGAGCAAATGCTCCATGTACCATGAGCATTTTGACCTGTCAGACGAAGATGTTTATTTTTTTAAAATAATCTGGGTTAAAGCCTGTGAAGCCCTGAGAATGAAGCTTCAAAGAGCAAAAATCAATACATGAAGACATTAAAATCAATAAATTAAGAAATTAGCCAGACTTCTGCATGGCTGAGAAAGCTCTGAAGAAATACTGAAGTAGGCCATGTTATACTCTATTTGCTTGGTTCTAGGGGCAGTTACACAACAGGGAGTTGCCTCCTTCTAGAAGGCTGAAAAGGATTTAACTGGAGTTTCCGCATCTCAAATATCATGGCGTATGAGTGAAAGACAGGATGAAAACACACCATGTCCCTTCTTAATGCTTTTTGTTCTGTGCTTTGACCCTTTGCGGAGAAGAGATGACTCATGTCCTGTCCTTTTTGACAGCTCCTACTGCACCCATGTGAATCTTACTTGGTGTGCATAACGCGGTTTGGTGCTGGCGCTGTGGCTGCCCTGCCGGGTGAGCGTTCGCTTCTTTTGTCTTTGCCTTAGCACGAGGTAAATCCGGACGTAGAGCATCAGGGTCACCATGAAGGGGAGGTAGAAGGACACCAAAGAGGAGTAGATGATGAAACTAGGGTTGGATATGGAACAGACACTGGGATCCCCTGGGGAGGAGAGGAGAAACAGGAGCTGCTGAGATGCTTTGGTTTAGTACAAGGAGGCTCTCGTGCGCTTGCAAAGCAAGTCGAAAGGTGGCTGGGGCACAAAGGTAGCCTAAGGAGTGCAAGTATGTCCCATCTCTGTTGTTGCAAAATGATGCTGTGGCCTATCCACTCAGCTACCTGATGCTTAAAATGGACTCTACCTAGGGCCATCTAGCATGAACCAGCATGCTTCTGCCTGCTTTTTTGACCAACAGCTCTACACTCTTCTCTCATGTCTATTCCCATTCTTTTTCAGAGGATCCTTTCTCCTTTCATCCTTTCTCCTGTACCTCTGACATCCTCTAAGCTGTCTAGGTGGAGAGGTGTGTACTTCACCCTCATCTGTCTGGACCAGGCAGTGGGGGACAGCAGCACCTCCCACTCCCATCCCCTTCTCGCCTCAAGCATGGCAGAGGATGGATGGGGAAAAGAGGACTTCTGCCTGTGGCTTACTAAGGGGGAAGGCTTCCCTTCTCCTCTGTCTCCAGGAAGAATGAGCTGAGGGGAAGTAAAAAGTCCAACCTGCTTCCAAGGAGGAGGATAAATTGTTTTGTTCTCCTCAAGGGATTAGGTGAGGAAGCAGACAGTCAGTTGGATGGGAAGCAGGTTTCTCACAAGCAGTGCCAATATGCAATCTTTGCTGTTAGAAATGTGTCCTGAATCAGATATAAAACTGTATGTCTGGACCTGTTGATATTGGCAGGATGCAGGAAGTCTGATGTGTGTGTGTTGGACAAGCTGCACGTCTGGAGATTTGCTCTGTGTGCACAGAGTGATTGTTTTGGGGGATCTGTAGACCTGGACACCTTGACAGGCAATGATTTGGCAGTAAAGCAGGCAAGTCTGTCCTCAGAGCAATGGTGTCTGCCTGAGCAAATGACGAGTCTACAGACAAGAGCACATCTGTTTTCCAGCACTGGAGATGTTTCTCACTCTTTGTAGTGTGCTTTTCCAGTTCCCTAACATTTCCTGTAACTTGGGAAGACTGCAGGACCCATGTTAAATGACCTGCCCATATACAGGGCAGCTGCACTTCCAACCCCTCCCTGCATGCTATTGTTTGGAATGTCACCTACCTGTAGTATTGAAGCCAAAGAGCAGAGGACATGACACGGCGAACGCCAGCATCCAGACCACCACGATCATGAGAGAGACTCTCCTGCAGGAGCTCTGCCCAGTGCTGTACTGGTACTGAACTGGTTTCACCACTGCAGTATATCTGGGGACCAAACCAGCTCCAGGAAGAGAGAGTTAAGAATGGAAGGAGGAAAAGGACCAGGTTTTAAAAGGAAAAAGGAAAGCCACAAAGGGAACATGATGGTGAAGGTGGTGAAGAAATGGAAGAGGAATGGAGAGAAGATCAGATAATATGATCACAAATTTGTAGAAATGGTAAGTGGGGCATTGGGAGGCAGGAATAGAGGAAAGCAGAATTAGTTGGCAGCACTGCACAGAAACGTTCTGCAGAACTGCTAGCATTGTGACACTACAAGTTTTGGGATACCAGATGGCTCTAGAAACCCCAGGAAACCCCTCTCCTTCAAGCACTAAGGTTATACAGGCAGTACTGGGAAAGAGCAGCCTCTGGAGCAAGCACTGCCTGCTATACTTGGTGCCTCAGCTGCCCATTCTGGTGTCAGCCCCACTGACAGCCTCAGCATTTCCCACGGGTGGATGTCCAGGTTCTTTAGCTGCCAGGGTGCCCCAGGGGATGCAGCTCAGAAAACTAGGATTTGGAAGGCACAGGAGTCTTGTCTTCAGGATAGCCCGGGAGCTACTCCTTGTGGACAGAGAGAGAGAAAATGAAATGGGGATGAAGATTCCCCTGGAGAAACACCGGACCTCTCCAGCATTGAGAGCTACTTCATGTGATTACACTTGAACCACATATTACCAAGGTACAGCATGCAGTGTTTTTTCCTTCCCCTACCCCTCAGTCCTCACAGCACCACTTGTGCCGAGGTCTTGGCTCCCAGCCCTCAGCATTGCTTAAAATAGGCTCAGCTTTAAGATGCAGAAAAGCAGGGCAAGGCTGAAGATTACACAGCAATATTCTTCACCCCTCCCTATATGACAGGATTGTGTTTATTAAAACTTCATGTGTGAGGTCTCCAGAAGGAGAAACCTTCTTTGAGACTCAATAGGAATTAGATGACCAATTCCAGTTCCTGCCTTCAAAAAGCATAATGATGTGGTCAGCTACCTGCTGGTGACATTTTCTAGTTTGTTCCTCTCTGCCTTTAAGTGCAGGTATCTTCTAGCACACGGTGGGCAGAGCTATAGTAACAGCAGCAGTGGCAGTGAAGGACTTACAGGGAGGTTTGTGTTCCTGAAGACACTGATACTGCCTCTGCAAATCCCACTTCCTTCTCCCTGCCACGCTGGGGTGTAGGGCCACCCCCCATCTGCAGACTGTCCCCTGGATGCTGTTGGTTCTCACCTGTCAATGCTGATAGCACAGAGGTTTAAAATGCTGGCTGTACACATCATCACGTCCATGGTGACGAAGATATCGCAACAGATGCGGCTGAAAGTCCAGACTCCTCCAGTCACCTGCACCAGCAACCACAAAACTGTCAGACTTGTTCTGCACCAAGTTTAAGTTATATATAAGGAGGTGCTCTCCTCCAGGTATCCCAACAGGTAGATGAGTTCATGTCCACCGTGATGTGCAGAGGGAAACTGAGGCACCTATGTTGCATGCAAGATAACACAGCAGTAGGAGATAGAGAAGGAGCCATGCCTTGATTTCAAAATCCTTAAGTTATTCTTAAAGAGAGGGAGGCAGGGTGAAGAAATAGGTAGCAGCTATCCCTTCCCTCAAAGCCTAGAATGATAAATCAATTTAAATTTGATATCACTGTATATATCCTTTGATTAAGGATTAGCTGAGAAAATCTAAGGGCTGAAAGAGTTTCTCAGCTTAGCTGCTGGAGCTCTCCCGCAGGCAGTGAGCTGGAAAAGTGCTGCAAATTTCATGCATTTAACTATGAAACAGAGACCTGAGACCCAAGATCTGAGGCTTCTCTAAAACCTTATGTGGATCCTTATCTCAGTTAGATTTTAATTATTAGATTTGAGTGAGAAGTCGCAAGCTATTCAGATAAAGGGTTTTTGTTTGCTCCCATGTTGAGCTTTTCTTCTGTTTGTTTTTAATTTTTAATCTGAAGTCTGTAATAGTGTGTAATCTGTGGCCAACATCTGTGATGGAGAAATGCTGGTTTTGGCCCAGCCATCAAGCTCTTGACCATGACCTTTTCAGCTGACAACAATATGCTCAAAGAACTGTGTGGCATTGCTTTCCTTGGGCTGGGATGATAACCTGACTCTGAGTGAGGTGGTCTGCTGCAGCACACACTCCTTGTAGGAGATGAACAAGGAGGCAGCCTGCCCTCCGACAGATAAACCTGCTGGATGAGTACAGCAAGCAAATCTAATGCTGTGCTGGCTGGGGAAGTGGGATAGCAAGAGGTAGGAAATTCCTTGTTTGGAGAGAGCCTGGATTTTAGCCTTCAACTCTTTAGATCCTGCTGGTTCAGCTGGATCCTAGGAAGCTACCAGAAACTGACACGAGTTTCTGGTTTCTCTGCTGACATTTAGACCACTGCATCTGGTTTTGGGGCCCCAGTACAGGAAAAAAAACATTGATAAACAGGAGTGAGTCCAGTGGAGGGCCACCAAGTCCCTGGAAGCTAGAGCACTTGACTGGCGAGCAGCAACTAAGCAAACAGGGCCTGTTCAGCCTGGGGTAGAGATGACTTTTGGGAGAGTGCAAACAGCAGTTCTCTACTGCCTAGTGGGAAGTTATTAAGAAAGCTGGATCCAGGTTACTAAGGAGATGGAGCCAGGTTTCTCACAGCAGTGTGTGGTGGGGGAACAAGAGGCAACAGGCAGAAGTTGAAAGAAGGAAGGTGCAAACTGGTTATGAAGGTGAACTTTCTGAGCATGAGGGCAGTGAGGCAGTGGAGCTGTCTGCTTGGTGAGTCTGTGCAGGTTCCATGCTTGGAGGTTTTCAAGAACCACTCAAAACCACCCATCCCAGATCAGGCTGGAGAGGGTGCCAAAAATAGTCCTGACTTCTAAGACAGTGGGTCAACCCTGCAGGAAGTGTCAATGCCTGGGAAGGACACAGCTCCTTGCAGAGAGAAGTGCTTGTACAAACAGAGGATTCACTCTGTGCAAGTTGTTTTCAGAGTAGTTAAAGAAATAGTCCTAATAAATGTAAATGGTTTTGACCATGCCAGCATTCCCTCACACAGGCACAGAAACTTGCTGAGATGAGCTATGCCTTTAGGGTGTTCTCTCCTGGACCCGACTGCCATGTGTCAGAAGTCAGGTACTGAAGGAGGCAGTCTTCCTTTAGACCCCTTGACCCTCAGTCAATGCAGAGGAGAGAAATGGGAATTGGGTTGCAGAATGCAGTAGGAAACAGTGCTTTCATCTTGTTTTCTTTTTTAAAAATTAAGCAGAGAAAAAAAACCCCACACAAACCCTTAGAGCTTTTCTTAATGATTAAGTGGCCAAGACGACACGCAAACTGAAGGCTGTCCCTCTGACAATAGGGTGATTCAGTTTAATAGGTATATTCAGTTTTCAAAGAAACCCCACATGGGTTTAGCTTTAGTAGCAAATTTTGGATCCGCTTGACCACCTCAAAACATATGGAAAAAAAATTATTATAAATGCTGGGAGCCTTTGCAGTGGGACCCAGTAAGGGGTCTTTCTGTAGTCTGAGTCAAAATGCAGTGCTGGGTCTGTGATCTGTAGAGTCTGGAGAATATTTCACCAGGAGCTGGTGCCAGGTGTTTGCATGAAAGCCAGCTGCTGCTAGCCCAGCAGATGTGCAAGCACTTATCTGAGGGAGTTTCCAAGGTCCTGAGCACATTCAAACACTAAGTCCAAGAATGTGAACCATTGAAACTGAAGAAGGTTGTGGTGGGAATGGCTCTGAAGTGAACCCTCTTAGGATGTTGCATTCAGATCACACTGCCTGCATACTAAGATGGAGCTTGTCATAAGAGGATGCTTGACTGATTAAAACGTTTGGATTTAAAACCCACCCTTACTTCCACCAATCACAGCTTCTAAAATGGGGAGTAGCTCTGCTGAAGTTGGTGAAGCCATTAATATTTACCTGTGGGGTATGCAAACATGGAATTTATTCCAGAATTTACAAATGAAGAAGAACCTTTTTATTATAGGCCTTGTTCATAATTTTTAAAATTCTATTTCTGCTCTTCCTTTTATTGCTCTGTTCTGCTCATCTTTGCTTTATCAGCTGGAACTTGCCAGTGTCATTTTTGATTTTCATGTGCTGGCAAGGTACCTATTCTTTATCCCTCTGGTGCCTTTTGTCCAGGAATCTCAAAGCACATCACAGGTATTAATTGAATGAATCCTCACAACTGCCTGGGTGAGGTGGATGGTCAAATATTATTCTCCTGCAGCTGATGAGAGCAAGCCACAGAGACATGAGCTGATATAATCTCTCATTACCACTCAGTGTGTGTGTAGCAGAAGTGGGAATAGAGTTCAGGATGAAATCCTGGCTCTGACAAAGAATGTCAAAGACTTTTCAGGTCAGGTTCTCACCTCATCTTTCTTGATGACCAGTCTACTTTATCCACAAAGTTGGCATGTTATTAACTTTCTAACCCTATAGAAAGCCTTCCAGTTTTGTTTTTTTTTTAAAAATAAATCGTTGTGCATTCATAAACTTATGCAAATCCATCACTCTCCTGAATCCTTAAAAATAACCAAAATAATCCCTGTAAATCAGCCACATGTGATGATGCTGTAAGGAGGAGTACACGGACTGAAAAGTAGGAACATGAAGTTGCATCAGGTGATGACAGGCGTGTAGGTAGTGGTGCATCTAAGCATGCTCATGGAGGTGTTTTGTGTTCAAAAGAGTGTTCTTGGGGATGCTGTTACCTCCCTGTGGCTGTGAAATGGCTGCTGATGTTTCTGCCCAGCAGGAGTAACTAAGAGCATGCATGCGGGCAGGCCCAAGTGGTAAACTGCAGAGCTGCAGTAATTGAGTTGTCTGTCCTCCCTTTGACTGTCATCTGGTGAGCTCCTTGAGCTCAGAGAGCAGTTGTAGGTCTCACTGCTCCGGTGTGAGAGCCACAGAACAGGAGACAGAGTCATTCACAAACTGAACAGAGCTGCAGGCTGCACCTCAGTGACAATCACCTTCTGAAGCTTTTTTCTCTTTGGAGGTAGAACTGGGTATTGTGGGAAAACTGAGAAGGATGCTCCAGGACATAATGCTACATTTCCTCTATTTATACAATTACTATCATAGAATAATTTTGTTTGGAAAAGACCTTTAAGATCATTGAGTCCAACTATTAATCTAGCACTGCCAAGTCCACCACTAGCCATGTTCCTAAGCACCACATCTACACATATTTTAAATATCTCCAGGGATGGTGATGCCACCACTTCCCTGGGCAGCTTGTTCCAGTGCCTGACAACCCTTTAAGTAAATAAATTATTCCTAATATCCAACCTACAACTCCCTTGGCACAACTTTAAGCCATTTACTCTGGTTCTATTGCTTATTACTTTGGAGAAGAGATGAACCCCCACTTTGCTAGACCCTCCTTTCAGGCAGTTGTAGAGAGTGATAAGGTCTCCCGTCAATCTCCTCTTCTCCAGGCTAAACAGCTCCAGTTCCCTAAGCTGCTCCTCGTAAGATTTGTGCTCCAGACCCTTCATCACCTTCATTGCCCTTCTCTGGAAACACTTCAGCATAACCTATAAGGCATGATGGTGTTCAATGCCATCAGTCCCCAGTGAGCAGGATATTCTAATGCCACTGTCTTACAAACTTTGGTGAGCTTCAGTAGTCATGCCAGCCACAGGATCAGAGGTGAGTAAAGAACTGAGGTAACAGTACTTGTGTGTTAGACCTACCTGTTGACCCCAGAAGATTGCTAGACACAGTGCTGAATAGCATTCTTGTGCCAGAAACTTCATCAGGTGGAGATGAGGATTCTGAGGTTATAAAATGTTCCCACTGATGCTCTGTCACAGCCTTCCCAAAAGACTTATCAGACAGAGACAGTTCTGGTCTGCATGATTGATAAAACGACAAATTTTCTGGAGAAGATCCAGGCCACAAATGGCTATAAAAATTGAGTGCAAAGCACAAAGTTCACAAGTGACATTTAAAGTTGAGGTATTCGTCCAACTTTAACTTCTCCATAAATAAAGGACAGGTCTCAGATGTCCATTTTGGCAAATGCTCAGTCAATAAATAGGTATTGTGCACAGTTCTGGGGACTGAATGATTTCTTGACAATTTCCAGGCCCATAATGTGCTAAGGCATGATGTCATTTCCCCTTCTTTGGTAGCATCGCTGATCCATAAACATCAGCACACATCTAAATGACTTTGGGGCATTTTGGGCTGTTCTTTAGAATCTAAGTTTTGCTGGAGTCCTACAGCCTAGCTCTCCAGGAGATACTGTGCAATGCTGGGCGTGGTAGATTTGGTTTTGGGTGTGTGTGGGTTCTTCTCCCTGTTGTTCTGGTGACCCTTGTATCAGCTACTTTGATCACCCAAGCTCCACTGATGGAAATTAATCTTGAATGGGTCAACAAACACAACCGGGGAACAGACCTACTGTCATGCTCACAAATCATGACCACAGAACTGCAGGGCTGCTTCACAGATGTGTCTCAGTCCCACCCTGTCCACAGTCAGAGCAAGTGTGAAGTCTTTTTCTAATGCAAAGCACACTGTGATTTCATTAAAGATCGGAATATGCTTGAGGTGATGGACTACTCCATTCTTAAATAAAATTTGACTTTTAATATTTTTTTACTTTGTAATCAAATCACAGACTCTAATTCTGCCTTGCTGGGATGGCTTCTGCCCCCCACATTATTTATACTTGGCTTTTTAATAATTTGATGTAACACAACTGAGCTGTAGACATCCTGCAGGCCAGCTCCAGGGCCACTCCACACAGATTAGTCTAAATGTTGCTGCTGATTTCATTAGGAACATGATAACACATGCACTATCATGGTGCTCTCTTTGTTCTTTCACTCCACGGTGATGCCATACATAAATAATCAACCATCAGTGCCCTTATTGATAATCTTTATACACAGAGCAGCCCTTACTTTCTCCTAACTGTAGCCTTGCTGAGACTGCAGTGGGCACAGTTTGGGAGAGTGGCTTGGTGTAACAGAAGGGCAAAGCCTGGACTGGGCACCAGAACTTAGAGCTGTGTTACCTACTTAGCATGCACTGGTGGCAGAGGAGGGTTGCAGGCCACTGCCAGTCCCCTGCTACTTGATCCAACCTTCTTGTACCTGAATGGTAGGTCTGGCATCTGCTGGTGTTGTCCCGTCCTACTTTCTGTTCACGCACCGTGCAGTCCATATGCACAAGTCAACATGTCTCTCTGCATCTGCTTTGTTTTGTGGGAAGATGAGCCAAAGATGGACAGCTGCCAGCAGAGCGTTTACCCTGCCCTTCAGCCTGATCACGGCTTGTCCCTTACAGTAAGAGCATGAGGCTTCAGCAAGCTCATGGCTCAGGCTTCTACTCTCTTTGTCAGCATGAGGACAGGGTACTGGGACTCACCTGAAAGCTCACAGCTGATAAATGTTCACACTAATTTTTCTAGACATACCATTTTTATTATATTTTTTTGTGTGTGTGAATTAGTGTAAAATGCTGAAGAGAACAGATAAAAAAGTCAGCTGTAGCATACTTCCATGTATTTAGTAACAATATTTTCCTCAGGGAAAATGGCTTCAGGATATTGCTGCAGCGTGGGAGGATTTGGTTTCCATCTTTGCTGCCCTATATCTGATAATGTTGTCCATACTGTGCACAGTGACACCAGTATACTTTTATCCCAGCCAATATGCAAAGATCAGGGAAATGGAGGGTAAGACCCCGAGGGCTTGATAAGTCCTTTAAAATTATCATGAAAAATGCTCACATAACTTCAAGAGATTTTGGAGCATGTTTTTCAGCTTTATCTCTTTGTCAGCCTGGTTGGGGAATGTTGCTTGGAGCTGACCTAACATCAGGGATATTAAGGCTCCTAAACTTCGCAGGAGACCAGGATTTGACTGCCCTTGCTTGTTTTCTGGCCAGCCAGAGTAGGGATTGATCTGAACTCCTAAGATGAGTTCCTATAAGGTATTCCCACCCTATTGATTCCCTCACTGGCAACCCTTCTGGCTGATGGAGTCAGCTTCAAGGACGCTCAGATGAAAGTGGTATTAGCACATCAGAACCCACAGTCTACATTACTGGCTGTAGCCCAGCTGCCATCCAAGCTCAAAGAGGCTGTGCTCAGCCAGGAAGAGCAAGGATCAGAGCACCTGCCGACAGGTGGGACTGTGGTGTGTTTGTCCAGTCCTTGTGAGGGCCACCCGTGTGATACTGCAGGCTGCCATCCACCCCACAAGTGCCCCAGAGCTAACTGGGGGGCTAAAATGTGAATGGACATTATCTGTACCAGAGCTGGCCTGTTCTGAGAGGGTGCACTAATGCTGGGGAACTTGTACCGTGGTCATATCTGTTCAATCTTTCCTAAGATGTACTCACCTCCAGGTACACCCCCCAGGGCATCACCAAAGTAGCCACCAGCAAGTCTGCCACTGCCAGGCTCACAACCAGGTAGTTCGTTGTGGTTTGCAAGGTACGTTCCCTCAGCACGGCCAAGCAGACCAGCACATTCCCAAAGATGATGGCCAAAATCAAGACGCAGTAGCAGAGGGCATAGTAGGCATGTGAGTGTGGCAGGCCTGGCTCTGTAGAGTTGTCTGCCCCACAGGGAATGGATTCAGTGGTGTTAGAATGACTGCTGGTTCTTGTGAAGTGGGCCATGGGGATGCTGCTGCAAAGAGAGGGAAA
>NW_009953386.1:3360570-3362511 GCF_000747805.2 Chaetura pelagica | reverse complement strand
AAAGAGATGACTGAAAATCAGAGCTCTACAATAACTGTGCAGTAGAGTACCTTTTGTGGATGGTGTGTGACTTTAGCGCTTCCTTTATGAATGCTAATTAATTATTAATAACAAATCACAGAGGTCTTTTTTTCTGCTTGTATATAAGCAGAGCTTTGCTAAAAATTTTGCTGGGCCCATTTTTTGTTTTTCATTGAACCTAAGCCAAGAGAAGAACGTGAGATTTCCCCTCCTGTGTGCATCTGAAAGGTGCATCTTACCAACCAACACAACTGTACTGAAGGTAGCAATAGTTTTAAGATGCACCAAAGTCACAGCACAAGCCAGCCAGGCACGAGCACAGACTGAAAGACAACAATTGGTAGTGCTGAAGAAGACCCAATGCAGTTACCCAAACTAAGGCTTGGACCTAGTATCTTTTCTTCTGGGAAATACCCTCCCCCTTCCCTTATCAAAAAATGTCTTCAATAACTTCATGCACCCGAGCACTCAGCTCGGCAGCCTGGCAGAGGCTGCACCTGCAGTGCTCAAGCAGCCTCTTGAACCCAGACTGCCTGGCAGGAAGCATCACCTACTGAATTAGGCTTTTCCTGCAAGGCGTTTTGCTCCCCTCCTGCTCAAATCCAGCTTCTGCTCCAGCCCTGCCTGCCTTGCCACAGCCTGGCTGCCAGTGCTGCCCCCTTTTCCTCCAGACTGCGCTCCGTCTTTTCCACGCCTGGCCAGGAGATGAGCTTCCTGTGCTGAAGAGCAAATCAACTTGTCACTTGGATGAAATAATGGAATGACGCTTGCTGGGTGCTCTGCATTTCTTTTGCTTACAATGGACTCATGATTGTGCTCAGGAACCTACCCTGGCTTGATTTAGAAGGAGGATGTGTTTTTTTTTCCAGGAATATGAAGGCTGCTGTCCCAAGGTTGTTCTGTGACATTCGATTGCCTGTATCAATTTTTTTTTTTTCCTTTGCCAGTGCTCCCATCACTGAACTCATCATCAGTGTGACAGGTACGAAAAGCAAGGACAAACGTTGCAATGCCAGTGGTATAAATATTGCTCTTTGCTCCATCTCACCCCTTGAATGGCAGCATCTGTGATACACTCCTGGAAGAGCAGCTGTGCAATAGCTACAAATTGCTCCAGCCCCTTGGCATATGATTCCTCCTTATAACTGGTGTCACTTGCCCCTGCTGCTTTGTAGTTGGGAAGGGACAAGGGCTGAATGAGGTGGAAACTGAAATTCCGTCTGTCCCATGCACACAAATCCCTCAGGACAGGGGTGAAACAATCTCTTGTGTGCTTGGTTTGACAGTGCCCGTGCTTATCTCTTCTTCTCTCTCCTGCCTGCTCCTGGCAAAGAAGTTCAGCCTTCCACTGGATCTGAAGGATTTTCCATAGCATGAGCCCTGCTGCCGAGTCCAGGACTGTTTGTTCATAAACCAGTTCAGCTGCAGCCACCCAAAGGCTCATTTTGCAGTGTCCCTTGCACTGACACAGCTCTGGGAAACCTGTATTGTCTGGGGCCGTGACAGGCTAGTTCTGTGGTGTTGGGGGAAAACGACACAACGCAGCTGCCTGCCTGGGAAGCAAAGCCACGGCGGGGAATGAACAAAACATCACACGCGACATATCCAAAGGGCTCACGGCACCACATCACACAGTTTCTCTGCAGGTTTCCCGCCCCGTCTCCTGCCCCTGACATCCTAACGCACTATTTTTGACTCTCCCTCCGAGGCCAGTTTTCCCTGCCAGGATCCCTCCCAGCCCTGGGACTGCCCCGCTCTGCCTGCGCCCGGGCTTGTGCCAAACCAGTGGAGTGCGGGGCATCCTCACGTCCCGGGGTGCCGGGACACACGATTTCGGGGGCGGTGGGACACAGGGGCACCGGGAAACCCGGGGCAGGAGGGCAGCGAAGCTGCGGCAGGGGCCGGGGTCGCTGCCCGGGG
>NW_009953386.1:3322357-3359728 GCF_000747805.2 Chaetura pelagica | reverse complement strand
GGAGGGATGGAGGGATGGATGGAGGGAGGGATGGATGGATGGATGGATGGATGGATGGATGGATGGATGGATGGACTGGAGCTGCCAGCGCTGCCCTGGAAGCAAAACTCCTCCGGGAGACACTGCGGCTTGAGGGGGAAAAGAGAGTTCCCACTTTAAAAAATCGTTGGCATAAGAAAAAAAAAAAAATAATTTTTAAAAATGGTCAAAGTAGAGACGATTTTTAAAAGGGAGAGAATTAAAATAAAATAAAGATCTTTAAATAAACTGACTTAGACATGGCATGAAAGAGCACCGGGTGGCTGGGAGGAAGCCGGGGAGTACAGTCGTGTTGGGGAAGTGTCCTTCTCCGAGACCACTGCCCACGGTGCCACAGATGCCACATCTACCATGGCCAGAGTGTGTCTACAGCCACTGTTGTCTGAGATAGGACTTCCCTTGAGGTCTGAGACCAGGTCTCTGAGGCACAGGTCTCCTCAGACTGTGGTCCCTAGGAGGCCTCTGGGGGTAAAAATGATCCTGGTGGGCCTTCTCTCTCCCAGGTTGGGCTGTGCCTGCCATCCACTCTGGCACAGCAAGGGGGGCTTGCTGTGGGTTGTCAGAAGGGTGCAGGAAGCTCAGCTGCAGGGCAGGGGTTTCTCTTCCCAGGTGGGCGGGAGTTGCAGGAGCTGCACTGTGGCCCCAGCAGGGAGGAGGAAAGTGCTCTTCCCCTTTATGCACCCACTGGTCAGGGTGGCCATAGGCTAACTTGTAGGTGGGCAAGAAGGAGTTCCTGAGGAGGCCAGAGTTTATTTATTTATTTTTAAGAAATCAGTTGCCTGAAAAGGCATGCCTCAGGACTCTGGCTGCCTGAGCCTCTCCTGATTGCAGCTACCCAAGCCAATTTCTTTGCAGGTAAGTGTGGTAAGAGGGAGAAGTGCTGTAGAGAGACCACACTTGCACCCATGAGATGTGAGTACCAGCTGGGGATGGTGGAAATGCAATACCCATACATGGCTTGATGGGGACTAATCAGCACCAAGGTCTTCAAGGAAAGCTGTGCCTGCCCTGAGGCAGGTCGATGGATGGTACCGATGGGTGTGATGAGTCACTGCCTGGTCCCTATAGGTGACACATTTGCAGGTGTCCTCAGTGGAGAACATAGCTGCCAGGCTATAGACCAAATGACCCATGAAGGGCTCCACAGCATCCTTGTCTCCCTGGGAGCTCCAAACCAATGTGACACAGACTCTGTTTACCACACTTGCACTAGGTGTGTATGGTTGAACTTGAGCTGTCATCTGCCCCGTAGTGCTCACTGCCAGGGAATGGCACTTGCTAACTGTGCCCAGAGCAGTCAAAGAAGGGGGCTCACCCGTCCCCAGCTGAAGCTTTTTAGCTCTGAGCTTGGAAACAGTCCAACACACCCACACTCGTGTGATTAAAGCGGGAGGAACAAGGACAGAGCGTGATGCTTGTTCTGGCTAGCGAGGGCTTTGGGGGCTGCGGGCTGGGTGTGAATGGCTGGGGAGTACGACCTCTTGCAGTGGGGCTAGAGAGCTGCAAAGAGCTGGAGGCTTTTTAGCTTCATTTTGGCATTTTTAAAATGCAGTCTGTTTGTAGGCGATTCCTGAAGGATTTCTGGCCAGCAATGTGCTCACATGGGCTCTAGGATGCCGGGACCACAAGGCACTACTGCAGAATGCTTTACTGGTGTGATCTGTTTCATGTGCCAGCTAATTACAGATCAATAGAGCAACGCTGCCTTCTGCCTGCTCCCCTCCTCTAAAGCAGGGGGAATTCAGCAGGGGGAATCCAGTGCTTTACCCACAACAGCACTGTTGTTCTGATTCACATATTTATCTTCCAGCATTGAAACCTTCCCTGTTGTCTTGCCTTGTGTGTTGGTGGAGCCTCAGCTGCTCCTTCTCCCAGGAGCCTCCTCAGCCCTTAGTCCGTGTTATCCCCCACCCCAGAGACCCCTGTTGCTAATGCCCCAGCCCTTTACCATTGTCTGGTCCTGAGAGGTCTGTGGCAACATGTCCTCATCGACCTGCTCAGATTAGTGAGATTGATGGACAGTAGGAGATTGCGAAACTTGTTTCTTGCTTTAATTTTATCTTCTCTCTTAATATTTCTCTGACTTGAGGGGAAAAAAATCCAATTGTAAAAGTTGCTGCTCTATTTAAGCTCATTCTCACCAGCATTCTCTTCCCATCTCCTTGCTGGGGTGACTCCCTTCACAGCCACTTGTCTAGTTTTCCTGAGGCTGGAAGCTCTTTGGGGTAGGGACTTAATGACTTTCTTGTGCTTACTTTGCAGCAGAGGTCTTGTGGAACAAGATAATAATCCGTATGATCATTTAATTTAGATTAGATTGTACCACACACAGAGACAGGGTTGAATTAAAATTGCATATGCAATCTTGGCTGTGATATTTGCAGTGCTTTTTTTTTTTTTTTTTTTTTTTTTACATTACAGCTTCTTTAATATAGAGCTTAGTGTGATGCCTTTCTCAGAAACTTTTCTCCTTCCTTCTCCAAAATCAAGTATGTGGCATATATTGGCCCCACTTAAACATCGGGGAAGTTGTAGCCCTTGGCTATGACAACATGGTGTCAATGAAACATGGCAGAGAAACAGGTCAGCAGTGAGTTATGGGAACTTCAAAATGAGTGGCTGTGCCTGCAGGTTTCACAGGTGCACCCTAACAGCAAAAACTGCTAAACCGTCTGGATCTCCAGCTCCATCACAGGCTTTCTGTCCTCATGTGCATAAATTTGACAGAGGCCATCAATCCCAAGCCTGGTCCATTCCCTCTGAATCCCCTCCAGCCTGTTTCTTTGCCCCCACCTCCACCACCACCTCTTCTAACTCTCCTTTTCAGTCCCCAGCTTCTTTGGTTACATTTCAAATAACTTAGATAAATCTCAGTATTCCCTCATAATTTTTCTCCACCTCCTTGCCTATCAGACCCAATGTTCCTCTGTGCTCAGTTTGCCCACTGGGTGTTTATGCACTCCTGCTCCCCTTTGTCTCTCTCTCCACCTTGTGCTTGCATTTCTTCCTGTGTTTTCTAGCCACAGTCTCAGCATTCTGTCCAGGTCCCAGACCTCTGTCAGCTTCACTCAGTCTATTTGTCCTTCCCCACCACTACTCCTTCCCAAGTTCCTCACTCTCCACCTTGCCATCTCTGGCTGGGTTGCTAGTCCCTGCCCTCCTGTGGCTTAAAGGGTTGGTTGCCAATGCTATTTGTTGCCCTTTCACACCACGGTTGCTGTCACTACAGCCAGTGCTTGAGGTGCAGTGTCTAATATGTGCTGCTCAAGTGGAATAAACCTTCCATCACTCATCCTTCAAGCCAGGATGCCCCCCCTGACAATGAGTATTATTAAAATACTATGCATCCAGGGAGGTCTTTCAAGACCTGACTGGATAAATCCCTAATCTGACCTCATGGTCTGCCCTGTTGGGAGCAGGATGCTGGACTGGACAACTCCAGGAGACCCTTCCCAAACTGAATTATCTTATGCTTCCGTGAGAATAACCTTGCTCGCTGGATGTGAGGTAAATGGAACTTTCCTGTCTGGCACAGCCTGCAACCTTCTGATGAAACTTAAGTTCATGCCCTTGCCATCCACCCAGGATATGCATATTCAGCCTTGGTTGCTTTAAATTTTTTACAAAAGTCACTTGTTTTTGCAGCGGTGACCAAAAAGGAGCTCAAGCAGCTTCAGGATAATGAGTGCACAGCAGCTTGCAGCACCAGTACGGACTCCTTGGAGAAATGGGAGGAAGTTACCACAGCTCACATAAAATAAGATTCACGGGAGATCCAGATCCTGCCAATACCGACTCTCATCTGCTCAGCCTTTACCTCCCCTGTTCCCTTTTCCCGCAGTCTGGAAAGAGGTGGCACTTCCTGAACCGGCACAGAGCTCAGCAACGTGAGCTCAGCCCGCGGGGAATGTTTGTCATGTAAATCGCATCCGCAGTGGGTTTTATGCAGAAAAATAGTAATGCTACAAGAGTAGGTGGCAGCGTAACAGCTCTCTCTTCCAGAGGTTAGGTATTAAGCTGGGGCTTTCAGGTCCAAGTTCTCCTGCTTCAGCTAAGGCTGGGACTTCAGCCTCTGCATCTCTTAAAGCAGGCTGATCAGGTGAAGCCAACATCCCACCAAACCCCTCTCTAAAATTACTGGCTTGATCCTATTTCCTTTAATTCAGTTTTGGTTGTGTTAGAACGTGTTTTGCAGCATGTCCACAAAAGGGCAGATCCTGCTGTGGTTAGTTTTCTCTATTTACTGTCTTGGACAATCACTGCTTCTTGTAAGAAGAGGGGATGAGGCTTTTAAAAATGAGGAAGGTGACTTCTGCAGGAACGCCTGACAGAGGAAGGACCATGCAGGAGGCCAGGGGATCATACTGCCATACCTCTCCTCATGGTGTCTCCCCACAAAGCTCCATGCTAAGCTGCTCACAGGGAGCTCAAGGGACTCAGCCGGGTTGACCTCTTCCAGGACATATGGGAGGAAAAATGCTGGAGACTCAATGAGTATGTGAGAAAAAGAGCATCAATGTTCAAAAGTACCATTCTGCTCTCCAAGGGAAACCCATTCACATTTTCATGCAAAGAAGCCATGGAGCTGCGAGGCTGTTGTTTCCTCTGTCCCTCCCTCCTGCTTTGGAAAATGAACCTGTCTGGTCCATGACGAACTTTGCTTCTGAGGCTCTGGCCACAGGAGGATTATGAGGATTTCCTTGGAGTAGCATGACTGCTGCTTCCTCACAGGATGACTCTTTGTCACTGGAAGGGAAAAAAAGCCCCACTGGTGGCAGAATCAGTTATGGGAGCAATTGCTCAATTTGAACTGGAGGAAGAGTCCTGTGAGCCAAACCCAAATTCTGAAGCTACATTCACTCTTCAAGCCAGTATCCTTTCTTCTCTCATTCCTCCTCTCAACCTCAGTCTGAAGATCCTCAGCAAACAGGATCCCTCCTCAGAAAAGGGCTGCTGCAGCATCAGCTCTTTCACTGGTGCCTGTGCCCCTCTTCCTCCCTCTCACCTCCTCCATCCTAAATGGCCTTGGCATCATCAGTAACAGTACTGATGTTTTCCATCCTGCACCTGGGATTCCTGCTCAGGCCCAGCTCTGGCACCCACAGCTCTGGGGCATTGGTGCATGTTTTCCCACCTCTCGTTTCTCTCATTGCTGGTCACAGCAATAGGAATTTTAAATCCTCTTTCTCTGTTTGAGGTAAGTGGCTGTGTGCACACACGTGCATGCAGGTTAGTTGAAATGGTTGCTTGTGGCTCTCTCCTCTCCCTGACTGGTCTCAAGCCCCAGTGTTCACTTGGAGTTACCTCTCACTATAGGTGGCACAGTGCTGACACCCTACAGGTTGTTTTCACTGGTCACCTCTCCTTTCCAGACTGCTGTGAGAGTGACTGGTAGGCCTCCATGCCACTGGGGAGGGTGTGGGGAGATGCTATGTCTGCTGCGTGGACTTGGAGTGTTCTAATCACCGCTGGCTGAGATGCCCATGCATCCCACAACACACACACCAAACATTTGACCTTCACACAGGAGTGTTGCCTCAGCCAAATGTTTACCTTCTGGCCCTCAGCCAGGGTGACCCATGAGTAGAGCAAGAATGCTCCAGGAAATTTAGTTGTTATTTTAATAAAGACAGCAGAATAACCCTTTCCCTTTTTTTTTTTCCTTTTCTTTCTTTTTTTTTTTTTTTTTTTTTCCAAAAATGAGTTGTTCTAGGAGCAGTGGGAGGGGTAGGATCTGTCCTCCCTTAGGTTTGAGACCTCCACCTTCCTCCCACCACTGCAACCTCTTATTCCCTGGCTGAGCAGGAGGGTTGTCCCAGGCAAGGGGAGCAGGACACCAGGGAGAGCAGTCAGCAACATGGCCTGGTCTGCTGCCTTTCTTCTCCCCACACTGCTAGTTTGTGTGGAGCTTGAAGTGATGTCTTTCTCTCTAGGTTTGCTGCTACTTCCTCTGTCAGGCTTGGGTCGCTGGTCCAAATCTTTGCTAAGGGCCAGAGAGATGGTGTGGTTGCACAAGCCGTGTTTCCTTAAAAGAGCAAGGAAGCTAAAAACATGTGAAGCATTTTTAGTTAAAAGCACCGAGAGCGCTGGGCTGAGGCAAGACCGACAAAATTATACCCCGAACAGTGAGCCAAGAAATGAGGCTGCGTTCTGGTACTCTTCATTATAGCTTTCAAAGGTACTTCAGCTGCTATATACAGACACACCATGAAATGATCTCAAGTGAAAATTGCTGGAGGGGATGTAGCATTTACGCATTTCCCTGACTGTGAACTGAAATCTTTCTCTGTTTCCTGTCTGCCTCAAAGTCAAACCTCCTCTCAGACCTCCCCTTTCTCTCCTGCACCCCCTCAAGTGGGAGGAAGTGTCAACTTGCTTGAGGGTAGGAAGGCTCTGCAGAGAGACAGGCTGGATCAATGGGCCAAGGCCAATTGTATGAGGTTTAACAAGGCCAAGTGCTGGGTCTTGGACTCTGGTCACAATAACCCCATGTGAAGCTACAGGCTGGATACTAGAAAGAATTTCTTTACCACAAGAGTGGTTGGACAGTGGAACAAGCTGCCCAGGGAGATGGTGGAGTCACCAGCCCTGGAAGCATTTAAAAGAAATATAGATGTAGTGTTTACCAACATGATTTAAGCACTGAACAGGTAAATCAGGTTATGGTAGGGGGATTTAGGTTATGTTTGGGCTTGATGATCTTCAAGGTCCCTTCCAACAAGGGTGAGTCTATGATTCAAGAGTCCTGAGTCCTGCTCATCTACCTGCATCAGTGAATTCTGTTCTATCTATGGCTTCTTGTGAACTTTCCAGTGTAAATCTCTATTCTGCCCTGTCTACTGGGACAGAAAATGGGGAGACCTGCTGCTGCCTCCCTGGTTTTCTACTCTGTAACCCTGATGTGTACTAGAAGACAAGGAATGGTTTAAGGTGTTGTTCAGAACTGCATCTTCCTATCTCATTGCCATTTGCATATTGCTTTGGTTTTGAAACCTTGCACTGTGTTTTTTCCTGAAGGAGCAAATTGCATCTTCATCAGAGTCGTCTGCAGGGCACTTGTGTTCACACCAGTGTCACAGAGCAATGGGCTAATTTATTTATTTCTATTAAACATAGCCTCTGAGAGCCAGTGTTTCTGTGTGCACTTGTGTTCAACTTTGGGGCTGTTTTCTCCCAGGATTCAGTCATGGAGACAACCTCGCCATGGGCCCAGGGCTGTGGGTGTGATGGGAGCAGGGCCACCACAGCTCCGTGGAGCCACAGAATGGTTCATTGTGACTGATGGCTGGTGACAGTTGTTTTTTTTTTTCTTTCTGGGAGGAACATCTCATCAGGGAAAATGCCTGAAAGCCAAAACCTGTAGCGTTTGGCTTGCTGGATCTGATGAACAGCAGATATTCTGTTTAACATCTGAAAGTCTGTAATACTTTCACTCTACTCTGGCAGCAAGGCTTACTGATCACTTGCCCAGCAATGCCTGTGATATGGCTGCCTTCTTCCCTCCCTTTAACGATGCTGCACACAGCAATTTCCCATGCCAGTGGCCTGATTCGTGCTGGATGTTTTCAAAAACACTCTGATAGAACTAGATCGCGGGGGGAAAAAAAATGCTGTTTTGCCTTTGTTGAAACCCTGCCTCTCAAACTTGAAATCCTGTGGTTTACAGCTCAGACTCAAAATCTGCAAGGGAATTGCTGCAGGGCTGTGGAGGAGCCCTCTCCTGCTCATGTAGGGATTTGTCTAATGGGCTCCAACCCAGAGCTCAGGTTGCACATGCAAGTAACATCTCATGAAGAGTTTTTGGGACTGAGTGCTCTGACCAGCTGCTCTGCTCTGCTCTGCTCTGCTCTGCTCTGCTCTGCTCTGCTCTGCTCTGCTCTGCTCTGAGGGTAGGCAGGTTCTGCTGAGCTCTTGTGCAGCAGCAGGACTGATTACTTTTGTGACTCTTGCATCAAGGAGGCCTGGCTAAGACAAAGACCATCCTTAGGTGGGCACTGGAGGAAAGAATGGATGCACAGTGGCTCTGGAAATGTATTTTGAAAGTGATTTTTCAGGTAGTAGGAGCTCTTTGGTGTTTGATACATCCCACTGGCTCCATCCCTTCTGCCAGTGATGGAGCTGGACGTGTCCCACAGCAGCTGGTGGCAACGGAGCAATGTCCAAGTCCCCCCCGCCCCAGCACACATGGCCCCACACCTGCATAGAGAGGGCCATGCTCCCAGGACCAGCTTCTCCTGAAAGCACCAAAGTATCCTGGCAGAGTCTCTGCCCAAAAAACAGCTTTTTTTTGGTGGGAAGAGGGGGAGCAGCTTGGACAAGGTCACACTGGTGGCTCAGCTACTGTGGGCACACTCAGAGAAAATGCAGAATTATGGAAGAACTTCATAATCCAGCACATGGCCATTGCTCTAAGGAAAGAGATGTTCCTGCATTGGTTTCCCTGTCTAACACAGCTGCAAGCAGTGTCCTGAATCATGTAAACACCACTTTTTTAAAAAAAAAACAACCCTATCTAACCTCTTGGTAGCAATGATACCATGTTGCAGTGAGTCACACAGGCTAATAACGGTGTTTAAAAAACAATCTTTGTCAGTGCTGAGTATTTTCTCTTTTAATTTCATCAACTATCTTCTTATGAGGGAAGATTAATGACGCCTCATATCCTTGAACAGAGGCCTTCTCGGGACTGAGCTTTGCATGCATATCTCTTAAGAGATTACCACTGGATTACAGAACGGGAGGTTTTTCTTCGCTGCCGTAATGCGTGTTCCTGCATTGATTTGGCTGCTTCAAAAATTCCACTGTGCTTAGGCTCTGCTATACATAACTTCAGCTTTTTTTGGCATCAGCAGAACCAGCCCACCCTGTGTGCCTGAAGAGCTCAGCCTCACGTGCTGGTCATCCCCACAGGTTTGTCCTCCCCACCTTCATAGAATCATAGAATCACAGAATCCTAGAGGTTGGAAGGGACCTCGAAAGATCATCTAGTCCAACCCCCCTGCCAGAGCAGGGTCACCTAGAGCACATCACACAGGAACGTGTCCAGGTGGGTTTTGAATGTCTCCAGTGAAGGAGACTCCACAACCTCCCTGGGCAGCCTGTTCCAGGGCTCTGTCACTCTCACAGTAAAAAAAATATTTCCGGATATTCACCTTGAACCTTCTATGCTCCAATTTGCACCCATTACCCCTTGTCCTGTCACTGGTCATCACCGAGAAAAGCCTAACTCCGTCCCCCTGACACTCACCCCTTACATATTTGTAAACATTGATGAGGTCACCCCTCAGTCTCCTTTTGTCCAAGCTAAAGAGCCCCAGCTCCCTCAGCCTTTCCCCAGCAGTCTGCAGACCAGCCAGCTCTCCCTGGCCATAAGCCTTTTGGAGGGATGCTCTGAGCTGCTCTTCAGCTTTCAGCTTAGCTCAGGCAGACCACCTGAATCCTACACGTTGCGTTGGAGGGAGACTGTCCCCTTGCACATCCCATGAGAGTGGGTGGCTGCTGCTGCCCCCTCTGGACAGCCACTGGGGCATGTTTTGTGCCAGGGAGCAGTGGGAGCAGGGAACCTGTCCTTGTGCCAGCATCATTCCTGAGGGGCATCCAGGGAGCTCTCAGCTGGGGGTAGGTGCTCTGCCCTCTTGGAGCAGCTCATAGAGGCAGTGCTATGTCCAGTTTCAATTCCTCCACTGGAGTGGGCTGATTAGGATCTCACTCCAAAAGGTAGAAATATGGAAATAAAATGCTATTTCTGTGTGTTTTCACCTTCAGTATAGGAGATACATAAAATGATACTAAGTCAAGTGTTCTTTTTTAAACAGATCAGTAAAAAGCCAGTTGCTATCTAGCAGCTCAGACCAGCAGAAGAGAGAAGTAGTGAAATTTTTAATACATTTATCACTGACACAGCTTTGTTCTTGGCCCTGATTTTTCTGTTAATGGGTTGCAAGATGATGCTGCTCAAAGCAAAGCCCTGCTGTTGGGAGGCCCATCTCCCACCCGTGTCCAGAAAGATTCCAACACGAGCAAAGGAGCGTTAATCTTCTCTCTTAGGTCTAACAAGAAATCCACAAATAAACTGCATTTTGCTAGTTGTTTTGAAGTCTATAGTTGCTGATTTACTTTAAACTGCTGAAACTATAGCCTTGAGTTCCTCCCACAGAAGCTTCTGGTTGTAGAAAGATGCCCAGGAGAACAGGCGAGGTCTCTGGGTAATCTCCAGTCTGGACGTAGATCTCTCCTGGGCCAGTGCTCCCAAGTCACAGCACACTCTCCTATGGATTCACTAGCTCTCAGCAATGCAGGATGGGCTGTCAGGCACTGTGGTCCCAGAAGATCCTTTTTCTCCAGGGGCTACCTCTGATCAGCTGAGCCAGCTGCCAATGCAAAAAGTAGGGTGTTTTGGCTTTGGGAAGGGAACCTTCACATTAAGTGCAATCAGTCAGTAACCACAGGAAAAGTTGAGAGCCCATTCTTTCTCTGGTTTAACAGGTGATGTAACAGTGCTGACATCAAAAAACAGAAAACAATCACGTTGCTGCTATTAATGTTTCCGAGGCAATCTCTGGGTCATCAGCAACTCAGCTCACCAGATTCCTCCTGCTGCTCACGTGGGATTGGTACTGACAGTCGTGTCTAGTGCATATGTCACTGTTCCAATTAAGCTGTGGACTAGCTATGGTGTATTTGCATTGAGGAGCTTCACATTTATGGGATGACAGTGTAAGTCAAAGGAAAGAAACTCAGCTATGCAGAAAAAGCTTTAGCATTGATTAATTATAAATATCTCAAAAAGTGTAAGACAAGACACCAAATGCAGCAAGAGAGTAGAACTACTTGTTATTTCTAACCTTTTCTCTTTCAGGGTAGAACATTAGTCTTTTCAGTGCCTCATTAGATTCCTTTGTGCAAGTTTGCTCCGATATCCCACCTGGAAAGGGGGTCAGAGCTACCTGAGGGTGTGCAAGGTGTGCTGGCACACTCTGTGCTTTGGCACCAGAGCTCTGTGGCTGTGATAGCAAGGCAAGAGAACTGGGGGGCAGATGGGCTGGGAGGGTCTCCTGCAGACCAGCCTGGGATTGTCTCACCAGAGCTAAGGTACAAGTCCCTACACAGCAGCAGAGCAAAAGGTTAGCTGGATCCTCAGTATTTTATTTCTTGGATGGGTTGGGTTTTTTAATATTTTTTTTTTTTTTTTATTCCCTTCCATTTTATTTTTTCACAATGGAAACTGCACATGAGCTGTCCCTTCAGTAAAACAAAAAGCTGCGAAACTTTTAAGTGCTAGGAGCTTCTTGAAGCACTGTGCAAGACTTGCCCTCATTCTGGGAGGGACTGGAGACAACCAAACCAGTTACTTGCCTTGCTCACTGGCTGATCTTGCCTCAATGAGTCAGTGTGGGCCAACCATTGTACAATGTTTAGGTAATTAATTCCTTGCCTCAGCCTTCCTTGGGGTACTAAATATTTCAATAAAAGTTTTTGCTGTCTCTATGCTTCCCTCTGGATTCTGAAAGTATGTCAACATACTAGAGAAAAAGTTAAATTATTTCAAGCACCTGCAATAATAAAGACATTTGCAATGAAGGAAATACAGGCTTTGGTGCAGAGGATTGAAGGATGGTCTCAAGCCATTTGCTGACGTGGATTTGTAATGGCAGGAAAGGGGAGACATTCCTTTGCAGATTTCACATTGGATGTTAGTAACCACAGGAGCTGTATTTGATAAAGATATCAAATAAAAGAATGGTAGGTACTAACCTTTTCTTACCCATTGACGAGAAGGCAGGTACTGATAAATTCTAACTATTTTCTTCTCTTTTGAAAAATCAGTACCAGGTGAAGTGTTCTAGCAGGGTTTTCTTTCTAGTTATGGCTTTCTTAACAGTTAAGAGCTCCAAAATCATGAAATATTTGAGTAGTTTGTATAAAGTACATTTTAATATCTCTCAACATTACACAAACCACCAGTATTAAATTAGGCAACATAAAAAAACCCATTACAAAATATAAAACCCCCTTTCATTTAATTGTATAAGTAGAAACTTCTCTATGCCTGTAGATACCTTATTAGATTAAACAGTGTATTTCTGATCTGAAGGATTTTACTTGTAGCAAACAAGCAAATATTAACAAACTCTTGTGGTTTTGGGGCTTAGTAAGAAATTCAAAGGATAATAAGAATGTAGGAAAAATTGTAACAAAACTCAGTGTGGGATCTTATGGATGGGAAGGTGTTTTTTAAACCAAATCTTTGGCAGGGTGATGTTGCATCCTCACACCCATATACTAACATGCGCCAAGATAGATGGGTTCAGGTGATCTGGCCAGCACCTCTTGTGTGTAATGTGGAGAAGGGACAGTCGCTATGGAGAGAGTGGTATCAACTCCTCGCCATGCTTCTTGGGCTTCTCTCCACTGTCAAGAACAAAGTAAATGTTGGATGGATGCTGAGGGAGGTCTCCCTTAGCAGTCAGCAGCTGCTAGGGGCTGGTCTGAGGGACATCTGAGGATTGGCTGGGCTGCCCCTTGATATCTAATTGTCTTTGTTTGGACCATATAATTGAATTATAAGATCAGTCTCTAATTTTCTGTCCTTTTCCACAAGAAAAGGAACAGTATGTGCTATAGCCTTGTTGCCATCATCCTGGTGTTTGGATGCTGAGTGTTCTGCTGATGAGTTGTCTGCGTTGCAGCCTTTTGGCCATGATGCGACCATGGGGAATAGTGTCCTTCTCTACCAGTTCAGCTCTTTCTTGTAAGCCTCCTTCTTGTGCTTACAGACATTTACAGTCATGCTGCATTTGTACCAAATTTCTGATACAGTGCTGACTCTTCCATTGTTGTGTAGGAGATGAGACAGAAAAAGCGTGTCTGGAGTCCCTTCCCAGGCTTCAGTGGTGTCAGCAGATGAGGGGGAGTTACCTCATGCCAACTGCCTTTCCTTGCCAACATTTCCATCTCCCCATGAACTGTGAGGTCAGGACAATGCTAGTTTCAGTCCTGAGCTACTAATGTACTTGAACAAAAATTTAAGAGTGCCCATGTCTCCTCAGGAATCACTCACATGCCCCAAGTCAAATGAGTGCATAGATGTTTTGCTGGAGTGAGACCCTGCCTACTGGCTCCTCAGCATGAGCAGCCATGGGCTTTGGCCATGATCTCCTGAGGCCCGTGTGGATCTTCCCACTTGCACAAACACGGCTGCAATTTTGAGATCATCTCAGTGTTGTACTCCTTTTCAGAAATTAAGGCACGGTGAAGGGCCAGGGAATTATGAGTGGGTGAGGAGGGGAAAGCAGAGAGGAAAGATAAATGAAAACACATGCTTTGGATGGTGAGGCGAGAGAAGGTGAAAAAGTATGTAGGTGATCTGGTTTGTTTTAGTGGGTTTTTTGGTAGAGGGTGAAGGGCCACAGGAGTGGCTCCAGTAAGAAGCTGAGAAGCTCCCCCTGCTCCAAAATCCACACAAAGATCCATTAAAGGGACAACAGATGCATCTCAGTGATTAACATATGAAACACCTGAGCAGAGAAGCACTTAAGGTAGAAGATCTGTGCTGGGGAAGAAGAGCTGTGCTGGGGAAGGAGAGTGGTGCTGGTGGTTGGTGAGGAGGAAGGGGTAGAAGGTGCCCAAGCAGAAATTTCCCTCCAACCCATGGCGAGATGGCAGCTGTGCCCCTGCACTCATGGAGGAACGTGGTGGAACATTCCCTGAAGGCGCCAGGAGGGGTGAACTTGGCCAGTGGGCTTGGATTTTGTGGCCAGAGGATTTGCTGCCAGTGGACTCTGATTATGGAGCTTCGGAAGACCCTGGGCCAGGGGAGTTTGTTCCCGAAGCCCCCGTGACTCTGTGGGAAGCCCAGGCTGGAGCAGCTCTGGACCTTGTAGGAAGGACTCATGAAGGAGAGGTTCATGGAGGACTCTCTCCCATGGGAGGGACCCCGTGGGGAAACAGGGAAGGACTGTAAGGAATCCTTCTTCCTGAGGAGGAAGGAGTGGCAGGAACCACCAGCCTGTGAACTGACTCCAAACCCCATCCCCTGTCCCCCTGTGCCGCTGGGGGGAAGGAGGGAGAGAAACTGGGAACAAAGTGATTTGGGCTCGGGAAGAAGGGAGGGGTGGGGTAACATATGCAAGCCCTGCTCTGTGTGTCTGTGTCCTGTGTGTGTTTGATTACTGTGGGGAGGACTGTGAAGAGAAGGGACCTCCAGCAGGGAAAATAAGACACAAATGCACGGGGGTGAAAAGGGCTTGTGTGTTGAAAGGAGGGAGAATTTGGGGAAAAGAACAGATGACACGGCACAAGAAGCAAGTGGAATGGGCTGTGGAAATGTACATCTGACCTGCCCATCAAATTGCATATTCAAAGGTGGGTCATACCCACTTTTGTTAGAAGCACTTAAAACTGGGACACCTGATACACTTCGTATGGAAAAATGCACTCACCAAACCTCCTAAAACAAACCAGGCTAGCTGGACTGGGTCAGGATCTGATGGCAGGGAGGGAGAGTGGGACATCTGTGTGCTAGGTTCAGGAGAGGCTCCTCCAAACAGGGAAGATGGAACTAGCCACAGCGTAGCAGCTGCTGAGCTGTTCCTATTGCATTCAGGAAGAGGTACTGGCACTTTGGTCCCATCTGGGATGGGGCTGGATGTGGGGTTGGGCTTTGCCACACTAGTCAGCTCAAGGTGGAGGTTGCTCCTTGGGCTGGAGCTCATGGCACTTTGCTGCTGCCCTGTTGGCTTTTTGCTGGAAGAGAAACCTGCTGGCTCTCACCAGACCTCCAACCAGCACATCTGTCATGTGGGCAGCTGGGGAATTAGAGCTCTGGGTTCAATGTGCACATCAAGCATTACTGCTGAAGTCTGGCCATACAGGTCTATAGCTGTTTTGGCTAGAGTACACTTGAAGTGTAGATGCAACAGGAGAGGTGTGTCTCCTAGTGGCGTTTCCCAAAAACTCCACTCAGGAGCATGTTCAGATAGTCATATTTTTGGACGAATGCTTTCAGGATAAGGCCCTACAGGATCCATGGCTTATGAACCAGGTGTGTAGGGGACATATGTGTGCTTGCAACCCTCGGGTCTCTGCAGACATCCTAAGCCCTCCACACTCAAGAGAGAGAAGGTGTAGAGGACACCAAGGAACACAGCTGCTCTACAGTGCCAGCATCACTGCCTGGAACTTGGATGCCAGCACCTAAATTTCCTTGGCATTTATTAAACATCACTCAAGATTGGGGCAGAATGGGCTGGTAACATTTTTCTGTCTTGCATATAATTGCAGTCTAGTGGCCTTGTTAAAATGCTTGGTTTTATGATCTGTTTTTCTCCTAAGCAGCTGTTTATACACTTTATTAATGGTGACTAATTAAATCCCTTGGATTAAGTCCTTTGGAGGCTATCCAAAGACGTAAACCCAAATAAGCCTGGGCACCACGATGAAATACAGTCACTAAAATAGCTTCCCAAAAGCCATGTAAGCAGATTGCAAATGGACCGAAGAAGGATCTGGTGAAAAGAGGTGGGTGGGAAGATATACAGTCATCTGAACCCAGGGGAGAGTGGAAAGAGGATCGAAAAGCCTTGAAGTTACTTTTGTGCATGAGATCTTAAAATCAGCATCTTGTATTTATGGTCAGCTCGGGTCACTAATGCAGTTCTAAGCCAAGGGGCAATGAGGAGACCTACAGCCCTGAGCCATCACACCACTGTGCTTGGGAAGGCCACAAAGCATCCTGAAAGCCATCAACAGCTGCACAGTCAACCTATTGACCTCATGGTGCCGGATGGTAAATCCCACTTGGAGGCAGCCTGCTTGGCTTTAAAAGGCATTTGGGCAGGCAAGAGGAAAAAAACAAAACTATTAAGGGCAGGGGAAGTTTCTGTGGGCTGTGAAGTTGGAGGAAGGAGGTGGAGAGCAGCGTCAGAGCCACAGGCTGCCTGTGCTGGCAGGGCCTAAGGACCCTCCCTGTCATGGCTGTGCCTGGGAGCCCCAGACTGACCCATACTTTGCCTTGCAGCTTGTGGGGCAGGATAGGGGGTGTGAATGTATCAGAGGAGACAGAGGTGGAGAGGTGGAGTGAGGAAGAAATATAATTTGTCAAATGTTGACCCATTTGACCAATGTAAGGCAAACCCCTTTCTCCAAGGCAGTGGTCACTTTCTGAAAGTTTGGCCTTGGAGCAGTGGTGGGCAAGGGCTGCTAAGGCAGGACTCAAAAGACAGGTCTTGGGCATGTGCTGCCCAGATTTTTTAGCGGTCAGATGTATGACTGACTTTGCAAAGATGTGGCAACAGCTTTTCCTCTGGGAAACTTTGAGGGAGTTCCAAGACCCAAGAAGGCAGGGTTGCAGTTTTCATCTCCCACCTTGGAGCTGCTACACTGGAAACTAGAAATGCATTTGCAGGTGCAGGTGACTGCAGGTCAGCAGCACACTCATTTATGCTTCTTTCAGAGGACAGGTGAGACAGTTGCTGCTTCCAATTAGCATTTAAAATAATCTTTTCAAATCTCTCCAGCCTGCTGGAGTGGGAATTGCAAGAGCTATTTCTCGTTAGCTTCCATGGTTTGGTGGCAGCATGGCCTGGCTGCTCATGCCAAGGGGGCTGTGCTGCCACGTTGTCAACATCCTCATGTTCTCTGGTCCAGGTTTTGGTCCTAGGAGGGTGCTGGGTTTTGATGGCTTTCCTGGGATTTGGGCAAAGAATGAGAAATCTTGAGGGTTGACTGAAGTGCTGGCATTCACCTGTAGTCACTTTTATCACTCTGTGCTTCAGTGGTGCTGCAAGCCTCCAAAATCAGGCAAGAAAAAAAGTGTGTGTGTGTGGGGAGTTGTGCTGTTGCCTGAGGAAGTTGGGCTCCTGTTGTTTGCTTGTTTGTTTGTTTTCTTTCTTTCCTTTGATTGCTTTGTTTTTAGTCTCTTCCAGACAGCTGGCTCTTTCCCATTCATCAGAGTAATTGATGATGGCCAGTGTGGCTTTATGGAAAATGAAACTCTTCTGAATAGCTGGATCCTCCTTCACTTGCTTATTTTAATGAGATGATATGAGATAAATGGGCTTGTTGTGGTCAGTAATACTGCCAGTGCCATTATCATGCACTTCCTCTGGACTGGGTAGAAAAGCCTGGCATGAAATCCCTGCAGCACACAGCCTGCAAATTTAAAACTGGGTAAAGGCTCAGTCATGGTATTGGTGTGAGGTCTGTCAGTGCTATGCTATGAGGACAATACCTGGGTGAAAGAAGTGCAAAGTTTTTGTTGCCTACAATTTGCTGGAGGTACAAAGGCTACCTCCAAGAGGGACACATGAACTGAGTACTTTTCTCCACCAAAGTTTAAGTTTGAGGCCCATGAGTGGGACTAATGTGGGCAAAGAGACCTTTGTTTGTCAGTTCATAAGCCCTCTGCGAGATGTTTTGCACAGCACCTCTATGAGTGTCACAGAAATGTCATTTATTATGATAATCATTAAAGGAAGTACTTACAGCAAGGTCTGGAAGCACCTTGACCACACTCAGCACCCCTCCAGGACACGTTGTCATATTCAGCAGCATTTCAGGTGCTTTCTCTTGATAACTGAGCATGGGAACTAGGGGGCTAAATGTCATGGCTGGTCCTGCTTTGACACCTTTGCAACTGAGAAGCCAGAAATGAAGGGGCAAGTGAGAGCACATGGTGATGCTACTGGCATAGGTGATTTCCAGCAAAAACATTGGCCTGGTGGTTTGGCCACTGTACTTCAGTGCTGGGACAGGATGAGTTGCAGAAGCAGGGTCCTGGTGGCAGTTGACCCCATTTCCACAGGGCTGTGGAGAATTAATCAAATAGATAATAAAAAAAATAGAGACAAAGGGGGAAACCCTGGCAGTATTCATCTGATCCATCTCTGTACAGCTGTGTAAGGGCATCTTCCTGCATCTCCTGAAGAAAATCCTTGGGTGGAATGATACTGCAGCCTCCTGTTGTGCTTCAGACTTGGGTGTCAGTGCACAGACCCGCCAGTGAACGGGTCGGCCAAGGAAAATCGCACAAAGCCTTGACAAGTGAGGCAACGTTTCACAAGCAGCTACAACCTGCTTGCAAAAGGAACTGGGTCTCGGCTCTGAGGAGCTGCGTAGATGCTTTGCCTCCTTTGAAACAGGGCCATGTTAGAGGCACAGAACTGCCCCCACGGACCTGGCCTTAAAGTGTTTCATAAACCTGTCCAGGCCTCTGAAGTCACTGAGGTACTTTTCACAACTGTTCTGCATCCCATGGGGATCCACTGGGGACATTAGGACTGTAGCTCTTCTGAAAAAAAAAAAAATAATCAAGCTATTTTAAATGAAATTTAACTGTATTTTATTTTTTTATTGGCACTTATCAGAAGTCACAGTTTTGATGCAAATTACTAGAACTTTGCACATTTTCATTGGTAAAGGGTATATTATTCATCTTGGTTTTGGCACAAGGAGGTGTTTCTAGTTCTAAAAGAAAGCAGCCTGAAAAAACTTTGAGGTTCTTTTTTGGTTGTGGTTTTTTGGGGGTTTTTGGTTGGTTGGTTGGTTAGTTTTGCTTGTTTGGTTTTTCATTTGTTTGGGGTTTTTTTTTGCTTTTGTTTTGTGTGTTGGTTTTTTTGTGGTTTTTTTTTTTTTTTTTCCAAATTACGTTCCATACTCGAAAGCATGCAAATGTGAAAATTTAAGTATTAATTTTGAAAATCCTTATTTGGAGTTGCACTGCAACTGCAGCATCAGGTGACAAATCTCCAGCTGTGGACCTTGCATTTTTTTTTTATTTTTTATTTTTTGCAAAGGTTGTAAACAATTGTGCATGAATGGCAAGTTGCTTGTTGCTTGTCTTTTTCCTTTCCTTTCTTGCGGGGGCAGTTTGGCTGCCGGTTCTTGCACTGAAGGATTTTTAGAACAAAATAAAATAAGGCTGACCTCGACAGAGCTGCAGCCGTGTCTGCCAGTCGGCAATGAAGTTTCACCTGCCTTCTGGTGGGCGAGGAGGGGCTGTTGGCTGTTTACGGTGACCCTGCAGGGGTTGGTTGCTGTTGTGGCCCCTGCTTTACCACATGGTTACCCCTTGCATACTCAGCCATGATCCACTCTGTTGTGTGTCTGGGCACACAGGCCTGGATGGAGATGCCAGCAGATGGTTTGTGCAGTCTAGTCCCAGGCACAGAACGGGACAAGAGGCGTTCAGGATGGAGGTTACCGGATGGCTGAGGTGGTGATGCAAACACCACCTGGTCTTGTGCCCAGTTTCATGGCTGTAAGGTGCCTGAGGGCTGGGGGAAACAAGGAGCACTCTTAGACCATGTTTAGCTCAGGAAGCTGATGCTGCACTTCTTTTGCCAGTCCTGAGGGCTGGAGATGGGGGTCTATGCACCACTGGTAAATTTAGGCTGCTACTTCTCCCTCACCAGCAGGGGAGAGAGAACCCTGGTCATTGCCCAGCTCATCTGTGACAATGGTGAGCATGACATAACAAGGCAGGGCTCACTGAAATTTGGCACTAGGGCTGGACCCATGAATGGGAGGGCAAAGGAACATGCAGCCATGGGGCTTATACTGTACTGGGGGTGCCACTCATGCACATCCAGCACTGTGTGTTGGGCCAAGGAACCAGCCCAGACAGTAGCTCAACATGTCCAGGTCCTTTTTGCTCTCCCTGGGTAGGGCACCTCACCAGCTGTTGGCAGGCAGCTGGAGTATCTTTCCTGGACAAAAATTTCCTTCCTTAGTAAACATGGACAGTCTTGAACCCACCCTTATTTGGTGTCTTTATGTTCACCTGCATCTTTCAACCCTTTTTGAGGCCTGAGGTCTAAGACCTCAGGATGGCTGAGCTGGGCCTGTGACTCAGGGCACCCCTGCGATTCAGAGTGAGGAAACATCTCTGAGCTGTGTGATGGTAGGAATGAACATCTGCACATGTGTGCCTGTGTGTGTGTATTTCTGAGAGGTCCCTGCATCCATCTAGGTGCTTGCTGAGGACATACTGTGGCTCTCCAGAAGCCTATTTTAGGCAATTCCCACTCCCAGCTACTACAGGTGTAATTCTGAGGCAAAACTCATGTCAGGGTCCTCATTTTAGGTTTATCTTGTATGTCTAAGTCTGCTTACACATCCCATTGCTGTGCCTCTGCTCCATAGAGAAACCACAGACTGAATGTCATGGCACAGCTGGGAGGCTTTGTCTTCCTTGACCAGGGGCAGGTTTCCTTTAGGAGCTTTTCCCCCATCAACTAGTGCTGCAGCCTATGCGGTTGCTCCTTGCTCCTCCACTGAACTCCCACCCAAAATTTCCTCAGGAAATAATATGACCCTCAGCTGAGCTATACTGACATGTTCCCCAAGCTGGCTCAGACCCTGGCACCCGTCCTACCTGCAGTCCTGGCTGCAGCCTGAGGAAACCTGCTGGTTTCTGTGGTCCTAGGTATGTGTGTATGTGTCTTCTCCAGTGTGGAGCAGTTTGGTTTGAGAAGGAACCTACCTTGGTTTGCCATGCAGAAAAAAATAGCCACAACCCACATGCTGCCATATATACCATGGAAGGTGCTTTTGAGGGATGTGGGGGGACCAAGCACCACGGTGGAGGAAGGTACAGTGTCAGCCTGAAGCACCAGTGTGCAGAAGGGGGCCGGCGATGAACCTGAGCATTTAATGTCTTGCACTACAAAAGCCATGTCAGTAGCATGAGCTTTGCAATAAAAATGGGCTCGTTTGGGGAAGAGGGAAGAGAGGATGGCTGGCTGAGAGAGGAGAGCACGTGGATGTGAGGCCAACCTTGTTCCTGACACCAGTTGCACCTTGGGCTCCTTGGCTTTTCCCAGGAAAAAAGTGGATCCAGTGGTTGGGAGAGGGTTGTGGTAGATGCAGGAAAAGGAGCTGTTTGGTGGAAATGAGTGGGACTGGCTGAAAAGCAAACTGGTGTTTATCAGGCAGGCAGCATTTTGCAGTTGCTGGCAAAGCCAGCCCAAGGCAAAGTGGTGATACACAGCAGAACCTGGGAATGGCTGCTGGTGAGTGTGGCATGAGCAGAGGCGCTGGTAGTCAAGCACTGATAGTAAGTCCATGCTGCTCGCCTGCTCTGCTTCTTGCCTGTTTCTTTCCCAGTTATTTTTGCACCTCTGCCTTGGCTTTTGCAAACCCTCTTGCAAGGCTGTATTGAAAAAAGCCCAGCAAGACCAGCAGCAAGTAGCCACTGAAGGGCCAGCTCCTCCTTGTAGGGAGGGTAAGAAGGCAAATAACCACCATGTATCACAAATGATGGTGGTTTCAAGGCCTCTCAGCTATGATGTCAGGCAGGACCTGATCTCCTTCTGTGACCATGTGTCCCACCTTTTGGATGAGGGGGGGGGGTGTGGACATTTCTACCTGGACTTTGTCAAGGCCTTTGACACCATCTTCCACAGCATTCTTCTGGAGATGCTGGAGAATCATGGCATAGACAAGCGTACTCTTCACTGGGTAAAAAACTGGCAGGATGGCCAGGCCCAGAGAGTTGTGGTAAATGGGGTCCAATCTAGCCGGCGGCTGGTCACCAGTGGTGTCCCTCAAGGCTCTGTTTTGGGGCCAGTCTTCTTCTGAGGGGATTGAGTGGTCTCTCAGTAAGTACGCAGATTACACCAAATCAGATGGGAGTGTTGATCTGGTCAAGGGTAGGAAGGCTCTGCAGAGGGACATGGACGAGGCTGAATTGATATGCCAAGGCCAATTGTATGAGGTTCAACAAGGCCAAGTGCCGGGTCCTGCATTTGGGTCACAACAACCCCATGCAAAGCTACAGGCTCAGGGCAGAGTGGTTGGAATGCTTTCCTGCAGAAAGGGACCTGGGAGTGCTGGTTGACAGTCAGATGAACATGAGCCAGCAGTGCGCTCAGGTGGCCAAGAAGGTCAGTGGCATCCTGCCTTGTATCAGGAACAGTGTGGCCAGCAGAAGGGAAGTGATCATGTCCCTGTACTTGGCACTGGTGAGGCTGCACCTCTGTTATGGTCTGGGAGACCCCAGCATGGTGTGGGACACCCTATAGAGAAGGTCCTTAGGACTCCGAAAGCCTGGAAGGGTCAGTATTCCCACCACTTCCTGTCACAATCTATAAAAGCCAGGGGAGCTGGAAGCAGAGTCCTTCTCCCTTCCTGCTCCCTTCTCCTTACCGGGGCTGCTGCTGGTTCCTTCGGTTTCCCACGTGCTCGCTCCAGGATCCAGCTGCATCGGATGCTGGGAGGAGCCGTGGAGGTCCCCCCTGGAGTGGCCCTGCCCTTCCCATATCCCTGCCATCCTCCAGATTGGTTTGGTATGTAAATACCTACTTCCCTCCCCCACGTTTTTAGCCTTTTCCCTTGTCTTACATTAAATTTGTTTACAGTTTCAGTTTCCCAAGTTTAAGTCTCTTCTCCTTATTCCCCTTCTGTATTTCCTTGGGAGGGTGGAGGGGGGGGTAATAAGAGAGCAATTCTGTCATCTGGTTTTTGGGGTTCACTTTTAATATTTAAACCAGAACAATCTCAAGTACTGTGTTCAGTTCTGGGCCCCTCCCTGTAAGGAGATTGAGGTGGTGGAGCATGTCCAGAGGAGAGCTACCAAGCTGGTGAAGGGTCTGGAGAACAAGTCATGAGGAGTGGCTGAGGCAACTGGGGATGTTTAGTTTGGAGAAAAGGCGGCTATGGGGAGACATCATTGCCCTCTACAACTTACCTGAAAGAAGGTTGTAGGGAGGTTGTAGGGAGGTGGGTGCTGGCCTCTTCTCCCAAGTAAATAACTACAGGAACAGAGGAAATGGCCTGAAGTTGCAGCAGGGAAGGTTTAGATTTGCCATAAGGAAGAATTTCTATACTGAGAGTGGTCAGGCACTGGAACAGCCTGCCCAAGGAGGTGATGGAATCACCATCCCTGAAGGTATTCAAGAAATGTGTAGATGTGGAACTTAAAGGCAGAGTATAGTGGCCAGGGTTGTAGAGGTTTTTGTGGGTGTTTTTTTGGTTGAGTGTGTGTGGTTGGGTGGGTTTGGGTTTTTTTGTGTTGACAGTTGGACTTGATGATCTCAGAGGTCCTTTCCAATCAGGACAGTTCTGTGATTCTGTGACTGAGCCTTGCATTTTGTTGTCTTAACTCATGTCAGGGTGGCCACTGCTAGGGACACATGGGACATTCTTGGGAAGGCTGTGGCTTGGCCCAGCAAACCTCAGTGTTTAGACCTGATCTCTGCCTATCTGACATTCTAACTTAGAGGCAGACGTGAGGTGTTAGGCACGAGATAGCTTAGCAATTTTGCTGATGGTGGCAGAGAAACTGGGTTTTAGTTCCATTGGGGCTTATCATGGTTTCTGCCAGATAGGAGGATCCCTTCCTTGGATCCCTTCCTTTCTATCACTTACGGGTGTGAGGGCCATTGGGAAAGTTTTCCTTCATCCCATTATGGACAATGAAGTAGATAGATAACTAGTTTGTATCCAGTGCATGCAGCAGAAAACAAAACGACAAAATGGTTCCAAATTTGACAAGGAGAAAGACAGGGCACCTCGGTTTCACCTTGGGGTGCTTAGTCTGCTCCAAGCAGAAAGCTAGTTATCCTAAAGTAAACTTAGCTTTAGGATGTAATATGTGACCTAGAAGCAAAATACAGAGCTTTTCTAAATCAAGTGGGGTTTTGGTTATGTGGGAGCAGTGTTTGGGCAGTGAGCAGTAGTGCAGTTTAGGTCTGCATTTCCATTTGTGGTTTGTCCAAGGAATGTAATTCTTATCTTCAGTGGCCCAAGCTTGGCAGTGTCTGTGTCCTGGTTTTTATGTCACTTTTGCCATAACTTGCAGGAAACTTTTCTCTGTGTTTATGGGATTGGCTCACGTGTGACCTGGGAGGGAGTTTGGTGGGGCTTGATTACTCAGTGTTTTTAATGGAAGTGGTCAAATGTTTTTAATGAAAGTCATCAAACAGGATATTGCAACTTAAGGGTGAATCGGCACTGGAGATAAAAGTGTAGTGAAGATACGGGAAGTTAAATATTGCATCCACTGTGAGAAGGGAGGGGCTGAAAGGACAAAGGGCTGCTTACATCTTCAGTAACTTTTAAAATACCATAGTTAACAAAACCTGCTCAATTTTAAAAGTTTGCTTTTAAAAGTTGCTTAAGTGTAGCACTGCCCCTGTTTCATTCAGCAACATCTCTGCTGCACACAGTGCATGGGGGACTTTGACCATTTCAACCCTGGATCTGCAAGAAAAAAAATATCACAAAAACACAGAACCACTTAGGTTGGAAAAAACCACCTTCGAGAACATCCAGTCCAACCATTAACCCCACTTTATCAAGTCCAGCACCAAGCCATATTCCCAAGCACCACATCTACACGACTTTTAAACACATCCAGGGATGGTGACACAACCACCTCCCTGGGCAGCACGTTCCAATGTCTGACAACCCTTACAGTGAAGAAGTTCTCCCTCATGTCTAGACTAAACCTCCCCTGGTGTGGCTTGAGGCCATTTCCTCTTGTTCTATCACCAGTTACTTGTGAGAAGAGACCAGCACCTACCTCTTCACAACCTCCTTTCAGGTAGTTGTAGAATGATGAGCTGTCCCCCTCAGCCTCCTTTTCTTCAGACTAAACATTCCCACTTCCCTCAGCTGCTCCTCATAAGACTTGTTCTCAAAGCCCTTCCCCAGCTTTGTTGCCCTTCTCTGGACACGCTCCAGCACCTTGATGTCTGTCCTGTATTGAGGTGCCCAAAGCTAGACACAGTGTCTGAGATGTGGCCTCAGCAATGCTCAGTGCAGAGGGATGATCACCTCCCTGGCCCTGCTGGCCACACTATTTCTAATATAGGCCAGGATGCTATTGGCCTTCTTAGCCACCTGGGCATACTGCTGGCTCATAATTCAACTGCCTATCAATCAAAACCCCCAGGTCCCTTTCTAACATGTCGTTAGTGGGATGATCACCTCCCTGGCCCTGCTGGCCACACTATTTCTAATATAGGCCAGGATGCTATTGGCCTTCTTAGCCACCTGGGCATACTGCTGGCTCATAATTCAACTGCCTATCAATCAAAACCCCCAGGTCCCTTTCTAACATGTCGTTAGTGAACAGCATAGAATCATAGAATCATAGAATCTTAGGGGCTGGAAGGGACCTCGAGAGATCATCTAGTCCAACCCCCCTGCCAGAGCAGGGTCACCTAGAGTACATCACACAGGAACTCATCCAGGTGGGTTTTGAATGTCTCCAGTGAGGGAGACTCCACAACCTCCCTGGGCAGTCTGTTCCAGTGCTCTGTCACTCTCACAGTAAAAAAATTTTTTCGGATATTCACCTTGAACTTCCTATGCTCCAATTTACACCCATTCCCCCTTGTCCTATCACTGGTCATCACTGAGAAAAGCCTACCTCTGTCCCCCCGACACTCACCCCTTACATATTTGTAAACATTGATGAGGTCACCCCTCAGTCTCCTTTTCTCCAAGCTAAAGAGACCCAGCTCCCTCAGCCTTTCCTCATAAGGGAGATGTTCCACTCCCCTAATCATCTTCGTAGCTCTGCGCTGGACTCTTTCGAGCAGTTCCCTGTCCTTTTTGAACTGAGGGGCCCAGAACTGGACACAATACTCCAGATGTGGCCTCACCAATGCAGAATAGAGGGGGAGGAGAACCTCTCTTGACCTACTAACCACACCCTTTCTAATGCACCCCAGGATGCCATTGGCCTTCTTGGCCACAAGGGCACATTGCTGGCTCATGGTCATCCTCCTGTCTACCAGGACCCCCAGGTCTCTTTCACCTACACTACTCTCCAGCAGTTCAGCCCCCAACCTGTACTGGGACATGGTGTTGTTCTTCCCCAAATGTAAAACTCTGCACTTCCCCTTGTTGAATTTCATCATGTTTCTCCCCGCCCAACTCTCCAACCTATCTAAGTCTCTCTGAATGGCAGCACAGCCTTCTGGTGTGTCAGCCACTCCTCCCAGCTTAGTGTCATCAGCAAACTTGCTGAGGGTACATTCTATACCCTCATCCAGGTCGTTGATGAAGATGTTGAACAACACCGGTCCCAGTACCGACCCCTGTGGGACTCCACTAGTCACACACCTCCAACCAGATTCTGCCCCATTGACTACAACTCTCTGACTCCTTCCTTTCAACCAGTTCCTAATCCACCTCACTTCCTGATCACCAAACCCATACCTGATCAACTTTTCTACAAGGATGCTGTGGGAGACGGTGTCAAATGCTTTACTGAAATCAAGATAAACCACATCTACCGCTCTACCATCATCTATCCACCTAGTAATTTCCTCATAGAAGGCTATGAGGTTAGTCAAACATGATTTACCCTTGATAAAACCATGCTGACTGCTCTTGATGACCCCCATGTCCTTGATGTGCCTGGAGATAGTGACAAGAACAAGTTGTTCCATCACCTTTCCAGGGATGGAGGTGAGGCTGACCGGTCTATAGTTACCCGGGTCCTCCTTCTTGCCCTTCTTGTAGACTGGAGTGACATTTGCTATCCTCCAGTCCTCAGGCACCTCACCTGTTGCCCATGATTTACTGAAGATGATGGAGAGTGGCCTAGCAATGACCTCCGCCAGCTCCCTCAGCACCCTTGGGTGCATTCCATCTGGACCCATTGATTTATGGATGTCCAGATTACTCAACTGATCCCTAACCCAATCTTCATCTACCATGTCAAACTCTTCCTCTATCTTGACCTCTTCTGGGGCTATATGAATCTGGGGCTCATAGGGAGACCCTGCAGGAGTGAAGACAGAGGCAAAGAAGGCATTCAGCACCTCTGCCTTCTTTATATCCTCTGTCACCAGGGCTCCCACCTCATTCCTCAATGGGCCAATATTGCCTCTATTGCTAGTTTTGCTAGCTATGTACTTGAAAAAGCCCTTTCTATTATCCTTAACCTGACTTGCAAGGTTAAGTTCCAAGGAGGCCTTAGCTTTCCTAATTGCCTCCCTACATCCTCTGACAACAGTCCTATATTCCTCCCAAGTGACCAGCCCCTCCTTCCATGATCTATAGATTTTCCTTTTCCACTTAAGTTTGCCCAGTAGTTCCTTCTTTAACCATGCAGGTCTCCTAGCACCCTTACTAGATTTCCTAACCATTGGGACACTCTGATCCTGTGCTTGCAAGAAGTGGTCCTTGAATGTTGACCAGCTATCTTGAGCTCCTTTATTTTCTAGCACCCTGTCCCATGGGATTTCCCTTAATAGATGATTGAGGAGACCAAAGTTTGCCCTGTGGAAGTCCAGGGTTCTGGTCCTGCTGGGTATTTTGTTCCTTCCACACAGGATCCTGAACTCCACCATCTCATGATCACTGCAGCCAAGGCTGCCATTGACCACCACTGCTTCAACAAGGCCCTCCTTGCTGGTTAGTACAAGATCCAGCAGCGCTCCTCTTCTAGTCGGCTTGTCCACCATTTGCATTAAGAAGTTATCATCAATGCATTGGAGGAACCTCCTAGACTGTGAAAGGCTGGCTGTGTGAGTCTTCCAGCAGATATCAGGGTAGTTGAAATCTCCCATGAGGACCAGCGACTGTAGTTGTGAGGCTGCTTTCAGTTGCTTGTAGAAAGCCTCATCAACCTCCTCACCTTGATCAGGAGGTCTGTAGTAGACCCCCACAACTGTGTCACCCGCACCTGCTTGCCCCTTAATTCTTACCCACAGAATTTCAACATGCCCCTCATCAGCCCCTGCATGAAACTCAATACATTCTAGTTGCTCTCTCACATAAAGAGCAACCCCACCACCTCGCTTCCCTGCCCTATCTTTCCTAAAAAGCACATAACCATCCATGGCCACATTCCAGTCATGTGAGCTGTCCCACCATGTCTCTGTTATTGCTACTAGATCATAACCCTTAGCCCGCACACAAACCTCTAACTCCTCTTGCTTGTTCCCCATGCTGCGTGCATTAGCATACAGGCATTTCAGGAAACGAACAGAGCACACTGGTGGGACTAAATCCTCCTTGGACGACCTGACTTTGGGCCATGGTGTGTTCCTCTTGTGCTTGTCCCTAACAGGCCTGGTTTTCTCCCCTTCCCCCTTCACATCTAGTTTAAAGCTCTATCAATGAGCCCTGCCAAGTCCTGCCCCAAAAGCCTCTTCCCCCTCTGGGACAGGTGCATCCCTCCTGCCACCATCAGTCCAGGTGCCTCATATAGCATCCCATGATCAAAAAAACCAAAACCCTGGCTATGGCACCAATCTCTTAACCATTCGTTGACCTGCAAACTCTTCCTATATACCTCCCTACCCATTCTTGCAGGAGGGATGGAGGCAAACACTACTTGCGCTCCAGACCCCCTAACTAGCTGTCCCAGGGCCCTGAAGTCTCTCTTCATTGCCCTTACATTTCTTGTAATAATTTCATCACTGCCAACCTGAAAAATCAGCAGCGGGTAGTAATCGGAAGAATTCACAAGATTGGGGAGTTTCCTTTTAACATCCCTAATCCGAGCCCCAGGGAGGCAACAGACCTCCCTGTGAGATGGGTCCGGCCGACAAATGGGCCCTTCTGTCCCCCTCAGAAGGGAGTCACCCACCACAATTACTCTCCTTTCCTTCTTGATTGAAGAAGTCCTAAGGACTCGAGGTGACTGACGAGTCCTAGGCACTTCACTAGGTAAGTTTATCCCTCCAACTTCATTTTCCTGTTCCTGAATTTCCAACGCCTCGTACCTATTCTTCAAGGGCAACTGAGAGGGTGGAAGGGGTTGGGAGGATTTTTTCTTGCCTCTTCGAGGTCGGACCTCCTTCCATTCCTTAATATCTCTTAAGTCCTCTCCATCTGCCTGGTGACAGGAGGGGAGAGGATCCGTCACTTGCCCAACCTCTTCTATCTGCCCCTGCCTCAGGGTTTGACTCCACCAATCTATTTCACTTTCACATTCTGTAATGGCCCTCAGTCTTGCAACCTCCTCTGTCAGCTCAACCACCTGCCTGAGGAGATCATTTACTTGCTCACACCGCACACATGCGCTGTCACCGGTTCCCTCTGATACCAGTGCCAGACTCAGGCATTCACTGCAGCCAGAGAGCTGCACTGCTGCGTGCCTGCTTGGGAGGCACTTTTATGAAACATCAGTTGTTGTTCTTTGCCACCATTCAAGTAATTAGTAGCTTTTAGGGCTCTTTTTCATGTGTTTGTTGTAATGATCAAGGAAAAAAAAAATTGAAAATAGAGGACGGAGGATTAATCCTTTTCAAGGAGGGGAAATGCAGGGGAAGTGAGGTCCTGCAGAGTGAGTGAGTGCAGATCCTGCTGCTCCCAAGGAGCACTTCACTCTTTCACAAGAGTCTGAACTAACAGGCAGATTATGTCTCTGGTAGTTGGAGGGGAACTGACAAGGGTTGAGCAAGTGAAGCAGAGTAGCTGAAAACTGGAAGAGTGGGAAGACATTAGTTTTATCTTAGAGCAAAACCTCAAGATGCCAGTACCCCCAGACTTCCTGGCATCTGGCCAACAACATCAGACACTGCTGATGTTCAGATCTGACAGTGACCCCAACATGATACAGTTTTTAGCTGATCTTGCAGACAGCAGGACTCAGGCCATACTGCACCAGTGCAAAGAGGGGCCCACAGGACAGTTGCCATTCACCTTCTGTGCCCTCCAGAAAAAAATAAACACAAAAAGACACCTGCCACATGCTTTTGTCTTTTTTTTTTTTTTTTTTTTTTTAATTATTCCTTCATATTCAAACTTCACAAACAGTGTGAACTTGTACAATACCTCAGAAAGTGAAACTTACAAAAAAAGTGCTGGTAACATTAAAAAAAAAAAACAAAAAACAAAAAACAAACATCATTCTTAGCAACATCAATTACTCTTCCACACAAAACAGAAACCTTGTAAAATTTATTTCCGTATTTTTTTTAAGGCGTAATACTTCCGTATAAAGTATATGCAAGAGATAAAACTTCACAGTATTCCAAAATGTCACAATAATAATAATAATAATATAGTATAATGAAGCGCTACAGTTAATTTTCTTTTTTTAATTTTTTTTTTTCCTGTTTTAAATAACAAATACAAGTCACAGGTAAATATACGTGAGAAAAATACGAGGCTAATATTAAATGGCAGGTAAGGATACTCTCACTGTAAGAAAAAACTGGCAGGATGTGTGTATTTATTCTATATTTTAAAGCACTTGATAGAAAAGGCGTATGCAAGGTGTTTTTTTTTTCTTAAACAATTTTCTATTTGCTTGTTTTTGATAACTGACATACCATTTACAGAGTATAATGAGAGAAAAAAAAGGAACTTAACCCCTCAAAACTTTTGACCTGCTCTTCACATCGTCACAAACCATGTTTCTTGAGAGATGCCTGTACAGCGGGGTGTGTGTGTGTGTGTGTGTGTGTTGTGCAGGCGGCAGCGCGCAGGTGTGCGGATGGGTGGGTGTGCAACCACACACACAACCCGCCAACACGCATCGGTACCAGTGGAGACCGGTCTCCCGCAGAGGGTCTCCACCACTCTGGAGTCAAATCCTGAAGTCTCTGTGCTGGCAAGACGGCCTCCGAGGTTGTCGTCGGTGGTTGCCTGCATGAAGACCCAAGGATTGAGGCCTGGGTGCAGTTTGCCATTCACTCAGCGTCAAATGACTGTTGGGAGTTTCTCTGTCCCCAAGAAGATAACATCCCGTTTTATTTCTTACATCCGCACACCCGAGTGCGTGCTCCCTCCTCCACCAGATAGCTTTATTATTGATCTTTTTTCCCCCCTTCCACAGAAATGGAGCAGAGACGGACTCCCGCCGGTGCTGGGAGGAATGGGAGGGTGGAGGGAGGTTCCCCCTCTGCCCATGCACATGGGCCCCTGGCCATGCCTTGCCCCCTGCGCTCGCCTGCCCGTGCCAACAGCAACAGCCACTCAGCCCATGGGGAACAACAAAGACAGCAGATAGCATTAACACATCATTAAGGTGCTCAAAGAAAAAAAGGTGGCTCCCACTCCTGGAATGGGAAGCCACGTAAGGTGCTTCAAAAAGGTTGTTGGTTTTTTTTGTGTTTGTTTTTTTTTTTTCCTTTTTTTTCTTTTTTTTTTCTTTTTCAGTTTCAGACATTTTAAAAAAAGGACTGACTGAGCATGTGGTACGTGAGAGCAAGGCCAAGAGTTTTGAGACTTCTGACATCCTCCATAAACAAGAGCTTCCTCAGGGCAGGATGCGTTTTTGTTTCTTTGCTTCTTTTATTTGTTTTGTTGTGGTGGTGGATCAGTTTAGATGCAATTTTATCTTCATATAAACAAACAAACAAAAAAGTAACAAACCAACCCAACGTGTGAATTAGCAGAAAAGTCAAACTGCGTTATTGGGCTGAGTTTTCGTTTTTGTGTTTCTTTTTTTCCTTTTTTTTTTTTTTTGCCCATTCATTCAGTTAGCACCGTTCCTTTTTATTCTGGTTACAACCCAATTCCTTCTGTAATTATTGGATGTACAGAAAGGACCAAGTAGTTGTTTTTATTTTTTGTGTTCTGTTTCAAGAGCCCAACCATAATTCCTCTGCTGCTGCTGTGTTTGTGTAGCGTCTGGTTTCATGAGCTTAAGGAGAAAGGTTAGTCTGCTGATATTAAGGTTGACGTGTGTGTTTGTATGCATACACATTGTTCTATACATACACACTGCATGGAGTACATTGTAACTGGAGATAAAGAGAACTGGGTTCAAACACATACGCACTATCTTCCCCTATGTATTTGAAACAGTCTGGAGCTTTGATTTAATTATTTTTATTTTTTTTTTAAAGTGCATTTAAAGCAAAATAACTGGCATTCACATACCCCATGGAAAACACGATAGCAGTGGAAAGCTTGACTGTGCTAAGCTCCTTGGACTTGACAATGCCAAAAGCAAATGGGGCAGTGACAGGCCTCAGTGTAGGCAGCTAATCTTGGGCAGCACCATTGGCAAAGAGGGAAGGCAGGAGGTGGTTGAAGGGAAATTGCTTTAGAGGTTGAATATTTGAACCATTTCAATTCCAACATAACTGAATCATTCCCAGTACAGATTCCTTGGTCATGATTCATGACCTCTGTCTTACAGATGTACGTCTGACTCTCCCTAGCTCTGTCTTTCATTGATACTTTGTGTGTGTGTCCCAAGTGCCAGCATCTATTAGGAATAAGGCACTGCTGAAATTACAGTTTTACAAAAGATGCAAAATAATCCAACCCTAACAATCCTGACTGCCTGCACTGTTATTCTCCTCCTCCCCCCCTTTTTTTAGGGGGGGAATATTGCATGTGATAGAGTTTATTCTTATGTTCTCTGTGTCCAAAGTAAGCCTTGGACAAATGTTTTAAGTCAATCAGCACCAATTTGGGTAGGAATACACACTTTCTTGGTATATACACACATACGCAGACTGTTAACTGGGGGAAATAACTACACTGTTCCCCTGCTGCTCCCCCTGGCTCAGCCAAAAGAGCAGATTTACAGCCCCCTGTCCCCAACATTTTCATTTACTGGAAATGATAAAGGGATTTTTCATTCCCATTACCCAGGTGAGTACAGGTGGATTTCTGAAAGGGCAATTTCCTGGAAAGCCTGCGTAGTTCCCTGCTGTGTGGAGGAACAGCATGGGTGGGCTCTCACCCTTGCACTTCCTTGCCAGATGGACACTTGTCAGGGGCTGCTTTGCACCAGTTCTTAAGATCAAAAAATCCTCTACGGTGTAGCTGGCTCCTCCAGGGAGTCAGGGACACTGACTGTGCAGTGGGCATGTCTGAAGGGAAGTGGGGGCAGTTAAGTCCCTGTCTTTGCCCGCAAGCAGCTGTGGAGTGCCAGCTGCTCTTCTGTTAATGCCAATGTGCTGTTTTCTCTCCATAGCTTTGACCTGTGAACAAACCATGTTCCAGTAACTGGGTGGGGTTTATTTGCCCTCAAAATATTGCAGTCAGCCCATCATAACATGCATTTGCTGTGGCAGCTGGTATATCCTTCTCCTGCTAAAAATGATCCATCAACTACCTTCCCTGAGCCAGGATCCCACTGGCTCCTCTCACCCTTCACCAAAGGCCACGGCTGCCTCATAGAGCAGAGTAAGTAGAAAGTAAGAAAAGCAAGTAGACAGTAGGGGTTACAGCAAAGAAAGCATCAGACCAGACAGTCTAGCATTTAAGCTCTAGGCTGGTCAGTTTAGCCACCATCAATAAAATGGACTGAGATTAAGGGAATCTAAACTGCCACGGACTGGGTTTTTAGAAGTGACATAAACCTTGGGCTGGAAATGTGTTGCCTTTTTTTTTTTTTCTTTTAGTGGTTTAAAAGTCATCTCGATAAGGCCACAAATTGCATCTGTCTTGTCAATGTAACTGCTTGCAAATGGCATGAATGGAAATCGAGTGAGAGTTTCACTCAGCTAGGATAGGAATGGGAGAGATGAGCCACCCCATGCCCACTACGACTGCTCTGTAGAGAAGAGGAGCATCTGAGGAGGTGGTGGTGGAGGGTGTCTCCTTGGGAAGACCTGCTACGTGTGGAAAGGGAAAGGAGCTAAAAGCATCTCTCTGCTCCCCTTCCCCTTACCACCACCTTACTGTTTTGCTGGACACCTATGGACAAGTAGCAATTCTAAAGAGCCTCCTGCATCTCTCACAAGTTTAAGTTGGGGAAGGGGAGGAGGTTGGTATAATTACAAAAGGGGAAAAAGAAGGCACATGATTTTTCTCAGTCCTGACTGAACCCACATTTTGAAAGCAAGGGCAGTTTAGGTGGAGGGCAAAAAAGTGCTCAGTCGAGCAGGTGCTCACTGAGAAGAAATCTCAGAGCAAAGGAAGAAGGAGAATAAAAAGGAAAGGCAGGAGAAATGAAGGCCACATTCAGCTTTCTGTCTGCTTGACAGTCTCAAGATTTGGCTGCATCATTGTCCAGGAAGGAAAAGAGTCTGGTTGGTCTCAAATGTAGCCCAGTTATATATCTCCAGTTTTTGTTATGGCTGTTGGTGTCTTCCTCCTTCTCTTTTCTCCAGTCCCATGAGTGCCTGGAGCACTTAGTTTTTTTAAGCCTATTCTTAAAAAACTGAGAACATGGCACATCTCTTTGGTCCTCCTCAGTCTCTACTTCCCCTCAAATCCAGAACCACTGATCAAACTGAGTATTGCTCTCTGCTGGTCACTCCCACTGTTGGGCTGCCAAAAAGGCTTCACTAGCAACTGAAAATGCAACCATCCTCACGGTCTCAGTTGGATTGGTGAGTTGGTCACAAAAGGCACCAGCCAAATGATGGGCACACAAGGGCTGCTGTTGACTGAGAAACTGAGATGTCATTTACAGAGGTCTCTATGAGCATCATGGCTCTCAGTCAATTCAACACCTCATGTGTCACCATGTCTGGGTACCATGAGTTTTCTTTCTCTGACAGTGGCCTTTCTCACTCCTGTGATAGATAGGAGAAGAAGTAGAGCTGATGGCCTGGTTTTGGGATTCCAAAAAACAGTTTTGCATTCCCCCCCCCAATCTCTGCCTCAAAAATGCAGTTAGTTTTTCTCTCCCCATCCCACCATCCCGTTTCAAATTTGCTCAGGAAATCATAAGGCAGAGTAATGAGAAGTAGGATCACCAACAGCTCTATGAAGACACAGGGTGGTGAAATGCTTCCACATAAACTCACAGTCCAGTGTTTGTGACATTTCATAAATAACTTTTTTTTTTTTAAAAAAAAAAGAATAACACAAGAACAATCCCTTTACTTACTCATCTGAAACAAAATAAACAGCAGTGGCTACAAACTTCTTCTTGTAACAATTACAAAAGAACTCCCAACAATACAATCCCCCAACTTTTAACACACGCCTTGAATGTTTTTTTTTTTTAAAATTTTTATTTTAAACCTCAAAACTGCAGCATATCCTTAAGGGCAAGCTTTTCAATTAGTTTTTTCTTTCTCTTCTTTTTTTTTTTTTTTTTAAATAATGTGTTCACCAAAAAGAAAAAAAATCCACAAAACAGTCTTGTACCAAGAAAATGCATTCAAAAATAGAAAATACTACACAACAAAAATATGTACCCTTCCTTTCCAAAAGAGTCTTCACAAAAATGTAGAAAAAAGCCAACCATTTTTTTCCTTTCCTGAACACTTAACTTTCAACCTAGGGCACAATTATTTATTGACTTATAATGTCTGTTTTTGCATAAAATATGGAAGATACAAACCAACTACCAGGACTGTGAAGTTACAAACAACACCTCATTATTCTCCCCACCCCACATTCCCTCCTTAGAAAACAAAACAGAGAAAGCCAATGTTTCAACAACTGATTGAAAGCCATCAGGCTAGGAAAAACCATCAGCTGATATGGGGATTCGAAGATACTGGCATAACAGGAAAATCATCTGCCTTTTAAAACGTATGCTCTTTGCATTTATCTCAACACAAGTCTCTGCCCCACCGTACTGAAATGACCAGGCACTGAGGAGACAGGACACTGCCAGGAAAGTGCCAAGAAAGACCTGGCAGGCATTTGGGGTGATGAGCCCAGGGACAGCATGTGTGCGCGCGCATGTGCCTGCTCACAGGGTGTTCTACTCCCAAAAGAACTGTTGCCATTTTGAAAGACAGAGAGGATGTTTCCATATGCCTTAAAAAGTGCAAGGGCCATTTCTGGATCATAGTAGTTAAATATGCAAAAGTTTTACTACGCTTCATAGTCAAGTCCATTTTTCTGGCAAAGGCAGGTTCTTCAACCAGAGTTAGATCGCATCAGTTCATGGCTGGGAGTGGGTAACAGCTGAAAGCTGGTAGGCAAAAAGTGTCACACCAAGGTGCATCCAGAACTGATTTATTCAGTGGGAAAGTATTTTGCCTACCTTGAACAGTGTTCAGGGGGTATTGGGTGATTAACACAGCCAAAAGACCAACTGTTTGGACAGCAATGACACCTAGCAGTGGGGATTTAGGTACTATGGGGAAGGCAGCTGGGTCTTGCATGCATTTGGCTAAATCCATCCTTTCTGTACCTCCTTTGACTTCATTGCCATTACATCTGTCTGCACCAGGGATGAATTTGCCACATGTGGTTCTGGATTTTATGACTGTTGGCCATTTAGGAGCCTGACCCTGCAAAACACTGTGCTAAAATACTCTGGATTGCAGAGCTAGGATCAAAGAGGATTCTCTCTTCTTTTGTTTGAGATTGTTTGCTTGTTTTCTTTCTAGCATATCTTTTACAGGATGCTTCCACAATAAGGAAGAAGAGGGGAGCTTTTTCTTAGTCTTTTCCACTGCGTGGCTGTGTGTTTTCCTTTTTTTTTTTTTTTTTCAAATGGCAAAAATGTGTTTGTGTTGACTTCCAGTGCATTTTTTTTTTCAAAATTCAAAACAAAAAGGAAATATTACTTCTCCCATCCTTCAAAAGGGAAACAAAACCAAAACAGATTGATAAAGTACAATACAATAAAAATCAGGCATTATAAAAGACAACATGATGTGCAACAGCAATACCAAAGGAACAAAAATAAAATATATATATATATTAGGATACAAGTATGAATGAGCCAAGAAAGCTATCTAACCCCACTACTGGATGATTGGTAAGCATTGGTTAAGAAATAGGTAAGGCTATTCTGAGATTTCTAACTTAACACAGTTAACCACTGCTTCTCTCACACCTTCACTTCCTAAATTTTTCACCTTTCACTCACTGGTCTTTTATGTCTTGAAACTGTTTTTTTGTGTTTGTTGTTTGGTTGTTGGTTGTTTTTTTTTCCTTTCCTTATTTTTTGGTCTACAGTAGAATTACATGCTAACAACAACAACAAAACAAACTCAAGCTTGTTGTGAGAGTAAGTTGGTGCCACATCCATGATGCAGAAGAAAGAAGACAGACAACAGAACCACCGCATTCAGTTTTTCACATACAAAGCATATTCAAGGGCAACAGCATAGTTGACCAAAACAAGTCTGGAGGGGCAAACAGCAGAAGCTGTCAGTTTACACCAGCAACCAGAGCCTGGTCTTTTGCCTTTACAGGTGTCCTTGAGGACAACAGTAGCTCAGTTGACATGTGGCTTTGCCATTTTTGTCATCTGGAGGAATGGCTGAACTGCCATCTACTCACCACTAATTGCACTCCTGGTTCGATGGAAAGCCAAAAGGAAAAGGAAAGGTAAAAAGCTCCTAGCTAGGGCCAAAACTATCTCTTAATCACCTTGGATGATGTGACAAGTCACTAACCAGTGTGATATGAAGATCAATGTGGGAGGGCACCTGGCTTGCAGGCCATTTGGGAGCAGTCTTGAAGCAAATTCAGACTGTCTAAGCTGATGTGACAGACTGTTCAGCCTCCTCCATTAGGGAAAAAGTGATGAACACTGAC
>NW_009953386.1:3313988-3322312 GCF_000747805.2 Chaetura pelagica | reverse complement strand
AGAAAGCATACGCTCTCTGTTGCTTTCAAAGTGCCTTCATAAATGTCAGCATTGTCACCAGAAATGCATTCCCTACTAACTCTGCTATAGCACATTGACTGAAGTTCCATCGTGATTCCTGGCATTTTATTTCTGGTGGAACTTCTGAAACATAACATTTTCCTTGAGGGTAAGCTCTAAAATTACCAAAATGTGGAAAATATCACTACTATCTAATTGAACCATAACAATGTCACAGAGTCCCAGCAGAAACTCAAGCTGATCCTCAGCAGTGCTTGTCAACGTCGAAAGGAATGCACAGAAACAAAATGATCAAACAGTATAGGGAGGTTCTGTTTTGGATCTAGCCCACTGGCCAAAGTGATTTTCATTCAAGAGAAAAGGTGCAACAATTAAGGAGGATGACAAATGGGGGAGAATTATGGAAGTTAGTGTTTCTCCATCTGGAGAAAAAAAATAGGGCATTAAGTTATGCGGTATCTCTAGTCAGCAACATATGTTTTGGCTTCTTAAAATAAACCTCAAGTTATCCTTGGTTTCTCAGTCAAGCACTGTCTACATGGGGCTTTAGTATCATGCTGAAAAAAAAAAAAAAAGAGTTTGTGCTATATTTAAATGCAGTTCCAGTTAAACTTGTTTCAAACTGACCACGTAAAAAGGAACAACTTATTTAAAAGCCATTAAAATTACACTATCACACTTGTGCCCAGGAACTGATCTGGTCGAGCACTGTAACTGAGTGGGAACACAGGCTGGAATGTGGCTTTTATAAATTGTTTGGTTCCTGTTTACATGGACTAGACAGGTTTTGTTGAAACTGAGTCAGCTGGAATCAGGTTTAAACAGGCTGCATTCAAACCTAGGTTTGGAGCATGGCTCAAAGCCCATTTCTTCAGGTTGCAGTACTTTTAAAAAACTAGTGCAAATGGCAACTTATCACAGCATTGCAAGCATGCAGTGTTCCTCTCCTTGTCCAAATATGGTTGCTATCATGTCACACAAAGGAGGAATATGCAGCAATCAGTCAGTCAGAACAGCTCAAACTACAGAAGTTTTATTTTACCACAGCAGGAAAGGCACTCTGGACACAACAGGCTCAGTAAACCCTCAGCTTCACTTTTTTACTGGAGCAGTCCACTACTCCTCTTTGTCAATGCAAAACAATCTGACAGTAGCAATATATGCAGCTGCCTTAAATAAGAAAACAAAACGAAAAACTCATTGAAACAAAAAAGGAGAGTATTGGCTCATAACCTGAATTAACTTCAGCAGACAGACTTAATTTCCTCCTATATCATGACTACGTAGCTGTCACTACTCTTACAGAAGTAAATGCCATTTAGAAACTCAAGGTGCTTTCCTGCCACTGTATTATGCTGGTTCTCAAATGAACTGTGCTTTTGCTGGGCATCAGCTGCCTCATTCCTGGAAGATGACCATCCAGTGGTTTTCTTCTTACAGGATTCCTGCAGATGGCTCAGAAAGAGCCTGCATGTTCTACTGTCCTGCCTGCTTTCAAGGGAAGAGTCATTTAGTAATTTAACACTACATCAGGGGATATCTTGAGGACTTCTCTCTGAGTCCCTTCAAGCCAGGATGGATGAAATCTAAGAGCTTGCCAGAAAAACACATCCTCAATTCCAAAGTTTCTCCTGGTTCCAGACAGACTTGTTCATTCCTGCCCAGGACTTGTCTCTTGTATATTAATCTCCTCTAGTTCTTGATACTTTTCTCAAATGAGGCAGCCCAACAGACTGACCAACAGCAATCAGCTTTGTATTCTGCAGCTCTAAGGTCTGTGCTTCCAGTTCCTTGGAATTTATGAAGCCAAAATGTCAGCTTCAAGTCTAAGAAGAAATTCAGGGCACTACTAGATTTCTGACCACCTGATTACTCTAGGCTTTACTTAGCAATTAGTCGACTACCTCCCATTTTTTGTCCATGCAACCTCTGTGTACATTATCCAGTCAGCCCCTCCACTACAAGACCAAAGCAGATACACTCGTTTTGCATTCTTCTCCCAGTTGTAATACAGAGCATTTTTCATGATCCTGTTTTATCTTCTGGCTGAAGTTACAACTATAATCTTACTGAGGAGATTCAACACAAAATTTTGAGAGTTTTTAGACCACAAAGAGCTACAGCAGAGATGGATCTTGCTGTGCATTACTACTGTTTTCTCTCATAGTATGCTTGTCACAAAGTTAATGACCAAGGCATGGGCCAACATGCATCATGACTGTAAAAATACTTATCAACTTGGGATTCTATTTGGTTCCAGCCAAAAGCATGCAAAATGTTGAGTATCTGAGAAATGAGACTAAAGATCTTAAACTGTCAGACAGCATCTTTGCCTAAGCAGGAATATTCCTTATTGTACTGAATTCCCTGTCATACTTTCTTGTCCAAATGTTCCTCTTGCTCCCTCTGGAACACCTTTAATCGAGTGTTCAGGATGACTGTTTATTGCACTGTTCCCATAACAGCCTCAGAAAGAAGTGCTTTTTTTCAGTGACCTTCCCCTTTGGTAAGCCTGCTTTGTGGCTTCACTTCTTGAGCTGAGAGATCATGCTTATACTGAAGAGATGCTAATCACAGTTGAACCTCGCTGAAGAAATCCTATCTGACAATGCAAGTTTTGACATCTGAACTAGGAATTGGTATTCTTATTTTGAAGACTTATCTTGGTTTTCATGCTGAGCAGTCCTCTTAACTCTCTCACAGCCCTAAAGAACACTTCAGAAAAATGGGGGGAAAAAAATCTGTAGCACCCTGAAACCTGTGATGCCTCTTCAGCTTCTATTATAATGCACTTTTTTGCCTTTTTTTTTCTTTTTTTGTTTTGTTTTGTACAGAAGCTATCCAATACAGCTATCTCAGTGTCTGACTAGTTGCTTAAAATAAAGATAAGCCCAGTTCTCTTTCAACCTGGTCAGGTTTATGGTACATCGTGTTTTCTGTGCCTTTCCCTTTCTCTTCTACCTTCTTGCTTCATTGGCCCTTTCCAATCCCACCACATGTAAATACATTTCAGTAGTGCAATGCAGTGCAGTGCAGTCATACTTAGTGCAAAAATAAAAAGCCTTATCCAGACCAAAAAAGCACAAACTCCCTTCCCACCCCACCCAGCCCCCAAGAAATCAGCTCTCAGTAAAAGTATATGAATGCCCCAAAACAATGGGGGATTTGCAGTCTCCCAGCCACAATTTCACACGCCTTGTTTTTTCTCCTCCCACTCAATGAAGAGATCTCATTAGCAGACAGGACATTTACCAAAAACATAGTAAGTCAAATGACAGAAATTGGAAAGGAGACAAGCCATTGTCTGGGGGCTGCAGAAAGAAGAGAGAGCTAAATGGATACAGCAAAAAGGTCAGTAGTGGTTTTACACAAAGTTGGCAGATGCAAACTTTGCAAGGGCACACCATGCAAAAGGCATGTGTAAGTGTGGATAAAAAAACCTAAAAAGCTTCCCTGTTCCCAGTATACGGTCCTTATTTCAACAGTGCCCAAGCTTAAGGTTCTGTAGTGCAATCAACTCTTCAAAGTGTAGCCACCCTAAAACAACTGGACAGATCAACACTAACTTTAGTTTTCTCCCTCTCATGCAGACAAATGCGTGCGTGGACAACTCCCTCCCGCATCCTGTAAATACACACACACACATATATATATTTTTTTTTTCATAGCCCTTCTAGGGCTATGGTGGGAAAAGTGGGAATTCTAATGATAGGCATATAAGCTTTTAAGTACCTCAAAATGATAACACATAAGAATAACAGAATAAAGCTCACTGATAACAAAAGCAAGTGGGTTACTGAATCTCAATCAGCCCATACCTCCCCTAGCCTATCTATCTCTTTTAACAAAATAAAACATCTGCCAGGGATTGCTGCCACTCATTAAGTTACTGCTTGGGGAAAACACAACAAAGACTTCAGGGTACTCACTGGTTTGGAGATTAATTTCAGTTTGGACAGCCACAAGAGCCTTCATCTAACCCTCATAACTACTAGAAAGGAGTGTGGGGAACCACTAAAACAGTGTAAGAGGCCACAACAGGGAAGGAGGATCAAGAAAGGGAAATGTGTGGAAAAAGGAACACATCAGGGCCATACTGCTGCTGCTATACTAATCTCACAGTATATAGAAGAATATTGCATGCTGCTTCAGGTAGGCTCAGGCACAGGCCTTCTCATGCCTTCTGCCTCTTCTCCCATTCCCAGTCCCTTGTTGACAACCATAGCCCACCCCAGAAGGTACACAAAAGCAAATAGCAATAAATAAACCAAGAGCTAAACAAGAAGCACATTCCTCCTCTCTGTCCTCACCTCCAGGCACACAGATACCCTCTGTTTCATCCTAGTGCAGAAAAGATTTAACAGCATTTCGCATGCACAGAAATAAGGAAAGAACCTAAGAATCTAAGTAAGGGTGCAGGGGTCCTGAACATCCACCTCCAAAACAGAAAAATCTCAGGCCATAAGGACTTCCGCTGTTTATCTTTACCAATGAGCCTATAGTGAAAAATAAGGAGATCACAATGAAATCACCAGCCATGGTAAAGGGTCAACACCTAAACCCAGTCTCTCTGGGTTCAGACCTACAGTGGTGTGTCCCATGCCAAAGCATACAGGAAACACAAACCAGATAACATTTGGTAGCTCTTCTGTAATGTCTCTAAACATCACCTTAGCCAGTATAATCAGCAGCAATGGGTTTTCTTGCTGTTCAGCTGTGTGCACTTTGATGGTGTCCTACCTGTTTGCTGAAATGTTAAGTTCACATTAGGCTACATGGTTCCCATCCACTCTCCTTCATACCCTGTGCAGCAGCACTTTAAAAAAGAAAAAAAGGTCTACAGAAAAGCTTGATGTATAGTTTGAATCTGGGGTTACATAATCCGATATCACAAAGAAACAACTTTATTTCACTCACAGAAATACGTGATGACAGGAAAGGTAGGGCCAGAGTGCTTCTGGGTAAAGCAAATTAGAGATCTAGAATCAAGTAACTCCAAATACCCAAACACCCAAATGCTTTTACATTGTTCTGGCAACAGAAAAGTGACACGGCAAATGCGTAAATCAGGGAAAAGTAATTTCTGTGTATCATAGATCTACACTAGCTGTTGTGGCTCACTAATTATTTAAGATAAACATGCCATCACCAATCAAACACAAAGGGGCTAAACACTTATGGAATGAAAGACTCAAGGCTATTTACGACTCTATGGCCAAAAAAGGTGCCACATCTTGTTCAAAGGGAAGCAGTTGTCCTGCCCTGTACAGTTCTTTTTAATTAAGCCTCCCAGCAAGGAGAGATTATTTAATTGCAGAGCCCTAAACACAGGCAAAATCTGCCTAGTGGAGTGAAATCAAATCTTGAGTCAGGTTTATGAAAAATATAAATTTTGGGCAGAAACATGCTCAGTTGTAGAGAACAGCCTTGTGACATCTTAAAAGGTGTATATGAAACTAGTTTTTAGTACTGTAGCTTTCTGTTGGACTGCATAGACTCTCCCTGTCAGAGAAAACGCACTAAAGTCAACAAAAGAAGATGTGGGTCCTGCCTGCAGAATTTGGCCCACAGAGTATTGGTCCAATTAGTTTTCAGGATGAAGTACAGACCTTAGTGATGCTGACAAGAAAGGAGACACAATACATCCCGCCTGAACTGAGTAGACTGTTTATCTTACGTTTGATAACAAAAGCTCATTCTGGGTGGAGTTTATGAGAAACCACCAATTTTATGCTTCATTTCATAGTAATAATTTCTTTGAATTTGAACTTTGGAGCAAGGATCAAAGGGGATGAATGCTTGCCACATATGAAACTGGGAATTAATTCTAGATTTAGAGGATCCCTATGAGATTCACAGCAGTCCGAGCTACATCCTGGCATTAGGACAAAGGAAACGGCACCCCAAAAGACAATGAAACTTGTTAAAGATACTTGTGAACAAGTAGTTCTGACTCAAATAAAGGAAAGAGTAATACCTCTTCCACCAATAAATAGGAACTATAATTTTTTTAAAAGTTACTAATACATTAAAAAAGAGCAGCAGCAGATACTGGAGATTTAGTCTTTTCCTGTAAGTGGCACGGGTGAAGAGCTAGTCCCTTGTATGGAGTTCAAGCATTTCTCCCTACTGAGAGGCCCCCCCAGTCTTTGGTGCAAGCACCCCCAAGGTGGGGGACTCTTCTCATATTCAACCTTGCAGCAAAAAGCTTTTAAATCCCTTTCTGTCCCTGTACAGTAGCATAGAGCAACATTCTCTTAGCACAAGATTCTCCCTCTCGTGGTGACAGTGTTACCTACTTCAACTGTTGTGTTCCTCAAAAGCTGTATAACACAGAAAAGAAGTGCAAAAAGGAGCTGAATATAAATGCTGTTGACCACCAAAACATGAGACCACGAACTTACATTAGCCCTAGAGGTCTACTTGGTCAACAAGGAGACGGAAAATTAAAGTAATAATGAAAACTACACACTAGAATAAAGCTAATATTTGGACAGGGTCTTCCCTTGATGTTTATGTCATTCAAGGCAAGTCTCCAAAGCAAAAAAACTGTACAATTATAAAGCCAGTGTCACCTTCTGTTTTCTCCTTAGTCAAGCAGAAAATACGCACGTATGACACGAGTTTCTTAGAATACCACAATTCTCAAGATTAGTATTTCTTCAGAGAATGAAAAAGAAAGGATACATGTTCAAAAAAAAGCAAGATTTCTGGATTCACAAATGACTGACTGTCTTTTATGTAAAAGATATGTTAAAATAGTGTTCACCAGCTGATTATTTTGTTAGTTTCACTTTCCCTTAGGCAATTGTATCTGTACACACTGCTTTCTAAAAGTACAATCTCTAGTGTGGATAATCTACCTGTTTGGTACCATCCTGTTTGTAAAACCACTTCTTAGCCTAAAAATATAAACTGTAAACTGTATAAGATGCAAAATGAACTGAGGTGTTTAAAAAAGCATTAGGAAAAATAAAAGGCAACAAAGAAGTTAAATCAAGAAACACATTAATCTAGTAATTATCCTAAATTAATTACTGAACCTTACGAGGATTAGCTGGGGAAGGGTGGAATGGGTACACAGACGTTTAAATGATCAGGCATTCTCAGTGAAGCGAGAACACTCTCAACAAAAAATATGTGTGATTCAGCATTTAGTCAAAGGAAAAGACAAAGAGTATGGTCAGAAAATGTGGACCACTGAATCAGCACTCTGTTGCAGCAGCTAACTGGAATTAATTTGGCTTAATGGGACAAAGCTCATCCTTTATGTAACAGGGTAATCTACTTTTGTTACCTGCGCAATTAATATCGAGTGGACAGTCTCTTCCTTCAATTCCAAATGGATATACACAGAGTAAAGAAAAGCCAGACTTAGAAATTGCTGCTGGAAGACCATAACTCCTAAACTGCAAGTAGAAAGAAAAAGGATGTGGTAGTGGCCTCCACATAAGTGCAAAAGGCAGATGACAGGTGTCTGTAAGGAATGCCTGCACTTGATGACTCCTATGCTTGAAGTTCTCATTTAACTATCCCGAGATGTAGCATAGGTCACTCCTTCCCTCTCTTCCCATTCCAAAATTACTTTTAAAGTTTATTGATTTGCAGTGACACAGATTTCCTCATTCTCAGTGAAAGCACAGTTTGCAATTGATATGAATTGATTTACATCTCTCATTTCTTCCAGTCTTTAGTTAGGAGAAATGAGATAATAAATACCTCCTCCATGACCCTCATCCACTTGATTTTGCACATTTTCATTTAGGAGTGATATATTATTGACCAAAGAAATGCAGGTCAGCTGAGATACACCTGAATTAGAAAAGCAAAAATGAATTCTCATGCTCTTGTAAATTTGCACTGTTACAAAGTTTGGATCTAGACTTGCTGCCTGGGCCATCTGTTGCAAGATGAGAATACAGAGAGAATACTCCAAGCCACAATGCTTGGGTGTCAATTAACTTCCTCTGGGCTATTTGGATCTAGATGCTGACATATCCCTAGTGACATTTTCTTCAGCAGATCCGTGGTGACAATTAAAATCCAGTGAGACTGACCCAAAACTCACAACCAGCAGTAATGTGGTGTGAAGATAAAAAGGCAATGCTCACCTTGGAAAGCTTTTGAACTGAACCCAAACTTGCAGAGGTTGTTTTCATTTGAAAAAGGGGGATCAACTGGATAAGATGCAACTGGAATATATCCAATTCCTGGCAAAATCCACTGGCCACATTTAGCATAACGGCACAGAGAATAATATTTTTTCTACCCTACCTGCGTGCAGAGGGCAATTTTAGGAAATC
>NW_009953386.1:3309298-3313941 GCF_000747805.2 Chaetura pelagica | reverse complement strand
CTTCTTTCTTCAAGGCTATGAATGGTAGAGGAAAATCTGACATAGACTTCTGCAAATGGAAAAACCGGACACCTTAGAAGAGAGCTAACAGATAATCTTAATTGTCTTGATTAATTGTTCTTCAGATGTGAAAGGGTAGCAGGGAACAATCTCTAACTTTTTGTAGACCCTAATACTGTTTTACCTTTTCTTTAAAAAAAATCAATTTCCTATATCTTGCTACACAGAGACTTAAAAAAGCCTGAACAGAATACTTGTAAAGACAACAAAGAAGCCAATAATAAGAAAAAGCACACTAGAGCCTTGATAATGATTGTTAAATGCTTCAAATAGCTGCAGCAGTTGATTGGATTGTGAATGATACATGTGAAAAATAATTTTTCTATTATTATAGGCAGATGCAAAAGTTAAATGATTATACTATGTATATATATTGATATAGAATTGCTATATATATTGTGTACTGTATGTTCTAGCTTTCAGAAATACTGTATTGTAGTGTACTGTACTTAACTAAGCAGATCTAAATCGCAACTTGTAATTTTCCACAAAGTCACTAGTACTGTTAACAAAACCCAAAAAGCCTATTTTCTTCAGTAAAAGAAATACATACTGTTACAGTCACAGACATTTTGACTATAGAGAGACAATGTACACTTAAGCAAAGAAAAACCCCAAACCAAAATAAAAACCTCACCCCAAAACCGACCAGCCAAAGTTGTTGCATTTATCATCTTACTCAAAATGGGAAGGGAAATGCCACCAATCTAATAAGAGGAATAACATTTATTCAACTTTGTATGAGCAAAAATGAAAAAAAATGCCCCCAAAATCCTTTCTAGGACAAGGAGAATCTGCCACCAATTGGGCAAAAGAGTTAAAGAATGAAAAGCTACTTTTAGGGCCAACATGATAAAAAATAGGCAGCTGTAGCTAAACATACTTACTCATCCCAGTGTAAAAAGAGTTCTAGAAATCCTGCAGTACCCAAGCATTACATACTGAATACTCTCACCAGTTTAATCTCCTGACAATCTGTCTTCTAGACATGCTAAACGTGTTCCTGAAAAGTTTTTTGGCAAAGACCAGGGAAGAGGTAATTGTTAATTATTAGTGACTGCACATTTGGAATGGATTACTCAGATTACTTGTAAAGATATTTATAGTCAGCATGTTTCAGAGTATGTGAGGTGGGGAAAGAGCTGTTTGATATCGTGCTTTGGATACTAGAGGCTCCAAGCCTGGAGTATTTTAGAGCCTATCAATACACTGCATTGCTTCCTGTTTAAAGACTTGATACTTTTTTACTGTTCTTTCCAAGAGGAGCAAACAGGCAAGTTAAATTATTTTGCTTAGATTTTATTCCTTTGTCAGGTGAACATGTTGAAATTCAATGGAAAGGAGTGACTGAACTCAACAATATCATTCCAGAGCTGTCACAGCCCCCCCATGGATGCCCATTTCTGCCAGTGAAGCCTGCTGAGCTGGACTGTTTTGCTTATTTGGTGGCTAAGAGACAGCACAAGACTTGGAGAGGCATGCTTCAGCCTTCCCTTCAGAATGGGTACTCACAAAAATACACTGGATCCTAATAGGGAGTCACATTTTTAATTAAACCAAACATCCTATTTGGGCAAACACCTAGTTAGGAGCATTTGGCCAACAGAATGTGTTTTCTGAATATATGTGTGCATTTACACTGGATAAACAGTGTACTTATTTTTCATTATATTCAGATAGATTTATACCAATGCTGCACAGCTAATATAACCATTGCTTCATTTAAACCCTTTCCTGAGCCATGCATGTCCACACACTTGATCAGCAACCTGTGTCTAAAGCCAGAGAGGGATAGCAAGCTAGCTACCTATGCAGGCCCACATACACATACATACTCATGCACACATTTGCATGCACACACACACACACACAGAGGCCATACAATCTGCTTTTATTCAAAGATTCCATAGGTAGCAACAGAACATGTGACAACTGAAAAGTAAAGGACTTCAAGGGAAAAGTGAGAGGAAGAAAATCATGATGTAGTTCAGGGCAGCTGGCTGAATGCAATCCTGTCTCCTGAATAGTCAAATATTATATTCAACATGGGGGTTGAACTCCTAGGGGACTTGATAAGGTTCAACAAAGAACATGGCAATATCCAAGTGATAAAAAGAAAAGCAGCAAAGCGAAACAGAAAAGGTGCCTAATTAAATTTGGGGGTTGGACTAGATGATGCTTCGAGGTCCCTTCCAATTCCTCAGATTCTGTGAAGATTCTGTGAAATGCACAGAACAGAGAAACCTGTCTGTTTTGTAGAAATAGGACGCTGCAGAATTGGGACAGTTGAGAGCAAGAGTAAGCATCTAACCAAGCTCTGCACTCTCCTCAAGTGTCAACAGGCCTCTAGACTTGGCAAAAAATTACCAAAAAGTCAACTTTATGAAGTATGCACACTGTAGAAGCCTCTAGTTCTCTCTGCAAAGTACCTAAAGCAAGAAATACTTTGCTACATTGGTGTAAGATTTTTCAGTAGAATAATTGCCACTGGGGACCTTATGAAAACCTACGGGTTTCTGGAATACCTAAGCTCAACCTAATTTAAGAGGTTTTTTTCAAAAGAATGCTCAGGGTGTGGCTGCATGACTGTGCACAAAAATCTTGTAGCAGAAAGAGAGCTCAAGTGCTAAAATGTTTGCATGAGGAGTGGAAGTAAGAATTCATGGCTGAACTGGATAGAAGTTCTCACATATGATGGAATATTGATGGTCCTTTTGTTTTCATGATGATACCGCTGCAGGAAAAATATAATGTTAAAATATGTTTTTCTTAAAAGAAATCACAGGTAAGCCTATCAAAGGGCCTACATTTATCTTCAGTGATATGCATGCAATCCCAAAATTGCCAATACAGGTTGCACTGACAGAAATTAAGAACAGAATTTGTCACTGGGAAGCAGCTTTTCACTGGATTTCTCTTTCATGAATTTAACTGGCACCCGTGATCATTTGGTATAGGAAGAGGATTTACCGTTCAGTGTTTCACAAGGAGCTGATGCCAACCAACCCAGTCAAATGCAGGAGATAAGTCTGGGAGAGGATCAAACCTGGACCTGTAACTGAAGGTATGAAAACAGCTGAGAAGCACCATCCAGTATGAAGAGACCACTATACCTCACTAATACTTCTATACCTCTTCCCTATCCTCACGAACAGGAAAACACAATGTAACACATTTCTTATGAAAAGAATGTTTGAGATCAAACTTTGCTACAAAAAGTAAGTACACTCCATACTGCTCAGACACATTTCTGTTTTAAGGCAACAATTGTACATGAGGGTGTAGTGTATTCAAGGCTGCAGTGTATTTGCTTCCCAAATAAGTATCTCACTGCTTTTCACTTTTTGAAAAACAGTTGAGGACAAATGTGTAAATTGGGAGATTAAAACACAGTTAACAGTGTCTGGAAGACCTTCTCAGTCTGTGAACCTCAACGTTACACTCCCTTTTCTAGGGGAAACATGGAGTTTTCCTTGGCCGTATGTGGTTGTGCACAAAAATCTCAGTTCACTGGCTGTGGAGAAAAGAAGTCAGTTAGTGAACTAGTCTTAGTTCTGGAGGTGGAAACTGTGATCATAACATGAACATATTGTGTTATAGTTGGCCTCTTATTATTTTAAAAGCTTTTAATGAACAGTTCTTGAGGAAGCTTGTATTTAAAAACCTGATTGATTCTTCTCCTGATGTGCCATTGTCAGAATTATTTTTAGAATATATTTGATTCCTTGTATATTAAAATAAACCCAGATACTCCTTAGTTGAGTTACTAGTTGCAGTCATCAGTTTTTACCAACTTTTAGTTGAGTTACCACGGGTTTTTTTACTTTATTCACAGCAGATCAGTCAACTTTGCTTTTCCTGCATTTGCGACTCTTTAAATGCCTGGGGATCAAGTACTACTGGAGAAGTTAAAGTGCAAAAAGAAGCCAGAATCATTGCTAAATATATAATGGAAAAAAAAATAATATAGTGAACTTTGTGGGGGTTTTTTCTGAAAACAGAAATTTTAAACAAAAAATATCTAAATGTCTCATAGTAATTATAAATACTAATTCAGAGTGGGTATTTTTCCCGATACTGGCACACACATACAGGAAAACAACTCTTCTATTCACCAAAATTTTGCATTTGTATAGCTCATTGTTTTCATCTTGATTACTCCTGATTTATAGTGGAGGGGTATAAGAAATGGAAACATTGAATTGTGTAACATTTTGTCTGTTCCTAGAGGCACTAATGTAGTTGATTAGTTATCAGCACTGGGAATAATTAGATGGATATGCACTGTTGCCTAACACATCTTGTTTCTCATGTACATCTTTTCTTAGAAAAATGAAACAGATTCCCCCTTGTGCTTCACAACAATAGGACTAAGACAGTAAACCATTCTTATTTTTCAGACAGGCTGTCTCTCTGTCAGTGTCTCCCTTATATATAAAATCTCTATGTTCTATGCTAAAAAAAAACAACAAACCTGCCTTTTTGTTGTGTCTGAGTTTGAGGAATAAGCACACACCTGAAATTATCTGAAAAGTTCCCAGCTTAGGGTTCTGTCAAAATCTGGGGATACCTTTGCTCCTGCT
>NW_009953386.1:3296125-3309287 GCF_000747805.2 Chaetura pelagica | reverse complement strand
CTAAGTAGCTTTAAAGGAAGTGAGCTGCGACCTTATTACTTCTGGCAGGACAAATCAGGTTAAGCAGTAAGAACACTGACTTGACAGGGCCAGAACAAGAACCTGACAGACATGAGTCTAGCATAAGGCCACCTTCATACACTTGGATATCTTGCTGGACATGCTGCAGAAACTTGGTACTTCCAGTATCTTCCCTTCTGCAAGGCTTTGCTACCTGATTTTGGGTTCTGCCAGCAAGACAGTCATGTACTGGGAAAGGTTTTCATTGCATTCAGAATCTCAAGACTCCAGATTTAATGTGTTATCTGTTGTTTCTCTCATAAGCCTTTATTCAGCAGTTGTCATCACCTAGGGTTCAGATCCTCCTGAGCAACAAGCCGCCTGGGAGCAGAGCAGGCTCAGAATCTCTTGGGGCCAAGTTCTCATTACATTACAACTCCTTCACAAATTTTTACAGCCAGCATAAAAACAAATCAGGGAATGTTAAAAGCAGCTATCTTGCTTTAGGTTGATTAAATGCTGCTTCAATTAGGTTACTTGCTGATTCACTTCTATCAGGTTTATTTCAGTAGCTCAAAGAAGCTGGATACTGAAAAGGTTAGATTACCAAAGTCCAGTTTTCCTTGACAGACCAGCCACCTGGTGCTTATTTGATATTATATTTCTTCTGGAGTGGCAAGTAATCTTAAGCAGTGAGAACTGGAGGATTTCCTTAGCATAAGACTGTCAGAAGGGCCACAGATCTACAGTCCTAGACACACTGAAGGTCTGGTTATGTTTGAAATGGTTTAGGTACCTCTGATTTTGGATTGGACTTAACAGTACTGCAAATAGTATGTTCTGGGATTTCTTTTAATTACTAAGAGGGACAGGACATGCTAGCATAATACTTGCTAAAGGCAAGAGATTTGTTCCTCTACCATGTGAATGATCCAACATTAACCAGGTAGCTCAAGATCGATGGAAATAAATCAGTTTGGGGTTGGTAAGAAGTGAGGGGGCTGATAGTATGTGTGTTATTACTTAGCTCTGCTTTGGATGAAAAGGAAATCAAAAGAAGAAAAATGGGTAACACTTGACCTCTTAGATCTTAAAAAAAAGGGAAAACTAATTCTCTTATTAGGTAAATTAAATGCCACTGTTCTCTGTCAGCTTATTGTGAATTTGAGCTAGTTTTGAAAGTAACTAACAGCATGGGTCCTAGTGGAAGCATGACAGTTGCTGAGAAAGATAAAGGGGCTTATCTTTGCTAGCTAGAGCAGCTCCTGCTAAACATCTATACCTATTTCCCTTATGAGACACTATGAATGGGTTTTGTGAGACGAGGTATCAGACTGAAATACCATCTTACAATTTCTAGACTGGTGTATTCTACTGCTATGTTGCCATTATCTAGGAGCTGTTTCCAGTCCTCTGCAAGAGATCACTGTAGGAGAACCTCACTGACACACATGCCCCAGACATGCACATGCACACACTGAGTAGCTGTTCCTCCTTACTGAGCAGTGGACACTGGTTGTGGTCCTGCATTCCTTGTGGATTCTGATTTCCCAGAGAAAGGCAGGCTTCAGAGGAATGGGCAAGAGAACTTACATTTTAGTTCTCTGATTTCATGTAACAAAAGAACAAGGGTGTTTCAATGAACAGCAACAGAATTAACCTGAAAAGGAATAATTTTAACAAGATGGTAATTAACCTGAGGAACTCACTTCCAAAGGGTATCAGTGGGACCGCCTAGCAATTAATAAGCTAGATCTTTAAAGGATAATGAGAATTATCTGCCACAATATATAATTTTTATATGGGATAAAAAGTTAAGGCCATAAATTATTATGTCTTTAGGTTATAAGCAGATACATAGCTAATGAGGATTATAATAAATCTCTCTTAGGCTTATTACTTTGTAATTATCCAACATGGGTCTTTCATCTTCATCTAAATCATCTGTAACTGGCCACATGTCAAAGACAGAATACTGGGCAAGGTGGACTGCAGGGCAGATCTGCTCTGGCCAATCCTACATTTTCAATTGACTTCATCAGCCTCAGCAGCAGTAAGAGAAGGCACTTATCTCTCATTTACTCTAAGGCTTCCTTTATTGCACTTTTGCCGTGCAGAGAGGCCTTGATTTGTATGCTTGAATCTATGTCCTATTGAATGCCCTTTCCCATTGCCAAAGCAATATAAAGAGAGCTTTAGGGGAAGTGAGAATCAGGCTCAAGGAATGCAGGATATTGCATACTCTATCAAAGGGATGTGTGCTACAGTCATTTTATCAGGTGTTTTGAAGAGAGCCTTTCAAGCATACTGAGATGGATGCACTCAGACACTGTCAACAGCCGTTTGTAGATCACTGTTACTGCTGGTGTTCCACAGATATTCTTTCTGCTAAGGAATACTGTAGCAATACATGAGGCTTGAAGATACGTGTAACATAGGAACAAGTTCTTCACTATGAGGGTGGGGAGACACTGGCACAGGTTGCCCAGGGAAGTCGTGGCTGCCCCCTCCCTGGAAGTGTTCAAGGCTGGGTTGGATGGGGCTTTGAGCAGCCTCCTCTAGTGGGAGGTGTTCTTGCCCATGGCAAGGAGATTGGAACTAGATAATCTTTAAGGTCCCTTTCAACCCAAACCATTCTGTGATTCTATGATTCAGATATTGTAGTTGTTTCCAAGTAGTAAATTAACATTTGAGCAAATGGGAGAAAACATTATTTGAAAGAATGTAATATTTTAGAAGATAATGGGGTCTATGTTTATGCTTCTAAATTTGCCGAAGGCTACTTAAATTAGTGACCTGAAGAGCATTTTCAGTTACATTTGCAGTCATGCTGCAAGTTGCTCCATGTTTTACAAAATCAAGTCACAAATTTTTAAGCTTGGGAGTTCAACAAAATCAGTTTATATTTCAGGCAGCCATTTGTGAAGACCTTGGCCTAAACTCTTTGACAACTGATGTAGAATTTAATCTAGCATGTGCTAGCTTTACTTTAAGAAGTTTATTTTTGAATCAGCACCCTTTATTCATTCATAACTAATCTTTAATTCACTTCAAACTTATTAGGCTTCAAAATAAATGGGCATTTCAATTTTATTTTTTTTTTATTTAGGGAAGGTTGAAAATTGAAGAATTAAAATTTAGATAAGGATTTTCCTCTCCAAACACGATAGTATTCAGATTTTGGTGAATGTAAATCCTGATTCTTATTTCCTGTGTACTAGCATATCTCTTCTGGTATCATAACCATATTCCAGAATGCACTACATCTTGACTATAGCTCATCAAGTTTAACAATGGCGAATTAAACAGCTTTTCCCCAGACCTCAGATGACAAATGAACAGCTACAGATTTTTAAGATGGGTGAAATTCTTCATTAACACCTCATATGAGAGAACACCAAACTCTTTGATACTAAAGATCTCATTAAAAACTCCTTTTATCAGAAAAAGACCTTCAGTCCTTTTGTATGGGTTCACATTCCCCTTATTCTCCCATGCCCCTTTCTGTAGAACCTTCATTTTCTTTACAGATTTAGCATGTCTCTACATGACAGATATTAGTCCTCCCTCTCTGTGTCTTACATTTTTTCTTTTCACTTCCTGGTTTATATGCCCAAAATTGTTTTTACCAGTGCACTTATGAGAAAAATATTTGTTAACTACCTTGTGCTCCTTTACCAGCCCCCTTGAACCACCCAAACAAATCCGTAGCAAAAAAAAATAAAAAATGTTACCATAGAAAAGACTCATTTGCTCTGGCACTCACCTCAAAATCTCCTGATGCTGCTACTGCAGCTGAGAATTAGGGGTTCAACATTTAGGATCTGCTGAACAATGCTTTGCAGGATACAGAAAGATTCTGAGATTGAACCATCTGTCAGGTTTTGTCCCCAAAATAAATCAGCAATGGAACAGGTGTAGAACATAGCAATCAGATTACCTTTGCTGAATCACAGACATCTGATACAGAAGGCATAAAGAACACACAAAAGTGCATGTGGAGATCTACCAAGTCAATAATCAGAAAGTTGTCCAGCATAAAAGAATGTCTCATGTGAAATGCTCATTGTTCACAAGTGAAGTTTTGTAAACTTAAGAAAGCTTAATTTAAATATAGACAAAAGCAAAAGCTAAACTAGCAATTTTTCTTTTTTCTTTTCTTTTATTTTTTTTTTCTTTTTTTTTCTTTTTGCATATGTTTGTTAGGTGCTTCTTCTTTGCCTAAAATATAAAGTCCAGAGTGCAGCTGGTGCAAATCCTAGCTATGGATTTCAAGCAAGACAAAGAGAGTGTCAGACACTGATCCAACTGAACTAAGGACCCAGGTACTTTGGGAGTTGGCTTTGGGGGAAAAATTCTCACACAGATAGACAGAAGGTTACTAGGGAGAACACCAGCCCAAACACAGTGAAACAAAATACAAAACACCAACATAGAGATGCAGATCAGGAATCAATCTTTCACACTGATCCTACATTCCTTGCATAGCTTTGCATATGCAGAGAATGTGGGATGTGGCCCTTCAGTTAAATGTTTTTGCAAATGAAGAAGGGAAGATTATTTAACATAACATTTTAAGTTATTTTGGCATCAGCACAAATTACCAGGGGCAGGATCAGATTCCCACACAAATATGGAAGCTCTCTAGGGAGCAAGGCAGGGATGAGAGAACAATACAGCAGACTAATTCTTGTCCAGTGACCAAAAAGAAGGGAAATCCTAGTTATTACACACTTCCAAAACTTTCATTACTTTTTCAAATAAGAAGAAAGTAAAGACTACAGACTCTATCATCCCCCAAACCAAGGGAATACTGCTAGAGAAATCTCTTTCTCAAAAGGAACTGCCTTTCAGCAGAAATGAATTCTGAGATGGAACTAAAAAAAAAGAAACAACAGAACCTTTGTAAGAGCCAAAAAGAGAACCACGTAATTCAAAAACAAAGTAGCAGTTCAAATGATACTGCAGGATGCACAAACTCTAGTAGATAATCTCACAGATGACTTCACAGAGCCCCTTATCGACCCAGGTAATTTTTGATTCCATTAGAAAAGAGAGAATAATACTAGAAAAGAAAATAAAGAAACATCCTTCCTCTTTTTTAAAATAAAAATCATTATCATCTCCCCTCCCCCCAATCTGGAAGCAGGTTAGCTAACCTTAACAGTCTCAATTTAAAATAAAATATATTTTTTTATATATTCATATATATAATAAAAGAGAAGATATTAGTGGCAGTGTATGCAAAACAAAAAAGAAAACAAAGAAAAATTACTTTTAACAATCTCACTTTTTTGTTTTGTTTTTTTACACAAATACTGTTGTAAATATATTAAAAAAATCAGCATTCTATCTGGTAAACGTCACTTTTGCCCCTCTATAAAATTTTGAATTAAAAAAGTCCCAAGAACTCTTTTTTTCTTTTTAGTTTTCTCTCCCCTCCCCACCCACCCTCTATTCCTCGTTCTTCCACAAGAATAAATCCTGATGCAACTTTTTTTTTGCAAAGATTGTGGGAACTAACCCTTCTCTTGTACCTAGATCCATAGGTTGCAACCTCTGGTATCTTTGATTTTCCTCTGTGTTTCTCTTTGCCTTCTGTGAAAGTCCCTCTTGATTGTGCTGAGGCCCTAGGCTCAGCAAAGACACTGAATAAATTACAAAAAAGCCACTGTTGCTCGTTGTCTGAATCTTCTTGGTTTCTGCTGTAAGGTGGTGGTGGTGGTATGGGAAAAGCAGCGGGGAGGGTGCGCCAGAGAGCGTGGGATGGAGCAGAATCCAGGTGAGGAACCTCTGATTCTTTTTCCTCACCCTGCAAGGACTCCAACACTATCCAAGCCACACTGCCTTGCACTCCCCTCAGCCCTTTCGTGTGTTGGTGGATGCACGTGTGAGAAAGCAGACATGTGGTGGAAACCAGCAGGGCTTTGTTTCCTCTGGTTGCTGCTCAACCAGAAGCAAAATATTCCACAGTTCTAACTGGATACTGTGAAGTCCAAAAGCGGTCAGCATTGTGAATTACGTCCATTGAAACACTGCGAGCGGTGTACTTACAACGACAGTAGGCCTTGTAGTTTTGTAATATATTTTGTTTTGTTTCTCTTTTTTTGTAGTGCTCTTCACAAGTGAGAAAAAAGATTTTTTTTTAGTTTTTTTTCTGTTTTTAATTTTTTTGTGTGTTTTTTTTTTCTTTCTTTGTTTTTTTTTTTTTTTTGTAGTAAAGAAGGGTTGTATTTAGAGGCCAGTAGCTAGAGATCCAACCAGTGGAGCTCATGAAGCACTACCTGGCCTTAAGGCCACCATCCAAGGGAGGCTGGGAAAATTATTATTCACCCAGCCTCCGGAAACGTAATGTACCAGCAGGCAAAAAACAGTTCTTCATGTAGTACAAAAACAACAAAATGAAACGAACCCAAAAAAATAAAAGGAGGAAAATAAAGGTAAAAATGAAACAAAAATCATTTCTTAAATTCTAGTGCCATAGCTTTTTTTGTTGTTTCTATTTTTTTGTTCATAACAAAGAGAGAGAGAGAGATTCTACTTATCCGTCTGACACATGCATCCTCATGTGGTCGTTGAAATGCTCGATTTGGTCAAACTTAGCTGGACAGACAGAGCAGACGTACGTGGTCCCCTCCGTGCAGGCCACCACCCCGGCAGGTACAGCCCTGGCGCCAGTGCCGGTGGCTCCAGGGGTGCCGTTGGTGGCACTGTGCAGAGCCACATGCCTCTCCAGCAGGGTCTTGTGGGAGAACTTCTTCTTGCAGATGTAGCACTCGTAGGACTTCTCCCCACGGTGGAGGCGCATGTGCACATTCAGGGAGCTCTTCTGGGTGAAGCGCTTGTTGCAGATGCTGCACTGGTAGGCCCTGACACCAGTGTGCGTCACCATGTGTTTGATTAGGTAATCCTTTAGAGAGAAGGAGCGCCAACAGATGCTGCATTGGTGGGGTTTCTCACCTGCCCGTTGTCAACAAGAGAGAGGAAGAAAGCAAAACAGACAACAAGAAAAAAAAAGAAGATAATAAAATTAAACCAGCTCGGTACTACTCTTTGCAATAAACAAGTCTCACTGGGGCCTTTGGAGGGGTGTGTAATTCTGCTAATGAGAACGTTTTGATACACAACTTTTTTTTGCAACCAGAGGTTTCAAAACACTTTACAAAGGGGGCTGTATGTATTCCCAACACACATAGAGTAAAAAGGAGCTCAGGGGATTTCCTCAAGTTCACACAGTAGGCACAGACAAAGACAGGACTACAGTTAAAAGTTCCTGGCATCTACCTCCATCTACCTCCAGCTACAATGGCACAGTCTCTCCTGCCTACACTCCTCACACTCATTTCTAGATAGATCTTAGTAAAGTTACTTTACCTTTCAGTGTCTCCATCTCTTTATCTGTGTGCAATAAAAGCATGGACAAAGCTAGTGATTATTAGCCAGCTGACCTGTAACACACTTGGTTTTGTCAATTTACTTTCAGTTTCTCAGACGAGAAATGCTAGAGATTGCCAAAGGAATCCAATGCTCCGTAAAAGGTTTAAATTTGTTGCCCTTTTTTCTAGTTAAATCTCATAGCTGAAGCATGGAAAAAGGAACCTCAGTACATAGAATTGTCTGGGCCAGTCAATACAATGCAAAGGGCATTCTAACATATAAAATTCTAGGGTAAAAGACATGGGATTTAAATGATTCGACTGCCCATTCAATGAAACATGTTGTCAGGTAAACCAGAGATATAAAAAACTTATGTAATCTACCATATTGCCTTGTGCACCCAGGGCTGTTGTAAAACTGATTGTGGCAACTTGTATAAGTGAAGTCTGATCATATCCAGGCAAACAAGTGACTAAGGACTAACTGAAAAAAATATTTAGCTGAGCACGTATGATTGGTTTTTTCAGACTACTCTTTAATTTCTGCTCATGCTCAGAGATCTTCTGGGAGACAATGCCATGGTATCATGTCTCATGGTATCAGGCAATGCTTTCATGATATGTTGCTGTACTGATACCGTAGACACTACCCAACACCCTGAATGCCCCATCAAAAGCTGCTTTTTAACTTGTTTACTGAATTACTTGTGGTATATTTCAGGTGTGATAATTCATGATCCTCAAAGCTGTCAGGGAGAGAGACGGTACCATAGCTCTGTAACAATCACAATGATACACTGAATAATTTTCCTTTGGTCATTCCACAGTTTCCCCTCTAGCAGAGATCGTTTGTTTGTTGTTTTGGTGTTTTTTCCCCACATACATCCTGTTTCCTCCCTTTTACAATCTGTCTGGCACTGTCTAAAATCCTGAAGAGTCAATCTTCAGGGACCATCACATGCCTGTGGTAATATATAATTTACTCTTCGTATAGTAAGATTACAATACACTACTTAAATTCCATTCTAAGAGGAGATAATTAATATGGATTGGATGGGAAGGACCTACTTTTTAAACTCCCCTGAGTCTCTGTTTCTTTTTATTTCACAGTTTGCACATATGAAAGTGACATCTGTGAATGAAATCCACATGCTGCTCTTCCTTGCTCCAATGATGAGTTTGTCCCTACTTGGTGAAAGGCACTTGATCAAGCCACATAACGTCCTTACTTTCCTGCTGGCTTTGCCAAACATACTAGTGTATGGAGTGTAGACAGGCTAATATGCTTGAAATGTGTTAGGTGAAAAACAATAGTGTGTCAGTTACAATAATGTCTGATTAACGAATAAGAAACCAATTATATTTACAATGCTCATTTTTGCCTTAGGCAGTATATGTCCCAGAGTTTATAATAAGTTGGTCTCCTCTGCTCTAGACATTGTTAAGACAATAAAAACTCCCTAATTTTTCACTGTATGTTTCTAAGGCACACTGGGTTCTGGCTTTCTACTCTGAGCTTCAAAACATTCCTGGGATTTTTTCACTCCTAAGAGTCTCAAAACGTTTTTGGTTTTCTTTTTTGCATACAGATGTGTTTGCTTCCTAAGTGAGCACTGCAGATTCTTTATTCCCATGATCTTTCATCTTGAAGTCTGAGAAAATTTTGCTCAGTGAATAAAATGTAGATGTTCCTCCTTTCGGTTCTTTATTTCATATTTGCCTGACTTTAGCCAGCAATGTGGGACAGTTCAACTATTAATCACAGTGATATGTAGAAGGCAGCAATGATGACTTTTAAGGTACATGGACATTGCCTGCATTCTAGCACTGTATTTCCACAACATTGCATGTCTTGGAGAACAACACTATGGAATACTTTCAAGCCAGTCTCCAGGGAACATGGAAAAATATCCATCTGTAGTACATTTGTGTCATAGTGAAAGAAGAAAGGGAAGTAGGTTTCCATGGAAAGGTACATCAGAGTTCAGTTTTCAGACATATAAAAACATACAGAGATTAGGAGGCCTTCAGGTTGTTGAATTCTGGTTTATAATTAGACTCTTTCAAGGCTTCTCTTATGAGCCCTCCAAAGAGCAAGACTAATTCAAACATTTGCATCTTCCAAATCTTTCCCTCTTTCTGTGGATCTTTTCCAGAGCCACTCTGCCTGGCTTTTTTAAACAGGGCTGGAGAAAGTCACCCTGACAGTGAGAACAGCTGTCTCCTCTCAGTTTTCATAATGATCCTCTCCAGCACAAGACAAGGGAGCAGACATGCTTTCTCTGAGGCTGTACATACACAGATTATTTTCAGAAGGCTTTTCTGAAGCCTTGCCCCCTGTTGGTTAAGGTGCAATTATTCTCCCAGGCACTCTAGGAGCCAGTTTGTTCCTAAACAGCCTTTGAAATCATTCACCTACCCAACTCTCTCCTGGCTACCATAGTTCATCATTTGGGGCATTTTCAGACTCACAAAAATAAAATACTAATTCATGACTGGAGATGCCTATCAATTTCTTTGGTTGACTTTATGTCTAGTAGCTAAGAATATTTTAGGTCAGGTCCTCCAATACTATTCTTTATCTGACTCCAAATACCAAAAGCAGTGCACAGCTGGCTCTGGGAAAATAAAAGCACCTAATCACAGTGAAGTTATTTGTGAAAAAAGCCTTCCTAGCTTTTAGAGCAAGGATGTAGGCAGATATATTTGACTGTGTTCTGAAGGGGCTATCTTCCTCAATAACACAAAACTACCTAGATAGTATTTTAGCTACTCATCCACAACAGAATGATGGAGAACATGAGCAGACACAAAGGGTAATCTTGGTATTCAGGATTCTTGATCACTGCAATCATACATTTTGTACCAGTCCTGAGAAGTTGACCTTTTTGTTTATGTATGTACATGTCTGTCTGCCTTTGATGCCTAAAGGATTTTTTCATTTAAATTATAATCATAGGTAAATAGAAGTGAAAAGTTCACATATGCACATGGAAGTGAAATCTACTGGATACCATGGGGAGGTATGACTTAGATTCCTCCCATACCTTGTGATATTTCTCCAGGTTCTACTCCATATATCACAAACGCAGCATTTATTTTAAGACCTGACATTAACAAAACCACTGCTTGGTGAGAGAAATATTTACTGTTTCTCTAAACTAGAATTTCTCTCCAACATCAGAATGAGCCAAGAGCTAAAGCAAACAAAATTTAGTCCTGAACCCAGGATAGCTTCTCCATGTAAGATACACACGTCTCCTTGCTTTGGAGTCTCATAACTTGACAAAGCTAGAAAAGGCAGTTTGGCTCAGTGGTAAATATGGTCACTGATATCTCAAAAGAACATCTACTAAAGCAGTTGCATTTTTAAACAAAAAGAGGGCTGATGTTGGGGTCTATATAAATTGTTTTAAATTCTTCTCAATGAGCCCTAAGTTTCTGTACTCACAGCTAGTGAAACATATGAATTACCAGGAGACAGGGGATTACAGCTGTCAGCTTCAGTGAACTACGGGAAAACTTTCTGAAAAAACTCAAAATTCTTTTTCTTATAGGAATATGTGAGCTTTACAAAATAATTGGCAGTGTTTTTAACACCCAGGCCTGGACCTACTGCTTCAACTCCACCAGGAATGAACTTGCCCTAAACTCATGCTAATCATAATCTTTTGACCTTAAACCTCTGTAGCTGTAAAAATTACAGGGGATGCCCCTTTCTTAGTAGATGCAGTTTTTCTTTAATGACTTATTACAGTTTCCTTATGCTGATCCTAATTAACGTTGCCTGTTCAGCTTGCAGGGGACAACAAAAGCTTAGCATTTCCCTGGATGGGTGCAGGACACATTTTACCCCAAGTAAAATGAGCTTGTTTCTGCACCATGAAAAATTAGGCCCCTATAAGGGACCCGCACATTTCTGCAGGGGCCCAACTTCAATGAAGTAAGCTCGGGAAGTGTTGAGTGATACCAGCTCCCTGGCTAACCTCCCCCTTCTGTTGATGCTGGGGACTGGCGGGTTGGGAAACAGCTTCTAAGTCCACGTTTGTCAAGGACTTTCTCTGGCTTCATGAACAAGCCAAAGGGAGATACTCTTACCTGTGTGTACAAACATGTGTTTGACGTAGTTCTGTTTGGCGGTGAAAGTCTTGTTACAGAGAGTGCACTCGTAAGGCTTTTTTTCACCTTGCCCACCTGCTGTGCTGTGCCCCGCAGATGGGGCCAAGGGCTGTGGGGCTGGCAGCTGGGCAGTAAAGGTTGACAGGCCAGGCTGGGACACTGTCACAAACTGTGCCTGTTGGCCAGCTAAAGGCTGGGGCAGGCTGAAGAGAAAAGGCTTAGGACCACTGCCAGCAGACTGTGTGGTGAAAAGGGCAGGCAGGTAGGTGTTGCCAGCTGTGCCAATGACCTGAGTGTTGCTGGTCAGAGTCAGTGGCATCCTCAGATTGCTGGTGAGAGTTTCTGTCTGGCGTAAGTAGATCTGTGTGGTTGGCAATGGTTGGGCAACAGTTGTATTGACAGAAGGCTGCAAAGCCCCCTTTTCGGTGCTGTTATTGACTGTGAGCACTTTGCTGTCCATTTCAACGTCATTGCTTCTCTCTGGCGAAGAAGAGTTGGCATCTACATGCTGCTGCTGCTGCTGTGGCTGTGTGCCATCAGCAGGGACATCATTTTGATCTGCTTGAGAAGGTTCTTGCTGACCATCCCGGCCCAGACCAGCCATAAACTGCTGCTCCACGGAATCAGGCTCAGTGCCAATGGAGGAACTGACTCCCGAGTCAAAACTCTCCCCTTTGGGCTCACTCTCAGTGCCTTCTGCTTGGTCAGTGTCTTCAGTGCACTCCTCAGACTCATTGCGCTCAAGGATCTGCACCCTCTGTTGGCCATAGTAGTCATAGTCATCCTCCATCTCCTGTTTTATATGGATGTTGCCCATCAGAGTTTGGATTCGGACAGGGCGTGGTTGCTTGCGGCAGTGTGTGGTCTCTGGAGTGGTGGAGAGGTACCGCTCCATCTGTTGTGACCGTTCATGGATCCGGGTAATCCAGCTGGGGTCTTCCATGTGATGGTCCCTGGGGAGTCCCAGGGCTGTTTCATGGTGGCTGACCACTGCTCCACTGTAAAAGGAGCGCTCCCCACTGCCATTTTGCATGGAACAGGCATAGAGGGCTGAATAGATCCTGTCCACACTGTGCTGTGAATGGCTCTGTAGGTAGCCAGACTCTGTGTCGGTGCTCTGCCCCGAGGTGCCTGATTCGGGTGTTCCCCTGGGTGTCTCCTGGCCAGAATCCTGAATCACTGGGTAGACCTCTCCTACATTTTGCGAGACAATCCTTGTGCACTCATCAATCACAGTCTTGATCTGCAGGATGCTGGCAGCTGTGAGGATTTGAAGGGCCTCTGACTGTGAGACCCGCAGCACCCCACTGTACATGAAGTCAATGAGCTTTTGCACAGACTGGACTGACACCACTGAGGGGATCTCGATGTCACTGTAGCCCAGCAGAAGCTTGTCCTGGAAGAAGGGGCTGCCAGCTGCCAGCACACAGCGGTGGGCGCGTAGCATGCTCCCGTGGATGCGGACCGTCACGTCACAGAAGTGGCCACGGTTGCGCTGCTCGTTGAGGGTCTCGAGCACAGAATTGCTGAAGTTGTGAAGGTTGATGCTGTGAATGCGCTCTGTCATCCCCTTGCAACTGATGTTACCTGTAGCAAAGCAGGTGATTAAAAAAAAAAAAAAAAAAAAAAAAAAAAAAAAGAAGAAACAAAAAAAAAAAAATTAATTC
>NW_009953386.1:3291633-3296097 GCF_000747805.2 Chaetura pelagica | reverse complement strand
ACTTGTTTTCCTGTTAACAAAAGGGGGATTAAAAAAAAAAAAAAAAAAAAAGAAAAAAAAAAAGAAGAAGACAAAAATAACAGATTAATTCATGTCCTCTGCAGAGCCATGGTCAGGGCATCAGCAAAAGTGACTGCCCACTGGGTAAACAAAACAGATTATACTGTAAAAATCACACACAAAGGCACAGATAAGAAGGCATCATCACTGTAAGGCTAGAAGTAAACTTTGTTAATTAATTGCAGAAGCTCACATTCCAGATTTTTGGAAAAAAGCAGACAAAGACAGGTGTAGTTGGGTCTACACTCTAACCACATTTCTGGGCCTTGGATTTCTATCAGTTTATCTGGCTTTAAAAAGCCTAGAGCCAGCCAATAGTAAACAGCACATGGATTAAAGGTGTGTTTTAGGTTGTTTGGATGTGGACCCATACCAGGAAAGATCAGATTTTTACTCTAATGACCCTTTATACCAAGTTGATAATGCAAAGAGTCTTTATGAAAATGTGATTTCTATCTAGGTTAGTATTTTAAAGAACTTGGATCCTGTGTTTTATAGAAGTTCCTTCTATCACAAAAAACCTGGCAGTCTCTTTATAAAACCCAAATCTGGTTCAAAATTTAAGCTGTAAGCATTCCTGAAATTCCACGCAGTTTTGTTTGAGGTTGTGGTTTAGAACATTTGCTACCCAATAGTGACAAATAGTCCTATGTAAGAACCCAAAGCAAAAAGTTACCATGAGCTGTTCCCTTCATTTTTAGCATATCCCAAGTTCTGACTAGCACCAGAATACCATCATATAAAAACAAATGTTCTCTTGCTGTTATTTACTTGACAGAAACTGGAAAATTACAGACATTTACTCTAAGGAAGACTTTGTCTTACTTTGCCTGAATTATCCAAGCAGAGATCAGTTTAGAAAAGCACCAGACCATTTAAAGTACAGTGCCAACATATCCTTCCAAATTAACTTTTACAAGTGATTAAAAAGTAACTTCTTAATTTTTCGATCCACTTTTCCCTATCTTCATCTTCATTGCTTGGGTTTTAACATTTTTTGTTTCCTTTCCTGTTCCTTACTAAGTTTTCATCTATTTATATTTTAATGGGCAGTGTGAGGGACCAGCCCTCCGGACCTACTTTGGGAAATGGTATCGAAACCCCCTTGTAGCCCCTGCTCATGTACATCTGCAGTAATGGTCTGCATAGATGAGCTAATGACAACGATTGAGATAATGATCGAGGGGTGGAGGGGGCTGAGGTCCACTCCAGCTGCTCACACATGTATGGCTCAATCACACGTACTCGTTGTGAAATCAAGATTCTAGGCCTATAAAATAGGGGGGCTGCAATGTTGGGCTTTGGGAGTTCCATCAACACTGACCATCGACATCGACCCTCCCCTGTTGGCTGGACCAACAACGCTGGATCCAGGACTGGTGATTTTCCTGTCCTCGTCATCTCTCTCTTTATATCTCTCTCTCTCCCCCCCCTCACCTTTTTCTTCTCATCCCCTTTTCTTTACTTAATATCTATATGCATGTGGTTTTGTTTAGGTTGCTCAGTATTAACTCCTACTAGTGTAAATAAATGTGTTATTTGTTATAAGCAGGCCTTGTGCGTTGCTGCACCTGAACCTGATCAAGAGGTATTGGACTGTCGAGCTGTTAATCAGACCGTCATACATTAACTCTCTCTGGGAAAAGACCAGGTCTGAGAGAAGGATTTTGAGCCCAGCCGCACCTGGCTGCTCTCTGAAGGAAGCTTAGAAAGCAAGGGGGTTCAGTCCTAATGTCCCTGGACTTCCCAGTCTGAGTTCTGACACGTACAGGACTGGATCCAGCCGCACCTAGGCTCCTCTATTGCAGCAGGAGCTTAGAAAGCAAGGGGGTCCAGTTCTAACCTTCCTGGGTTATTAAATCCGGGCTGTGTCAGGCAGAAACTATGGTTTCACCTTTTAACTATGAAGAACCAATTGTCCTTTGAGTGGTAAACAAATACAATATTATAAATAATTTCTTTCTCTTTGCATTTGTTATACACACAGCACCTTGGTTCCCAGAAAAGTATGCAAAGTAATGCAAAATCCACTAGTATTACAGGCATTTTGTCTTGAATATTCCTACCACAACTACTTGCTAATGTGAGAATCTGAGTCAAATTTAGTAGAGAAGCATAAGTGACTAAGCTATCTTATTGTCACTGCCTGTTTTAATAAAAACATAGAGAGCAAATAAATGACATTGAAAGTGGTTTTATGTACATGCATTCTAGCCCAAAAAACATCCCTCTGTTCCAATCTAAAGGGTTCTCTGCACTTCATACACAGGCAGTAGAATAATATTCCACCTTGGACACAGGTGGTAACTTTAACTCTCTGAAGCAGCTGAATGATAAAAGGGAAGCATAAAGGTCAGAGAGTGGAAATTCTGATGGGGCCAAGCTGTCAGAAGAAGTCTGATACAGATGTAAACCAGCCAGGGTTTACATCAGATGGGTACTCATTTACATGTGAGATTAGCGCACTGGGGTGATGCTCACATAGCAGAAAGTAGGAAGAAACCATTAACAGTATCACAGACTGTGAATTACATCTACCTTGTTCATAAGCTTGGCTAGGAAACCTAAGTTTCCTCCTCTGACAAGATCTATCATAGGACTGGAGAAATATCTTAGAAACTGGGAGACTTTTCTTCAAGGGCACTGCAACTATTATTGCACAAATAATGTACAGAAGAGATGTATCCCCTCTCCCTTCCAGGTAGAGTCATTCTCCAGAGGCCTCCCGTTCCAGATGTTTCCCTTTCCAACATGTCAGATCACACAAAGATTCAAAACATATTTACATAAAAAGTCAGAATTCTTGATATGAAAGGAAGACAACTTTGTAAAAGCTTTGTATTGGTGGGGAAAAAGAAGGGTAAAATGAGAAATAGATGACATCTCTTTCCAAGACCTACTGTAGGCCACGGCAAGTGATTGCATAGCTACCCATCTTCCTTTGAGTGGTTGCCTATCAGTATACTACAAACCTTTCCATCAATAAGCATCAATCACTACTTGGTTTGATCCTAGGGCTCTCTTTTCACACAAACATGTCTTTAAGATGTGCTTCTGGAAAAGTAAATGACCTCTAGTTTAAGTTCTGCTTTGTCAATTAGGTATTTGATAATAAAAAGATATATGCAGCAATCTAACTTAATAAAGTAAAAATCCTGCCTTGCACAGCCACAAGGTGGAATATTCCACACATACCAGAGATGCTATGACTCTTGACTTGAGCAGGTGCAAAAAAAATCTTTGTTCCTATGCACCTTGACAGACAAAATGGATTTTGTGAGTGGAACTCTGAAAATTGCCTCCTCAGAACAACTCCTTTCCAGAAAGGTATGGTATGCATCATGAGACTGGATGACTTCTTGAGAAAGTGAATTGTGCCACTTATCCACAAACCATGTACAGAAAGAAGGAAGTTTCAGCAGCTTTTCTCAGGTCCTGGCTGTGGGAAGCAAGAGTTGTGTAGCCATAATGTATTTGGTCATTAGCTAACTTGATGACAACAGTCAGTTTGGATTCATCAGGACTAAAGAAAAGAGGTTCATATGCTTTATTAACAGTGATGTGAATAGCTCTCTTTTAGGAACTGATCCAGGACACACCTTGAGCTCGAGGAACTATTCTGAAAGTCAGTGTAGTCACTTAATAAAAGGCATGGAGTATGTTCTGGTTGGTATTGGTATAGCAGTTTTCCCTTTAAAAATACTCTCCTCATTTCTTTACTTCTTCAAATGGAATTGGAACACCTACCAATTCCTTGACTGAGAAAAAACTGAAATTCAGTCCTTTAGGATAAAACAAGAAGGGTGGGTGGAAGACACGTATAATAAATGCTAATAAAAGAGGATGCTTCTTCCAGGTCACCTTCCTTGACATTCAACAGTGAAAACCACATCTATCCAATGTACAGGCAATCATATAATTTGTAATAGTGTCAGAGATGCTACTACACAAAGCATAGCGGTATAAAAAGAGCAGCTTTAATAAATTCCAGAGAATGGTCCATGGAAAACCCACCATCCCATGCAGCTCCTCTCCCTCTCTGCAGGAAACTGTCTGGATCCAAGTTTTGTAGTTGTCTTTTACCACATGGTGTTCTAAGCTGACAGTCCAAAGGTAATGCTCCCCATAAAAGGTGGACTTATCAATGTAGACTTGATTCTAAAGTAAACGCCACATTCTGACAAAGACTACTAGAGCCAGAAAGCGTGTCAGCCCTTCACAAGACCCAGCTACACACGCGCACACTCACCTACTCGTCACTGCACAGAATGCCCAGCTCAGGAAAATGATTGCTGTCTCAGGCTCTTCTCAGGCCTGCCAATCTTTTAAACTCAAGACAGTGGGAACCTTTCTGTGAAATTCAAGTGGTCTTTGTTAAGTGCCCCTTCTGCCCACCCCCCCCCC
>NW_009953386.1:3275778-3291473 GCF_000747805.2 Chaetura pelagica | reverse complement strand
GGCAGTGGGAACCTTTCTGTGAAATTCAAGGGGTCTTTGTTAAGTGCCCCTTCTTCCCCCCCCCCCCCCCATTTATTTTTTTTTGTCCAGTAAACATGATGTAGAGATCCAAATAGACTTATTCTGAGAAACTCCTGTAAAATGGTTTTGTTCCCTTTCCGAGAGGCAAGTTCTGATTGGAGGGGTATTCACAAACCATATAGGAAAGAATGGGTGTGAAATGCAAAGGCCATTCTTACCCAGATGGGCAATGAATAGGCATCCACCAGTTCAGGAAAAAAAAAGTAAAAAAAAAAGTAAAAAGCAGAAAAAAAAGAAAAGTCCAGACAACTGCACACATTGTGCACATTTGCAATCCTCCTGGGATGCATTTTGAAGCTGGCATGGCATAAAGGTGAAACATATTACTGTGCAACTGAAAAAAGCTCAGTTTGCCCATATGCAAATGTTCCGATTAAACTGTCAGGCTATTCACAGAAACATGCATGGAATTCATCCTCAACCAGTAAGGAGCACAACTTAGATGGGAAAGGAAAAAAACTTTTGTTGTGTAATACATGACTGAGTGCTTAGATTAGTGTTTCCCTGAATCTCATCCACCCCTCCTGCTGACTTTTATGCTATGGGCATTCAATAGAAAGTAGATTTTACCATGACAATAACAGTGACAACCTCTCCAAGTACAGTAGGAAAGGGGAAGGCAACGGCAGAAGGAAACAGCAAGCAGTGGACTCCTGGAAGACGCTGTAGAAAATGTGGAAGCACAGCAATGAGGTACATCGAACATGGCTTGGTATTTGCCAAAGCTACCATACTTAGACCTACACAGAGCTAGAAAGTTACGGCTCACAAGGTGGCATTTTTGTTTGTTTGTTTGCCAGAAACTTAAAAAATAACCCCAGCAAACACATGATGCAGTAGAGCTATGAAGATGTATGGAATATTGAAGACTGTGGGCCACACACAAATAGTTACACTGTACATTTAAAAACGTATTTAATAAGGTTTTTTTGTTTATAGGTTTATAGTCACTAGATGTCCCTTTCTCCAAAGCCAACACTTACAGACTTAATGCTCATAACTGAAAGCTATCACAGAATTATTTTCTCTAGTGTCCTTTAAAATCACAGTATCTCAAACCTCACTGCTCAGTAATGACTATGATTTCTAGAAACGCAGTGATGATGAAACCACCTCCGCTACTGTAACTCAGCAGTAGCTCAGTAGCTCACCTTCACCTGAAGCAAAATTACCTAGGCTGCTGGAATCCAAGCTCTTCTTGGAAACATACTGTGTGGTCTTTCAAAGGAATAACTGGCACACTGAACCCCAAATGCTCTGTCTTGCTTATTAGGCAAATAGAATAATTGGCTTATATGCTTGAGAACTTGTAGGCTTGCTGAGACAGATAAAGATTGAGTTTTTGCCTCAATTTTCTGCAGTAGCATTTAGAAAACTGTTTGGCAAACTATTTCACTGATACTGAAAACTGGATACTAGATACTTGAGACTAGAACTAGCTTCATGTTGTTGCCTACTTTGTCTTCCTGACAAGCTTCTCAGGCCTCATGTTGAGAAGATTGCACACTTCGAGAGATAGTAGAAAAGTTGGAGGCATTACATCTCATATAGAATATGGCATATTTATATTCTTATTATCAAAAGGACAAGTGCCTACCCAGATGAGAGAACATCCTGGACTAAGACAATGATGTGGGACTCAGTACCAGTAGCTTTCTTCCTGCTTCTGGAGCTGTTTCTCTGTGCATCTGTACTCCAGCCACTAGTAGTAGCTGGGAGTGCCACAAAACTAAGTAACCCACTACTGCTGGAGATAAGCATTATCATCGACTCCTTACTCTCTTCATCTACCATGCAGTTTTGGAAATCTGTAATACTTGGTCTCCACACCAAGTGTCAGATGACCACAGCCTCCTACCTGTATCAAAAGGATGCATTAGGTTCTTCAGAGAGTCATCTAGTTATCTACTTTTTCTTGTGGTGGGAATAATTCACCTACATCTCTTCTGAAATTTGTCTGACATGTTTGCAAAAAGCAACAATGTGGGGGATTTCAACTCCCTTCCCAGACTGTCTACTACCTTTACAGCAAGAAAGTTTTCCTAGCATTTAACTTAAAAACAACTACTCATCTTTTCTTCCAGCAGGCACAGAGAATTATTGAACATTTTCCTCATGATAGCATTCTCTCATATTTTGGAAGATGCCTCACTTTTCTTCTTCAGACTTATCTTTTCTAGAAAATGCAAACTCAGGTCTCCTGATCACCCTCACTGGTTATATGTACTCTCTTTATGATTATCTTCTTCCATCTTCTATCAAGTCTGTCCTTTCACTCCAAATGCAGTGCCCTGAAGTGGACAAAGTACTCTGGTTGAGGTAAATGAAACGGTTGCTGGAGATACTTCATACAAGATACTCTTAAAAGACCTTCCAGACTAAATAACACCAAGCAAACAAAGCCCTGTGTTATCAAGACAAAACTCTACAGATTTTCCTTAAGAAAGCAAAAAAGGCTTATCTCAGTAGCAAATTTGGAATGAAAATCTCAACTCCTGCAGAAACATGACAGTCCAGTGGAAGTACAGAATGTCCATCACAACATACAATAGCCGCTATAGCCCCACAATTTCCATAGGAAGTTTTCTCATTTCCATACACCAGTGTCTACTGTTCCAAATTTAGCACCATAACCATGGGTGCTTTCTTCAGGTTCTGATTTACCCCTAGCAGTGACATTTTATTTTCTGTTGTTCTCAAGTTAGTTACACTAAAATAAAACTCATTTAACAGAGCAAAAATTCTTATCTAGTGTTTCCATACACAAAATCAGTTCTGTATCAGGTTTCAACTCTCTGGGACCAAATTTAGTGGAACAACATTTTTTCCACTCAAGGAAGTGATGTGAATTCAAATCCTGAAAACCTGATAGTGGCTGACTTCTCAGTATATCTCCATGACACTAGAGAGGCCAATTTAGCCAAAAAGTGCTCAGATTGATTCTCCTGAATATTTGGCCTCATTCGGAGCAAGGGCTTTCAAAAGAAAAACCTCGTATGGAGTTTCAGGAACACAGAAGAACATTTGTGTCCTCAGCAGGAGATCTGACCAGAAGCAGCCCTTGCTTTCTGTTGCTTTAAAGGTTTGCTGGAGTTTTCACCCAATCATCTGCTTGAACATCTTGAAAATCAGTTATCTCCTTCTATAATATCTATCCAAAACAAACACCAGATGACACTACACGAATTGCCCTAACCCTACCAGATTGTTGTTAGAATCAAAATATGTAGCAGTCTACATTTAACAGGAAGTACTGTATTTTTACCAGCACAACATCTATTAATGTGTCTGTAATATACTCTATGGAAGAAAGAATCACTGCTTTCTGAAAGCTGTCAAACTTCTCTACATTTCATAGTCTAATAACTACGGTTACTTGAAAGACAGAAATGCATGCACACACAAACAAACACAACCTCATTCTCCAAGGAGCAAACGTATTGAGTAGATGGCTAATAAGAAAAAGTTTGCTTAAACTTTGTCCAGGAGATAGGCTTTTTCTACAGACTAGAAAAGGTTTAGCACATTTCCTATGGCAGATTTATTGAATTACTTGCTCTGTCCTTTTTAGCATCTATGTAATTACGAGATATCCATTTTACATAAAACTGAAGAGTAAACCATAGGTGTTCTGTACATTAAATTTCTTCTATATCCAGCATCATGAAGCCCCAACATCAGGCATGAAAGCCTCTATTTCAGCCTACACGCTTGGGGAGCAGGCAGTGAATCACCTTTCCTATGCTTCATCTGAAATGCCATGGGAAGAGTCTGCCAGCACTGATCCTATTTGCTCTGCAGTTTACAGGCAGCAGTGTCTGTGCCTCAGTTTGCTTCACATGTAGAAAAGAACAGCACCATGCACCTAATTCTGCAGGACTGCCCACCTTAATAAATCTTAACAAGTTGTTTTGCATTCCTTCAATAAAGAACACTACAGAAAGATCAAAAATTACCTCCATAGATCTCTTAAAATAGTGCTCTCCAGGCCTACAAAAATGAAGCTTTCCTCTCACACTACTCCAGTGCCTTGATTCTTTCATACCTCTTTATAGTGAACATCTTACTTACAACTCTAAGACACCGGGTAAAAACTAGCTTCAATTCACAGCAGCCTGGTGACCAAGGACTGTAAAAAGTGACAGCACATTCAGTTATTTTAAAGTTACAGAAATACTCCATTTTTAGCCAGGGTATTTACTCTTCCCACTTTTGCTCCAGTTTGTATTCTTGCTATTTTAGGAATTCCAAAGATACTTTAGAGTAAGGAGAGTATACTCAAAGACCAAATTTATTCCCATGCACAAATATACACACACTGTTTCTCTCAGTTCCTCTCTCAGCCCTTGTCTGCAGACACCCTGATGTTACAGACATGCTACCATGGCACGGGATACCCCTAGCACAGACATGGACTACATTGACAGGGAATGCTTCTCCTGTAGATATCTAAAATATCTCCAAGTAACGATTACTACATTAACAGAAGGACAACCAACTATGTAATCACGGCTGCATTAGTTGGGATTTAAACAGTCTAGCAATATAATCACAAGGGTGTTAATTCCTGTGCCCTGCCCAGCTTTAATATATTTCCCTTAGCAAAAGACAGGATCACCAAATACCATTTTAATACTCATTTAAAAAAAAAACAAAACCAAAACCAAAAAACTTAAGGGGAAATCCCGTTTGTACTACTGCTTTCTTGTAACTTAAAAGAGAGAAAACAACATGGCCACATGATGGCACCATTTCCTAGGAAGAGAAACGAGGTTGTGCTCATCCCTTCTTTAGCAGGGAACGTTTTCATGTTCTACATGAAAACTGTTTCAACTGCGCTCGCTTGTTCCCAGACAGCTCATGCACGATCCTGCCAAGACCCAGCATGGCCCAACTGTTTTAATTGGCTATATGTTTAAGACAGTTTGGCTCTTTAAAAATCTAGGTGCATCTATTGCTAAATTTTTTCAAAGTGCCAGGTGGCACTACTCAGAGGGCGCGCTGAACTAGCAGACCTGCAGCAAGAGAGCCACTGAACAGGGGAGAAGTGAGGTGGGTCAGCAGTGCCGGTGAGGTCATGGTGTCTACACTGCCCACTCTAACAAAGAGTAGGGGAACGCTTCCTGAAGAAAAACCTAATCAAAACAAACAACAAAAACAAACAACAACAAAAAAAAACAACACCTTTTGGAAAATGCAAGTAAACAAGGTGATTTATTTTGCTCTTCTATGGTCCTGATTAAAAGCTTACTGTAGTCATTAAGAATACTATCACTCACTTTAAAGGCTTTTGTTTAAATCCTAATAGTGCATTTCAGATCGAATACCTGTGAACAGGGATTGCTTTTGGTCATTTTACTGTGGTAGACTGTATAAACTTACACACTATATCAAAAGCACTGTTTAGGGAGGAGAAGGGGTTGGAGGTGGGAGCTAAGTCTGGAGAAGGAATGAATAAGAAGGATAATAGGTGCAAATATATTAAAACATATCTTCAAAACAGACAACTGCTATTCTGTAAACTCTTACATTTGTCCTGTATTGTTTGTTTCCCCCCCCCAGGCAGAAAGACAAGGTGGAAAAACTTATCAGTTTGAGTGTGTGGTTAAATACAGTAAGCCTGAAAGCCCGTGGGATTTGGTTAAAAGGAAAATACAGATTAAAACCTGTTTAGAAGGTTTCTATTCAAGATAGAATCCTCTACAGCGAGTGTTTGTAGCAGCCTGTTGGGAAAAGGGTGAAGAAATGTTTGACTTTGTGGGAGAGCTGCCACCCGTGGAAGAACACTGCTTAAACCCTCCCTCCATGTTTCCAGAGAAAGGCATTTCAATGTCAGAGATTTTGCTCTGGTCACAGAACTCCTGGTTGATGGGTTGAAACAAGGAGTGACCAAAAACTGTAAATGCCAGTCCTCAGGGTTGGGAAAAGGATTCTTTTGTCTTCCAGTGGCTGTGTCTCAGCCCTGAGTAGATGAAAGCTATCACATGAAAATGCTAGGTTTTATTTCATTATTTTTTCCGTTTATCTTTTTTATCTACTAGTGAAAGGGTAATTGTTAACTAGTATAACTGGGTGCTTTGGTGAATATTTCAACTAAGAAATATCGTGAGACAGATACTCATACTGGTTTGGACTGTGGCTTCTTTATTTTGAATTTATGGGATAAGTGTTCATGCCTGCTTATAATTCATATTTAAGTATCAGTAAGAAAGAGCACATGCTCCCACCAACGATGCTAAAGGCCACAGGGAAAATTTCTGTCCTCAGTAAGACCAGACCTCTGCGATTCCTGGGAGCAGACTTATTTCTAGAATCACATACTTGGTTTTGATAGGAAGAGAAATCTCAGGCAGAACACTTTAAAGTAATAAATTAAGGCAATAAACAAGAGCACAGCATTCATAGATGGTTTGATATCTTCAGATGTGTCTGTAGCATTAAAAGCACATTGTCAGTCTCAACACTTTTTTACCCTCCACCCCCCCGCACAGGGAAAAGGCTCTGGAATTACACGTATGCACCAGCATGCAGACACCAACAGGTGATACCAATACGGTGCATGAGATTTATTTCTCAGGTCTGCCTTCAGGCACATTCTACCCTCTACTCAGCCAAAAACATTAGAGATAGCATCTGGAAGTTTTACTTTTGAATAGAGGCAATATGTCCTGTTTCCAAATGCTGCATAGGATCAAAGCACAAGGTATTTTTATTAATGTTGACACGGTTCCACACACAGACATCAAGCTGTGGGGAGAAGTCCCTTGCTCTATTTTTATTTCCCCTATCATACCCCTTTTCACACAAAAATTGCTACTTTGTGGGTTTTTCTCTATCTCTGTAACATCAATAAATTACACGTTATCACTCCTATCATCTAGTTATAAAGAGCCTTTCAAGATTTTTAATAGATGCACAATATTGCTACACTTACATTTTCACTGGTTAAGAACTCAAAAATAGCTGTTGTGAGATTACTCTTAATTTATACTACTTCCCTCATGTGAGCTTTCAAGAAGAAGCATTTCACCACATGTCACAGATTGATACAGAGTATGTATTGTGCATCCCAGCCGGGCAAAGATCCTTTCACTGTTCAGCACAACAAAGCTGGGATGAGTAGGGGTTCTAGGATTTGTTTATCTTTTTTTTTTTTTTTTTTTTTATAGGAGCAGTTAATTCCCCAAGGAGCTATTTGTGCCGACTAACTAGAGATCTTGAATTCTCTTTGTATTCCAGTTCCTGAGTGGTAAATACATAAGACTAGATCTCATGTTATTTTAGCCTTGCAAATGACTCCATGGACAATGAACACAGGCACAGAAAACATAAATGAAAAGATGGTGCAATGGCATGCCCTCTAGAAACAATAATAATTGGTGTCCTCGGGAACCAAAACACAGTGTCAGCCAGAACACATTGCTGTGGTCCACTGTGCACCAGGCTGTGAGGCAAATTCCCTGATGCAAATGAAGCAGTTTGGTGGCACTTTGATGGCTTACAACTGACTTCCACCTATGGAGTAGATCAAACACCACATTTCTTGAGGAAATACAATGATTTTCCCTCACAAAATCTCCTAGTACACTTTATAAACTTTACTAGGTGCTATTACACGGTACCTTTGTTTAATGTTTCAGGTTCTCTCCCAGTACCAAGTTAAGTCTTCACTTCAAAAACGTTTTGAATTGAAGACCTCTCTTTGTTCAGCCAAGAACAATGCAAGAATTGTTTTGGTTTTCTCCAATTTGAATACTGCTGTGGCCCTACCTTGTTCTAAAGTTATTGAATGTGGTCACAGTACAGATTACATGGCTGCTCTACCACACATAAACAGGAAAGAGGAGAAACTCACTACAGAAGCTTAGATGAAAACAGCAAAAAGCTCCAATGTTAGACATATCACACTGGTGAAAAGGAATAGTGACCAAGTTTATTTTTATATCTGTAACTTTGGGATTGGGTACTTGCAAAAAAACAGGTAACTAATGCAGCAGTCAATGCTTCTCAAAGCATGGAAGGTGTCTCCTTAGAGCATGCAAAGGACAAACCAAGAGAGATGTAAGCACTGGATTGCACAGGGTTTTAACAACAGACAGTAGCACAAAAAGAGATGTAGATGTAGCTGCTTTAGTTTTGTTCAATTAAGAGTCAACTGTCGAATACTGGAAAATCTTTTATATTTTACTCTGCCACATGATTCTGCAGGCCATAACAGGGAAATAGGACATCTGATTTAGTTGTCTTCTCACCCCATTAGGACAGAGGAGATGACAGCAGTAGTATGTATGGTGAAGGCATGAAATAACAATGATTGGCATGATTATGTTTGACATCCTTCAAGCAGATAATATGAAGTGGCAGTTTTGGTAAGTGCAACTTCAGAAGGAACAAGTATTAAAAGGAAAAAAAGAAGAGGAAGTTAGTCAGAAAGAGTCTGAAAGGAAAAGATAAGGAATTAAACCCCATAAAATCAGCAGGGAGGTGGCCTCAATAATACCTTATTAGAGTTCATAAGCATATCCAAGGACTACAACAAATAACAAGCAAGTAGAAAACTACAATGTTAAATAACAAGGTATAAGAGTTCATTAAAGCTGAAAATGTATCCTTCAAAACATGGAAATCATGCCCAAGTGACAGTAATAGAACTGAGCATAAACTGCAGCAGGCTAGATGTAAAACAAACATTAGGTAGGGTGAAGAGGAAATTTAAAGAAAAATCCACTAAAGTTGTAAAGACAAATACTGTAATAAGACATTATTCAAACAAATTCATCAAAGAAAGCTTAAAGGGCAGTGACTGGTATCTAAGAATTGCTGTAGACTATCTGGATTGATAGATTAAGTAAGCAAGTAGTAGACTCTGGGTTAGCTAGACTACTGATCTATGAAAGCATAAAAGGTAATCTAAGACATTACAGAAATTGTGCAGTGGAATTGACCTTATTGCTTAAATTTTCAGAATGGAGGATGCTGGAAGATAAGCTAGCTCAAGAGGGAGAAGAGGAACAGGAAAGTACTGTTCTGGAGGCTGTTATTCAAAAAAGTAACAACCTACGTACAGAAACAAACAAATCCCAAACAACAAGAGTACTAGAACATCTCAATACATTCAACAGTGATAGACAGTTGTATAGTGTTCATCAGTCCCTCATTTAATGACTGAAGCAGTTGACATACTCATCCAATATATGACAGAAGGATTTACTAGGAGACATAACTTAAGAGAATGGTAATAAAAGTCTATTGGGGGCAGACTCTGTAGACAAGAACAGGTAAACTCAGAAACAGACTGCAGATACTTCACTGGCAGTTAGGTTATGTGTCAGTGGCTGCAGCATGACTTACAAACATAAATATCACAGTATTATTCACTCAGTCACCTCAAAAATCTTAAGAATAAAAGCTATAGAATTGTAAAGAGCAGTAAGAGTTATTAGCCTTTCCCCCAGTACTTAAAACTAGATACAATACGGACATATTTTCAAGTTCTCCCCTGAAAGCAAGGAAGCTAGAAACTTGCATGGCTGTTTTAAACCAAAGCTGAATTTCTGTATTCTAGCACTGAGAGTTCCCTAAATGAAGACTGGTAAGAAAGGCACTGAACACCACAAGGATTGACAACCTAGCATTAAGCCAGTAAAACAGGGTCATCAAATGAGAGAATCAACATTTAGAATAATTAGACACATTTTCAAATGCATCTATGTGTTATAAATGTAAGTGATTTATGCATCAGTGAAACTTAGGCTCCAAAGTCACACAGCTGCTTCTGAAAACATACTCACTGACTTCCTGAAGTACCATATGCTATTAGTAATTTCTCATGAGAAGAAAAGCCCGAGAGACCAACCTGACAAAACTCACTTAGTGCACTGATTAAGAATATAAAGACCAGTTCCTATCAGTAGTACAACATTTTACATGGCCAATTCTTCAGGGTATTGTGATGGCTTTTTCAACAGAGGCAGGGTGCACTCACTGTATAGTTTTAAATGCCCTTACTTGTACTTACTTCTGTCTCTACCCAATTCAAACAAGATATATCTGCTTCTATGAAAACACAAGTCATTCCTGGCTGATAATTTCCTCTTCTGTTTGTAAGATTATCAAAGGGATAAATCTAAACCTACAGGACACAGAGTCTGCTTATGACCGTTAAAAAGAGAAGCATTTACTAAACAAAATTTCAAATGTTCTGCAAGACAAAAGTATAACTAAGTCTCATGACATCAGTATTTGATAACTATGGATGTCCTTGCTTTCAGTTTAGCTTGCTATGGAAAAGGCCTGTATCATTACTATTATATAATCTAAAATAGATATCTAAACATACATAACATCTTAAGTCACCAAAACCAACCTAAAAATATTCAGCATTAGCTAACACATACCACACATAGATGAGCAAAAATATGGATGAAATTGCTATTGACATACTGCCTGCCTCTGAGAATAAGGAAGCTGGTACAATCAGGGCCCGCCTCCTTCCCTCTGGGAGCAGAGATAATTTGAAAGCTTCAGAGTAGTTCCTAGGGAATCATACTGAAAAATTTCCAAAGGCAGAAGGAAGACCATAAAGACATGTAACCATTATCTTCCTGCCACAGAACCTCAAAGAGAAGCATAGGAAACCCAAAACATAAAGGTGAGGCCAAACTACCATCAGATCCATCTAGCCTCTCTATTAGCCCCAGAGAAATCAAACTTGTTCATTAATGAGAAGGCAATGGTGGGTCCCTCTAGCTGCTCAGTGAAACGAATCCCAGATTTTCTACATCCACTCTCCATGTTCTGAGGTGTTTCAAAACCTTTTGAGGTTCCCCCTCTGCCTTCCTCCATTATGCTGGAAGGCTATCAAACAATAAAAATCAGAACTTGGAAGAAGAAAAAGAGAGCAGACTGCTTCAAAGTTCACATCCTGTGAAAGCCAAAATATGCTGGAATTGGACTAAGTCAACCATGTCACTTGACTATGTATGGACAAAAGGTTCAGATGTGGTCCATCACCAATACTGTTTATACAGTGCATTCTATTTAATGTATAAAAACTCGCCGGTCTCTTGCTAAAAGGTATCTTTAGAAAATGCTTCCCCATCTCAATGTCCTGCCAGTAATTGTTTTATGGGTTTTTAAAAAATTATCCATGCCTCACTTTCTTTCTCAACTTTCATTCCCTACCAGAATCTCAAGACTCTGCAAGAATTCTATGTTCTCTAAAATAATACATTTTTCTTCAAAACACTTTTCCAATGGTTGTCCAACCTGCCACTCAGTCCCATGGAAATGCTGCAAAGGTGTTGTTTTTCCCTTGTCTGAAACAAACACCTTCACAGATGGACCATCCAATGTCTAAGAATAACTCTTTTAACTATCAACAGAGACAAAGAGATTCAGTTGCACTGTTCCCGTGGGATTTCTTTGAGTTTGGACACATCTGTTAAGATGCATACATCAGAGCTTGAATGAAGTTTTTGTCTGATTGCATCTCTGAGAACTCTTGAAAGTTTCTGCCAAAGTGATCTTATCTCTTGGCACTTGCAAAACATATATAATTATAGATGCTTTCTGAAGGGCTCCTGAAGTAAGTGGCCTATATAGACAAAATCAGTTTAAATACAGCCAAGTTCTGATTACTTCATTCCCTCTCAGAAAAATCTTTCGAAGCTTCACCTAAGGCAGTGCAACCTTCAAACTGGGACCCTACCAACTTCATGAATTCTCCACCCATAAGCAAGTATGTGGAAAACTGCAAACAGCATCAATCTCATATGCTTTCCTTTGAATCTTTTCCAGAAACTGCCTCCATGCATGTCCATGTAGCTTTTTGCACAAACATCTTTCTTCTGGGTAAGCAGCTACATCCGTGTGTGACAGCAGAGTTGCTAGAGGTTTAACTCATCTGGAGTTCTATCAGCTCACTCTGTGACTTAATTCCAAATTAGTTCAAAGTGGTGCTTTTTATATGCTAAGCCCAACATGAAAATGGTTACCTCAGGAAGCACCTCTTCCTCTAACTTGTTTCTCCAGTTGCATTGTGTGGGCTAGCATTTCCCAGGATTGAAAGAGATGGGAACTGGACACCATGCATTCTAGGTTCTGGATGTTGCTTCAATAATTCATCTGGAATTATTGGAAACTGTTTGAAAATGTTCAAATCCAGAAATGTGGGACCTGGTCCTACATGGATGGGTCAGAAGTAATGTGATTTCATTGGGAACAAGCAGCACCAGAAACAGCATGTAGACTGTACTACACTATAGAATTACAGTGTTACATTAAGTTGTGCAACACATATGACTTTACCCAGATTTTTTTGGTAAGTACTTGTTTCAGTAGGACTGGCATTCAGACTACTGCTTAGACTTTCTTCACCTCTGCCTTTTACAGCTGAGGAGCAGATGGCTATCATAGAATTTTTATTTCCTCTGCTTGGAAAAAGTATTTTGATCTGATCATTCCAAAAGCACCCTTATTTTTAAAGTAGATTGGCTTCTGAGTATTTCTCATAATAAATATGTGGCATTGTTTTCTGCCAAGCACTAGTGACTGTGCATGCAAAATGGTCAGTGAAGATTTCAAGCAGATTTGAATAGGTGGCCCATAAAATCCAAGTCTTTTTTCCTGATACATGAATAAGGGCTTATAGAGCCATCTGTACATTAGTGCACATTTCGAAGAACTGATATACCTTACCGGGCTGACTCTTTCTGGGTGATCTGATATTTTCAGCTCTGAGTGGAGGGGAAGGACAAAGGGAGGGATAATAGGGCGAGGGGAAAGAATCAGTTCAAAAGGCAGGGGAGGCAAGAGGTAAGGAGGAGGAGTTTGTAACGACAGTGAAGCCCATTTTTAAATGTCGGGAGCCACAAATATTAATCTTTTGGGTCAATGAATGTATTTCAGCACTAAGGATTGAGGCAGCATTGAAAAAATACCACATCACACAGGAGATAGCTGTAGTAAATATACAGTAAATATTCATTATGTCTCATTTTCAGTTCATGTGAGAAACTGGTGTTGCTATTTCGCAAAAGTATGCCAAACACTAATTATATGCATACTGGCCCCAAACAAATCCAGCCTAATAAAGGTTGTAACATAATGAATAATGGGAGTTTCTCCACTGGTTTCAAAGCACATGCATCAACTAACAGAGATCAATACCAGAAGATGTCCTATAATTTATTGCATTTTTATGGACTCCTAACTGTATTTTGGAAACAAAATTTCAACAATTCCTGATATATGACAATGTTAATCCTGACATTGTTATTAAACTTATTTTATTAAAAAAACCCCAACCAAAACCAAGCCTCAGTGTATCTAGCCTGGGTTTGCAGTTTATTAATATTGCTATTGCTATTGTTAATTTAGTAGGAATGAAAGGTGATATGGGGACATGAAAAACTTTTGGGTCTAGAAGACTCTGTTCGTAGGACAGGTGGAGCATGCTGCACCTCCCCTACTGCCCTCCGCCAATATTGTTCATCCCTGACCTTGGCCACCTCAGAAAGCAAAAGGAGGAGTTCATTCTCCAGGTTCCCTACAATCTGTGCTGGCCTCTGTCCTAAGGCTGCTTTCATGGGTTTCCATTTGTACTGTCAAAAAAATCAGTGTGAGGTTTCAGATCCCATTTACTAAATAACTCTTCCATCTTTGTGAATGGGATAAAGAGATTATTTGTTTGAAAATAATAATTATTTTTTCTTGTCCTGCTCATTTTTTGCATCTTTTCACAAGCTTTTTGTTTTCAGAAAACAGTACAAGACAAAACTGTTCCCCAGGTTTAACAAAGAGCCTGACACCTCCAATTTGAAGAAAATTCTTGTATATACTAAATTGCATGCTGCCTGCTGCTCAATTGTTTCACATCTCTTTCTTCTCTCCAAATCACCAGGTGAGATTTAGGAAAGTCTGTTTACCAGCTCTATTAAAATCAAGATCTCTAGAAGAAGCTCATAACGAATAAAGTCAGAAGTCAAGAGGAAGGAATTGCAGCTAAAGTGATTTTGATAGTGATGATCCCTATAACCTGGCTGCTTCCAAGCTTGGCCCTGAGGCAGGATTTTTAAATTAAAAAAAGAATATACATACTTTTAAATCTGATTTTTTATTGTCATGCCCTGATTTATTTTTTTTTATAGGCAATGGCAAGGTCTGGTTGGCTTCTGAAACCTGGTGTCATCATCTTCCTTACTCCTTTTTTACCCCTTGTAAATTTTACAACATCCTAGCAGATGATGCTCACCTCACCCTGCACATTCTTGCCTAAGAGATTTGCAGGCAGGGACCACTAAGAAATGACAGTCTTTTGGAGAGCCGACTTTCCAAAATCTAGTTTTAATAATTTTCTTTCCTTATTTTTGTATTTTTTTGGCAAAATGGAACAGAGCATTTTTAAAAAGCCAATTAACCCATGCTGAGTAATCTGAAAGCGAATGTAACTCAAAACAAGGGCCTTAAACTGGTAGAACTACACAAATCTACAAAGACTCTCCAGACTTTCACAGACTGATCTTCTCTACAAAACACTCCCCCCTTTCCTCATGGAAATACTTTACAATCCTGGGTGTCAGAGCGAGACACTTGTTTTCTCCCATTGCAATACAGAACTGGCTGAAAATCCCCAGTCAGTAAGATACATTTGGGTAATGAGAAGCATGTGACTACCTAGCGAGGAGTAACTACAGCTCTAGTTGGAAAGACATGCTTGATGGGTCTTCCCTTTTTAATTCGTAAGAAACAGCAACCTGACCCAACAATATGCTCTAAGCTTCCTCTGGCTGATGGCATTATCATGACGTTGAGGCAAAATGCTTTGTTTCAGTAGTAATTCCCCAGGAAGGGAAAAGGTAAGCCCTAAGGAAGGCCTACTCGTGCCATTTTGGAAAAAGCATCCACTGGAAAACCTGGTCTGCAGGAAGGTGCATGTTCTCAAGAACCCCAGTGCAACCCAGCAGTGTGTTGGTGTACTCACAATCAGATGACCCTGTGTGTGTGTGCAGGTTTGTTGGTGAATGTGGTGAGCTGATGAGAGCCGGGCTCAGAGACCGACCAGCTTCAAGGTTCAGGCAGGGAAGGCCCGGCTTGGCGCTGCATGCACCCGTCTGAGTAATCTCATTCTCCTCAGACGCCTTCTGGTTTTCAGCTGTCTTGGGTTTCTTCCTGAAAATAAACAAAGAGACCTTTGAAGGAACTGACTGCATATTTGGGAAAAGGCATTTTTAGAATCTGTTAAAGATAACTTTCTTTCCCCCCCAGCCACCCCCCTTCTCTCCTCTTTTTTCCCTTTCAGGGAAGGAGGCAGAGAAGACTCTCCTCCATGCTTCTTGTCTGGAAACAAGCTGCTCCTTGTTTTGACTCTGATGCAATGGCCCTGAGACCGTGTTACAGCAAATAGGCCAAGCATGAAGTTCCTGATTCTGCCCCTACTGATGACATATAAAAAGAAACTCGTCCCAGTGGTTTAGACACTCAGAGTTCCATTTGACAAATATTAACCAAAGATGTAACATTCTGAATAGAGACAGTTATACAGAAATGTATCAGAATTGTCTGAAAAGCAAACAAATATGCGAGTTTCTGAATCAGCGCAGCGACCCCCTTTG
>NW_009953386.1:3274800-3275584 GCF_000747805.2 Chaetura pelagica | reverse complement strand
AAGTAGCTTTGAGATGCAGAGGTCATCTAAGTAAAGCATGAAGATTTGGAGGCTGAAAACAACGGGCTATGAGCCCAGTGCATGTGAGCTCTCAATGCCTGCCTCCATCCAGGATCTCCAAGCAATTTGTTAACACAAGGGATTACACCTTAGAGGAACATCAGCAGGTTCCCCCACCTGCCCTTCACAGATGGAGAAACTGAGGCACAGAGGAAAGTGGTGGGCTTTGAATCAGGCTGCAAGCACTCAGCATGGGGACGCGAGCTCGAGCAGCCGTGAGGTGCTTTGCCAGCAGGTCCTTCCTGAGCTGGCCCCTCATGCTGACAGGCAACTATGGTTTTGGGTCAGCGTCTCACCCAAGTCAGGGTAGCCCCAAAGCACGGAGGTGCTGCTGGAACCAGAGCGGCCCTGTCCTGCATCCACCCAGGCCCCACACGGGTCCTGGCTCTGTCTGCTTGCAGAGTCCCTCTCCACAGGGACCGACTCTCTCCTCCGGAAGGGCCCAGGCAGGAGCCCCTTCACCCCACGCACCTGCCCTCCCACACCCTCTCCGCACCAGGACCCTGTGCTGCCCACACGCCAAATCACGGGTTTTGAGGCCTGGCCTGTCCCCTCCGTGTTTCAACAACTCGATCAACTCAGCAAGCAGAGCCCCGTTCCCGTGATGGTGCAGGGGGGACCAGGGCAGCCCCTTCCCTGAGAGGAGAGCGCAGCCTTTGGGCCCGGCCTCTTACATAAAGCCCTTATGTAAGCGCGGCCCGCTCGGCCCCGGGCAGGGCAGGGC
>NW_009953386.1:3214592-3268488 GCF_000747805.2 Chaetura pelagica | reverse complement strand
AGCCTGGGGAGAGGAGGGGGAAAATAATAATCATCGTCATCATGATAAGAAGTTAAAGCAGCCCAAAAGAAACCAAGGCGTCCCCAGAAGAAGCCGAGGCGCGGGGCCCCGGAGGGACGGGTGCTGAGGGGGCTGCCCCGGAGCTGAGCTCTGCGTCCTGAGTGACCATTGCCAGCTGGTAACTCCGCAGCTTCTGGCGGCTCTGAGGTGTTTTGGGCTCCCTGGGCTACAAAACGCCAGGGCGCGGGACGAGCAGACGGGACTTGCTGCTGGATCCTCCGCGGACATAATCAATACGCTGGAAATACACCAAGCGAAAGTCTAATCCGATCTATATCCATCGGAGATGACTAAATGGACTCTACTTAATACTACAGAGGTACAGCAAAGGGCTCAACTAGTTTACTCAATTTAAAATGGAAGGAAAATCAAGCAATTTAAAAGTGTATTTATTTTTTTTTTCCCTGAAGAGTAATCAAAGCAACTCATCACTCCAAGCACAGGCATCCTTCTGTCTGTTCCCCATTCTGTTACTGGGATCCATCTCCTGCTATGTGGATGAGGATGCATGAGATGCAGACCTCACACATGGGCACATATATTTTAAAATATATGGACTGCATATGTTTTGTTTGTAGTAGTCTGCATCAAGCCTTGGCATATGAAGTCTGTCACACCTTCTCTTGCCTCATTTGCGGATCCCACAACTTTCCCATGTGCAGACAGCACACACCAGGGGCTGCAGGGAACCTGTGTATAAAACAGTGGCTTTTACAGCTTTGCTACCCAAGAAGCTTTGAGATAGCATGGTGTCTTGTGGGCTGTTCTCCACACATGGCTTTTTGTCCAGGCAGCAAGGAACATATGTAGGGTTAGAGTAATGAAGTCCCTTGGGTCTGGAAGCTGAACTGCTGTATTTGAGGTCTGCTTTCAGCTCAGAGTTAACTGAAGTTACATGCTTGGAACAAAGCCTCTGACTGCAGCTCTATCCACACACTAAGGTGCCTCCCCTGGGCAGGACACAGGTTATTTGCAGGGTAGGGGCTCAGTCCGAGTAAGCATAGCTTGTCGACTGCTAGCACAGGCACAGTGATGTTATTAGACCAAGCGCTGACTGATGCTTCACCATGTGCTGATCTCACATGTGCCTTCCAGGCCTTCAAAACTCAATAGAGGGACAGGTAAAAAAATAAAAAACATCTTAGCAACAGGTAGTGATACCAGCAAGGCTGTGCACAGCACTTCCTGCTTCTTCCTTTCCAAGCCTGTTTATTTTCTCCTTTGCTCTTAAGGCTGACGCTATGTTCTCAAGATGTCTTTGTGTCATTGTGTCATTGCTTTTCCAAATCTGAGTCCTGCAGCTTGGTGACTTATGCTCACTAGGATGGGAAGATAAGCAATGGTGCTGACTGGCACTACAAATGGTACCTCTCCATAGTAGTTTTTCCCCTTACACTGCTTAGACATGCCCTGCATCTCAGCACCACCTGAAAGGAATGCAGGCTTCCACATGAGAAAGACTGAATAAGGGGAACAGCCAAGCCAGCTAAGAATCTCAAGAAAACTTTTGAAAAAAGAAAAATCCTGGGATCACTGTGATCAAAACTACCTATGAAGAAACCCAAACAAGGTTCTTCTCTAGTCTGCAATGTCTGACTGCTGTTGCTAGCAAGGAACCATGGGCAAAACCAGAAAAATAATGCTATTTCTCTAAGTATATCGCTATCCTTTTGTTCCACCTTATCACCCATATGGAAAGCTTCTATTACTGTGAACTTCACCTATATATTCTAATTAAATATTCTTAGATTGACTTACATAGTCTACCTCTATTGCTGTCTTACTGCTATAGTTTTCACGGAGAGTTGTTAAGCACTGGATCAGGTTGTGGCATCTCCATCCTTAGAGATTTTAAAATCTTAATTGAACAAGGCCCTGAGTAACCTAATCCAACTTGGAAGGCAGCCCTGCTCTGAGCAGGGAATTTGACTAGAGACTTCCAGAGGACCCTTCCAACCTAATTTTTTTTCTGATTGCACACTTCTCCTATGAACACTTTCATCAGCAAGCTCTCTAATATATCTCTATGTTCCAGAAGGTAAAATGACATACTAACTGTGGAAGAGTATGACTTGTCATAGCTACATCAAAAACCCTGAAAGCACTGAGGTAGAAGCAAAAATTAAACAATTAATAAATATTGTTTGTGGAACCTTCCCAAATTGTACCTATTTTTGTATCATCCCTGGACTTAATTTACTGTCAGTAGTAAGGGCCAATCTGCCTTGCAGGTTTTTTTTACGTGTTTATGTTGTCCTCCATAGACTAATCCCAGAAACAAGAATATTGCTATTGACTTGTTAGTTAGGGCAATAAAAGTTGCAACTAATTTGCAAAAGACTTGGGAATGTGCCCTTGGAGCTAAGGACTCCAGTCTGGTCTCCAGTTATCTCTGAGCAGTTTCTCCACACACACCTGGGGTGCATTACAAGTCCTTCGAAAGACTGCGCTCATTCTTAAAATCATCAGAGGGCTATCATCATCTTTGCCTCCTCTGAAGGACAGCAGAGGCCAAGGTAGAAGAGGTGGCACTTCTGTATATTGATCTGATGCACAGACGTCCGTAAGTTCAGAACAGAAAAGATGCTGACTTTTCTAAGCTAATCTGAGTCTTGAGAGTCACTGCAAAATTCATATTTGCTACTGATTTATTAGAGAATTTACCCAGTCCTAAAACATCCTATCTACTCCATCTCTTCACATTTTTATCCTATGTCCTTTCGTTGGTATTCACTTTCAGCATTCCCTTCTTATGTTGTTATTTTTAATTATGTTTATTTGCATCACTTACAATATATTCTCTTCATTCTTGATTATATGCTTTCCAGTATGTATTATCTAGCTAACGGTATCCACTGTCATCCCAGAACTGAACTGTGCATCTCAGCACTTCACAGCTCATGTATAAAGCAAGACATACAATCACTGCCATCTTCTAATGTTATCTTTTTATTATTTTTTTATTTATTTGTGTGTGTGTGTGTCAGTATCCTCATTGCAGTGAAGGATTCTCCCCCTTCCATGTACCTTAGCTTTACACTATCATACAGCAAGGTCTTAAATGGTGGGCAACTTACAATGCTGCAGCAACTGCAGTCATCTGGGCACTGGCTGGAAAAGCGAATTGGCTCTTTCTGTTTAATTTGAAGGCAGAATGGCTAATATTTTGCATGTCCTAACCTCGAAGCTATCTCGAAACTAATTACTACCTCTGAGCTTTGGATGCCTTTAAAACCCCTGCTACACTTCTCCCTTCTTGCTGCCACTTTCAAATTCAGCCTTTTCTCCCCCAGACCTCTCCAGTGCTCTCTGCACATGATTTCTTTGCACATATCCCCCTTGCAACCATTACTTGAGAATGGAATGAATTTCCCCTGGATCAGTTAACATGTTCTCACAGCAGGGCCACCAAACCAGGTTTCTGTCAAAAATAGGCAGTGTGTGTTGTTGTACTTCTCACACAGCAGCTGTAACTAACGCTTGAACCTTCGCTTGCACAGGGAGCAGCTCTATGTCCTGTGGAGACACCAGGTTAGCAATGAACAAATTAGCTCAGGTATGGGAACCAGCGTAGCTGTGCAGAACCTACAGTAGCATCCTGACTCTCAGGGGAAGCTATGATAATGTGACTGTATGAGAATAATAATACATAATGAACAATAATGAGGCAGTTTTCAGCCACTGAATACAGGGAGGGCTGGGTCACCAACCAGACCTTTGTTCATTGCATACTAAACAGCATGGAGGGAACACACCACAGGGTTGCTGATATTACAAGTGCTGCTGCTGGCTAAGACTGCCCACCCATGTTCCAGGCATTATTCCTCTTCCTCACAGATATGGCATCACCTTCTAGTAAGTGCCCTCAGGTCAGAGATGCTTGTAGTGCCCAAGCACTGCACTTAACTCACTGGCGTAAAGTTTGTCTGTGACCTTAGTAATACAGCGACTATATATAATAATTACCAAAAAAACCACCCAGCTTTCCAGATCCTAAAAATATGAGTGTGAAAATAGTTCACGTTTGATTTAAGTGATACTTTCCCGACTCCTCTGCTGCACATTCTTCCCCTGCCTGTGTGCGACTAACACAGCTCTTGATATCAGTGCTTATCACTGCCAGTGTTGTGTCTCTTCCAAACATGACACTGACAATACATATTTAGAAACTGACAAAGTGAAAGAGAGATGAGTACAATCGTTGAATATAAAAAAAAAAAAAGGAAAAAAAAGAGAGAAAAACAAAAAGCCTGAAAGAACAGCAAAGAGCACTGAAATCTGCTCAGAGACCTCACCTCAAAATGTAGGGCACACTGAATGCCAGAGCTGAAGGTGAAGCTATCTGAGACAAGCTCTAAACCACCTGATCCATCCCAGTTTTCCTGACAGAAATGTTGCTTCAGTAGTTAGAAGTCCTGCACGGGCTGACTGCCTGAATATTCACACAGCTTCTCTGAAGATTTTGCAGCCACATTGATCTTCATGCTGTTACAGCTACATGACTGGCAGTTTGTTTAAAATCTCTGATTGCAAGTTTGCGTCATACAATGGAAAACACAAATTCCTAAAAACATCGCCGTAAAATGTAATACCAAAAAGAAATCCCAGCAGAACACTGCAGAGCAAGAATGGGAGGCATGGAGAGCTGACAAGAGAGGCCCAATATTCTAGTGCAATAAAAGCCTGGAAAATTTAATCAACGCAGAAAAGTAAAATAAACTCCAAAATCCCTTACTGATTAACATAATTAAGTTAAACTCAGAGATTAAGTTAAACTAAGATTGAAATTTGCTTCATCTGTTCCAGACCTGAAGTGGGGCTTACATGCCCTCAAATTTGCCCATTTTTTCTACCTAAGCCACAAGTATTATTAAAGTTAGGCCCTGCCTACAAAATTTACCTGACTTACAACCCCAGAGCATCTCAGCTATAGCAATACTGTGACAATACTGGCAAGCACTGAGAAATGATCGTAACATATCAAAACTATGATCTCTACAGAGGGGAAAAAAGTGCAAATAACACAGAATTGATAATTTCAGAGCATAATAAAAACACATCACAAAGCCAAAATTCAACTTCACCTGTGCAATCCAGCGAAATTCGCCAAATTCTTATGGCCAGCCCAAATCATAAATGACTGAGGGCCTAGGAAAACCAGCATAAATCTGTTGCAGTAAATTCAATCTGCATTGCATGAAACACCATTGAGAGGAAAGATGCCTTGTTAAAAAGCATCATGAATAAAAAAAACCCAAAACACTCCAAAGTCAAACATGGATGAACCAACTAGATCAGCATGAACTAGAGCAATAAGCAAGGAGAACCTACCAAACTAAAAGATACACGTAGAACAAACCAGCCAATGCTGGACTATGCTGTGAGGCTATGACTTAAATATTTAACAGTTTTTTATTGACATATTTTTTGCCCACATAGTTCCTTGCAAATTTCAAAAGCAAAACTTACCTTACCCTCATCAGTAATGCTCACAGGTGCTGCAGTTTGTTTTTGTTTTTTAAAGATGCCTCTTTTTTTTTTTTTTTTTTTCTCTCTGAAACAAGAAGTCTTTTATAAGAGATAAAATATACTTACAGTGGGTTCCAAATGGTATCACTCTTCAGGTAAATTACTCCAAGCCTTGGACCTAGTGCAGACGTTCATTGGGGCAGGGAACAGAGAGAGGCTGTGTCTGTACCAGAAAGAACCAAAAGGAAAGGTCAGTGGGAAATAATAATTATTTACTGAGAGCAAGAAAACTTGCTGCAATGCTAACTGGCATTCTCCACTGTCAGTACAGCTGGCTGCAGCCTGGTAGGGCTGAATTCCTCCTGCTCCAATCCCTCCAGCCCTGGCTGTGAACAACAACAGTCAGTCCCTGGTTACTCCAGTTTGCCCATGTAACCTTTCCTGGTCAAGTGAGGAGGGAGGATTAGCCAGCAAAGCGCTATCAGTAGGATTTGTTCAGAGAAGTTGCTCGCTCTAAAGGCATGAGCACAGAGCAGTGATGGAAAGCTAGCACAAACTTGGCACGCCAGTGCATCTCATCAGAACAAGGCTAGTCCTGTTCAGAGCAGCAAGAAACACTTCCTCAGGACTGAAAGGCAGAAAAGGAAGGAAAACTCCTCTTTCACTTCTGCTGCTGTCTTTACATCACAAAGATGATGGCTCAAATCAAAGAAGAAACCACATCAGCCATCAGGTCTGTGGCAAGACCAGTAAAATAACTTATTGTCAGCCTTCAGGAAAGATTCAGCTTGGCAGCAGTTTTATGTCTGAAAATCTCCTGAACTGAAGAAGACTCAATGGACTAATACAGAAGAGGATCCAAAGAAAAAATCTCAGTTCCAATATGTATTAGAAGGTGATTTTACCACCCAGATCTAAGTTTTTGGGAGTACTTACATTTCTGGGGGACTTGAATCCCTCTCTAGACTAACAGAACTTCTCATTTGCTAACTTCTTATGATCTTTGGGTGGCTCGTTGTGGATGTTGGAAGTATGTCTGAAGTTAACATCCAGAGACAGAATTAAATCATGCTTACTTCACTTATGCAAAGAATTCCTGGGATATCAGTATATTCAGTCCTACCCACAGTGAAGCCAGTGGTGCTATTTCCATGAATAAATTATTTTCCCTACTCTCATCAGACAAGAAAAGCAAATATTTTCTTTATCAAAGAAATCAAGAAGGTGAACAAAAAGTGATAAGTGATGTAATTGTTATTTCACAGGTAGCTAATGTCACTGCACAAGTTGGAATTTATGTCTGTAAATGCAACACAGTAAAAAAACCCCACTGCTCATGCAGCAGGAACACTGGAATGAATGCCAGCAGACACAATGAAGGTTTTTAGATGACACTGTAATTATGTACTTCACAAAATATACATTTGGTTTTATGTTCAATTTATACATTTTGTAATGATGATGTTTATTGGTGACTGGGATGTATGCTACATATTGATTTCAACCGGCTACATGAAATCTGGCAGCTACACTTCACAGGAGCTCAAGCAAACATTTTCTTTGATTCATTTTTGTGGATTCTCCCTTCTTGAAGTCTGTTCTTTATTGCAGATCGAGTGAATGTAAACATGAAAAAATAATCTTCAACCCAGCCTGAACCTCTGAGCTTCCCCAGGATTTGGGAGAAGAACCATAAGCCAGCATGAGGTTAGCTCAAAAGAATTAAATAAAACAGTGACACCTTTGACCACTACCAAGGGCTGAATTTCAAAGGTGCAGTAACACCCAAGGATTCTGTACATTTAAGTCCTTGCTAATACTCAGCATGGCTTACTTTCAAGCTCTCCTTCCCACTTCCATATATGCCCCACCTGTTCTGTTAATGCTGACCTTGCTTCTTATATCCACTTTGCACACATCAATCTGTCTTTTATCTGGCTATTGCTCACCCTTTTAAGGCATAAATCCCATATGCCTTAAAGAGTGCCCAGTGCTTCAGTTAACCTGCATTTTTAACTTGTACTAGAAGCAGAAAAATCACAGGATCAGGTCTTTAGTCTTTACTTTGGCAGAACTTCTGCACACTTCTCTCCTAATTTCACACAAGAGAAGCCTAAGAACTGCATGTACTCATCCTGCATATTTTGTCACCTTTCTTTTTGTGTCATTATTGCTCTTCCAATCTCTGGGATCCCAATCCAAATGGCTCTCCAAAGTAGCACTGCCTAGCACTCAATCTGGCTTTACATCAAGGGTCAGGCAGACGAGTTGTTAGAAAAGGGCTGTTCAAAGTCTTCTACAAAATCTGGGCACTAACATTTCTGTGAAAGGCAACACTTATCTTCATTTTCCCCCATCATTTCTGCTATGGCCTGGAAAGATATATCTCTTCCTCCGGTGTGATGAGCATAAAGCAGTGAGATCATCATCAGCTGATAGGTATGTTTTAAGCACATAAAATCAACAAAGCTGATGGTACTTCAGAAGACATGGGGAGTGCAATGGAGAAGGAAACACCCAACATTTTTCTAAAAGTCTTAATCTTATTTGGGAAAAAATAGAAGAAAAGGACTCTTGACTGTGAGAAGATTGGGCAAAAAGAAAGAAAAGCAGGAGGATGTGTGACATAGGGTTAAGTAACTTCTCCCCTGTCTACCTGGGCTCTTCTATTGAAAAAAGGAAAGCACTAACATTTCTGCTCCATGAGGTACTGTGTGCTTAATTAAGGTTTTGGAGGATGAGTTTTCTGCATGAATGCATTCCAGAAATGCAGACTCTTATTGCTTACATATTTCTACTAATGATAGTAACTTGGGCATTAAATATCTATATGCTCACTTTTATTCTACCTTGCTCTTCCCAAGCTTTATATGGTAATTTAGAGGGTGTAAGAAACATTATTGTATTACTGTTTTTATTAAGGAAGGTCCATTTTATTATAGCAGTGCTGTACTACAGATTGTGATTTAAGATGTACACTTCAGGTCAATTCTACACTGGCTTTAGTGGAGTTGCAGTGGGCATAAAGTCAGGAGAAAATGTGGTACTTTACATAATAATGCTGATGATTAATGGGCTCCTGGACCATAACTCCATATTCTGAGGCCCTGATCCTCTTTCTCCTCCCTCTTGTAATTTGTGTCTTGACCCTTTCATCTCTTGTTAGCTACCTTTCCAGAACTGTTCATTAATCAGCACCATTGATCTGATGTGGTCTGTCATATCATATTACTAAAGACACACATAAGCAAGCATTAGCCTGACTCTGCTCTTTACACAACACACTAGTATTTCCTTTACAGATGACTTAAATATTATAAACATCAATTTCCTGCTGGTGCTTGGTTCTGAAATTTGTTTTTTTCTAGTTTGGCTCCCTGATGGACTTTTCTGTCTCTCACCTTGGCTTCACTTCTTTCTGCGCACCATCAAACACCTGTAGTATTCCCTGTTTGTTAGGGGCACTCCTTTGTCTGACCTTCAGAAGACATCAGCAGAATGGCTCTTTCTCTTTGCTCGAGACCTGCCTTCTGTTACTTTGTTTTAGTCATTCCTGATAAAGGGGACTCAATTTTTTAATTCATTGCTATTTATTTTATCCCTGCAATACTCTTTTCCCTGGTATCTTCAGACATCTGCTTCCTTCTCCCTTCTCTGTGATCCCTTGTAATGAAAAAATTAAAAGATGAGCTTCTTTTGAGCTTGTTTCTGATTATTCTTATTTGCTGTGTTGGCACAGTGCTGCCTATCATGAGGCAATGGAAAATAAGAACTTGCTATTGCCACAGAAGTTAGCATGTTTGATCTTAACCCACATATTGTACAGGTCTCTTGAGTAAGGTGGGTTGAGTTTTAATGGATGCTTTCACAGTCATGGTATATTTTCAGGCTGTGCCATCTAAGCTAAATTCAATACATTTTTTGCCACTTTTTCTCTCCAAAGGTAACATTTTGGGTGAAATGCATAAAGCTGCAGTGAGAAGAAGATGAGAACACAAACATGATTCAACCTGCTGCATGAAGTGGGTTATTCCAGATGCATTTGAATATTGCTTTTTCAAAAGCATGCCCTCTGACTAGGGCATACAGTGGCATTTATGTTACACAAACAAGGTGAGACCATTGCCTGCCTAGGTAGATATCCTAAACTGCTCATTTCTGTACTCTATTGGAAACACTGTATGTCCACTATCAGTAATTGAGCCTGAAATTCAGAAATCAATTTGTTAATGGATTAGACATTTGCAGACTGTTTAAAGAAGCTGGACTAGCTCTAGCCTGGTAAGGGCCAACTTCCCACAAGGACATCTTTGCAAAAATACTAAAAAAACATCTCTCCCTGAAGTCCTGGGGTACTCACTTAAATCTGGACTAGCAATATAGTTTGTAGTAAAGTCCATATCATACTCCCGCGTTTTGTCTCACAAACCCTCTCTTGAAGAAAGAAACTGAACTGTTTCTTTTCCCCTTCTTTGACTGCCTTTTATCTGACACTGTAGAATTTCACTTCCCTTAAGCTGCAATTCTTTTCCTATATTTGAGTTTGGCCCATGTTCTAGGTCTCACTTTCATCTATTGATTCTTCTGATATTTCTTTCTATTTGCAAGAGGTATTCTCAATGCAACAGATAACCATTCCTAAGACCTCAGGTCCAAAAGGGTAACTCTTGTCCTTCTGACTTTCCTCTCCACTCCTCATGCCAAATGGCCCCTCCTGCAGCGTGCAGTGGTAGAAGGCTTCAACCCTGAACCTCTGGAGAAATTCTCTCTCATTTAAGATATAAATCAGGGAGCTGCCTATTTTCCATTAATGAAGATCTCATCATGCTTAGTGTGTTGGGTGTAGAAACCCCACACTTGCAGAGAAATGGTTTAGATGATGTCCAAGCATGGCACAGAGTCATCTATTGGCTGCATATTGCAGTGAGCAGGGCAGCAACCATCTCAGTTAGCTAGGCATTGAAAAGCATCTGTTCAGACTGTGCACACCTAGTTTGAAATGGTGAAGATAACTGGTACCTGGAAGAGGCAACTAAATGTCAGCATCAGGTAGGCTTAATCAGAGCAGAAGCAGATGACCAAAAGCCCTGATGTAACATTCAGCTAGACATGCAAATGAATGCAAAAATCGATGATACTAGACTGAACCATGACAGCATGTCAAGCAATGAGTTATGTTTTCACAAGCAGTAAAGAGAAGAAACAGTATTCCACATAGAAATAGATATATACATATATGGTAACCATATATATGTGTGTATGTATGTAGAGTTATAGACACAATTATTATTTTCAAATTATCTTATTCTGGCAAATGATTGCTATGTATCATAACACAGAATTCTCCATATTCCCACTATGGAGCCTTCACAATTGTATCTGAACACTGAATGAAACCATGTATTTTTCAAAGCAATTCATTAAAGTGGGGCGTGACCGAGGCAGATATAAAAAGTCATTATTTTATTGATGCTGGTATCAAATACAAGGTAAATCTTGTGTGCTCAATAGAACTGCACCTACATAAGCTTTCCAGGAACAGACTGACTTGTGGGTAGTCCTTGTATACTACTTGTTGAACTGAGTACTAGTTTTCTACAGATACTTAGTATTAATAGAAGCAGTTTGAGAGTATGAAGAAACTCAAGTATTAATGTGCTGATGCTGTAGGTTACAAGGTACCAGCATTATGGTATGAAACTCAAAAGGCTTGTGGGAGAGGAACAAGTGAGATGTAAAGGTTCTGAAGCCATGAATACTGAAGATGGCAGGTGCAATCAGAGTGTTGCCTTGTTACCAAGAAAGTGGCACTTGGACAACATTATATGGCCTTGCTACCTTGAGCAAGGTTCTCACAAAACCAAAGGTTATATAGTCATACTGTAGTTACTACCAATGTTTCTGCAGCTGAAATCTGAGTTGCCATCACCACATCACTGAGACATGAAGAAAATGTGTAGAAATTAAATTGTTACAGTAATATATCCGCCTAAGCTACTGTTTTGGCTAGATGAGCCAGATTAGCTCATGACAGATGAGCTTCATGAACATTTCATTGCCAAGGAACCCTGTCAAAATATTGGTGATTTCTCCGAATCTGTTCAACATCATGGAGATGTCAAATGAAATATGAAAGGACATTCTTTTTCAAGAAGAACAAAAACAATGAAAACATACGAAGAGAATGAGCTGAGTTTTTTCCTCCTCCCCTACACATTGCTTTGGTTTCATTGAATGCTGTCCTTGCAGGTACTTTGGCATAAACCCTGCAGCTCTTAGTGCCATAGATATTGGTGAACTAAATACCCTCAAAGAACAGATCTCAATTGTTTCAGTGACCAGGTTTGCAATCTGACAATGCATTTTCACCTAGGTACAGGGACTGTATAATCTCAATACATAACACAATTTCATGAAGTTTTAGACTGGTGGCACTGGTTCTGCCATATGTCCCTCCCTCCTGGTCACAATAGTACAGAGCTTGATATGTCAACATCTGGGCACCAAATCTGTAGTTCTCATGCTGAAAGCTGATCTCAATCACAAGTCAGAAGTACGCTGCAAGTATGGAAGATGATACAAAATGGTAACTGATGAAAGTGATGAAATCCTGGGGTTTTTTCATGGCTTGTTGCCTGCAGAAACTGAGATACTGTTTACTTTCACTTCAGGTATATTTCCATGTAGGAAAATGGAATACTACCAATTATAAATTTTAATGGATTTGATCAACTTGTGACAGAACCACCCCCTTCAAGGTAAACTAGAAAATGAAACTTTCATGCATACATCTAGGTTTCTCAAGTACCAAGAGCTTAGGTTATCAAACAGATAAACAGAAAAACTGAACAGCCTCCTCCCCCAAAAAACCCTTGCCATCATATTTATGGAATTCTTCCCTCTAACTGAGCTTTTATTATGTGACTTGTTTTATAAGGAGAGGAAGAAACTTGCAGGTTTTTTTACCTGCTTTTACAAGAAGAAGATTTATACTAAAAATCAAGTTAGCTTACATTTTGAGGGGCAAGATCTGAGACAGGGCATCTTAAGTTTTAAGATTCATAACACCACTGCCTGATTGCTGAGCTAAACAATCATGTTACTGACAGCCAGTAAGAACACTCAAATTATTTTGAATTTTTTGTTTTGTTTTGTTTTGTTGTGTTTTGTTTTGGATGACTGTCTCAGGTCTCTGAAGATTTCCCTTGCAAGTCAATCATTAGAGTCAGTAACCAACACAGTGAAAAGTCTAGGAAAAAGCACCACAAACATGTTTTTTCCCCATCCCATTCTTCCCATGTGCTTGCTGCCTCTGGCCTCAAACTGTACAAATGAAAGCTTGTTTGATTTATGTCATAAACTAGATATAAAATATCACACAGGATCCACAGAGAAACAGAGTCACTCTGGGCTTTGGTTTCATTATCCATTGAGGAATAACTGACTACAGCCTTGGAGTATGTACAGCTGATCAAAGCATTTGCTTCCTCACAAGCAAAGAGAAACCCACTGTAGATTTCCTGTTTCATGCTTCAATGCCAAAACACAATGAAGTAAGTTCTAGATGAGCATGTGAATTATTCTAAAACATTGTTCAATCAAACCTGATGGTTATGCACATTTGTGAAACTCATCATTTGAAATGTCAAGTCACTGACAGCAATGTGTCCTGAGGTGTGATGTATATTTGTGATAATTATTTGCTTTTTAAAGTTATGTATCATCTGCATCAAAACCGGATTTTTACTTAAGTGTGCCTGAAATGTAGAGATGTCAGTGCTGGCTGTGTTATTCAGATCTGGGTTTTAAATATCCAGTGCCAGGAAAGGACAGAGTCAGGCTATGAGTAGAATGACATTTTTAAGGCACTCTGAGCTATTTTTCAGTTTTCACTTAGAACTGTATAATAGTGTGGCTGATGGAGAATGGCTACTAACATTAATAGTAGCTGAAGTGATTTCTGCTCTGTATGGTACATAGAGCATGATCCATTAAGGAAATAACACGGCAATAAGAATAACACGATTATTCTTACTCCAGCATTAGCAAATGGTAAACTCTTGGGATTTATTGGAAGTCAGTGTTCAGCTCTCTTCTGAGGGTCTTAGAGGTAATTTCTCTGGTCATTTCAAAACTTTCTTGAATGAAACTTAAGGCAGTTGGATCTGTTGTTGGATAAGTTCTGCAAATGTAGGAGAGCTGTCTCCTGAGTGCTAAAGAGACCATTTCCAGATCTTCAGCATCTTCTTCCAAGTCTTCCAAGAAGACACATGGTAGGTAATGCCAGTGACTTCAGGGGGACATGATAGCAATTTCCCTGACTTTTATTTCTGGAAGGTGAGACTGTAAAAAAGCACTGCATTGGTATTTGCTTTGGTATTCTGCGCATAACCCTTTTTCCTATGGATAATGAAATTCAGCAAGGAGGAGATTGGATCTTTGACTGTAGACAATCTGGCAGCTACCTTACTCCTGCTATCTCCCAACAGAAATTGTTATAAAAAAATGGCCCAGATGAACAAAATGATGAAGGCGCTCACAGATACGCTGTTCTCTGCCACAACCGGAAAGAAGTACCATAGGAGATGGATCAGGAATCTTAGCTGTAGGGGAGCTCAGAGCTATTCTAGTTCAATCAGATTTCACAATTTGCTCTAATGAAGAGTGCTGGCAGAAGTTCAAAGCTACTCTAGGTCTCGACTCTCCCTCCACATTACTATAAAAATGACTGTGGAAGTGTTAACTGCAGAGGAGCCAAAAGTTGTTTTGGTTCCAGCCTTTCCCAGCAGGAGTAACTGAGAAAATAGAGTAGGAGTGCTAGTTCTGCTCACAACTCCCTCAGCCTCCTGCAGAACACCAGAGATGTTCCCGAGAACACGGCAAAGTGTGCCTGCCTGGCACCATCCCCCCTCGCAGCTCCTGCAGCCTCAGCCACTCCCTGCAAACCCCGCTGATACAGATGCACCGGCTCAGTAACTCCAGAAGACTTCGGAATTAGCATTAACCTCTGCTGCTGATAACCTGACGGCTGTTTGAGAAACTGAAGGTATCAGGAGGCATGGCTGCGTTCAGCCAGCATTGATTTCTTCAGCCTTTTGTCTGTGTCTGCTTTCTGTCTCGTTTGGAGGTGGTTACTGTTACTACAAGGAGCATGAATCACATCTCTGTTAAAAAACAGAGCTTCAGTTGTCTTACATAACCCCTCGTAACTGCACAGCTAATAATAGCAAAGACATTTCCAGGTAGGGAATCTGTCTGAGTCCCAGACCCAGACACATGCACCTGTGTGCACACACATATTCATATTATTTTTACACCTCACTTCTGGGAAGGACGGAGCTTTTAACACACACTACGACAGCTCTGAGCTGCAGGACCTCGCAACTATTATTTTAAAAAGCCATTTTTTTCTTATTTCCTTAAGAAGCCAGTCTAGTATGTGCCATTTGCCTCACAGCCCAAGCAGCAAGAGGGAGCGGAAAGAAAACCCCACAGCACTATTTGGTTTTCAGAGAGCATTGAATGGCAAAGGTCATGGTTGGATCCTGACCTGAAAGCTTGACTGTAGACATGAGCTCTCCTCTTCTCTTAGAGAAGGCCTGCACTTTCATGAAGCTGATATTTCTCATAGTTCTGACAAAGCCTTATTTTCTTCCACCCTCAGTTTCCCTCTTGAAAAAGTGAAGGACAATATCCAGCTCCCTCATTTCTGCAAGGCTAACAGATAATGCTGCAAATTCATAATGAGGACTTTAAATGAAATTTCTTTATAAATTGAAAATATTATTTGTATTGTAACCCATTAGTGGTCCACAGAAAGGAGGAATATCTGAAGTTTACCATGGTGTCTCAATAATTCTGGACTTTCATTCGGTAGGAGGTCAAGGAAGAAATTTTCACTGAGAACATCGTTGCTACTCTGTAAGACATTGAACTGCCTGTCCCCTTGTTAAGTGAGACAAAATTTCATTGCAAAGAAACGTGCTATCAGGTACATCAGCTTTAGTATCCTGATCCTGGTTAGTAACAAGCACAAGACTCTTCAAAGAGATTACCTCCCATTAGAAGAAACCCATAAGGATCATCAAGTCCAACTCCCTGCTCCATGCATGACTACCTAAAACTAAATAATAAGATGAAGAACATTGTCCAGGTATTCCTTGAACTCTGACAGACTTGCTGTTCACTAGTGAAGTGGTTCAAGACTGTTTCCCAAGGTTTTCCAAACAGACTGGTTCCTTCTGACCTCTCTTACCATCAATCAGCATCCCTGGACATCTAAGCTTGGATTATATGGTATTACTAACGTAAGAGCCAGACCAGCCATTTCAAACTTTTATATTCTCTTCGCTTAAGAGATGGTTTGGAGCCAGGGATTTGTAAAGTCAATTTGACTTCTGGATTTGTTCAGCTTTGGAGTTCAGTTTAGGCTCATATCTTCACATTGTGGGAATATAATAAATGGTTAAAAACTTAACAGATGACATAAACAAAAAAAAGTTCTCCTTCAGCTTTTATTTCTAAAAATCTAAATATATTGTCTTTTTCAGCTCAGAAAATCTTTCTGGAAGTTTACTGGAACTACTGAGATCCCAGAAGGATCTGGGAGTCCTGGTAGATATTAAATTATCCATGAGCCAGCAATATGCCCTTGCCACCGAGAAGGCGAATGGAATCCTGGGTTGCATAAGGAAGAGTGTGGCCAGTAGGTTGAGAGAGGTCATTCTCCCACTCTACTCTGCCCCAGTGAGGCCACATCTGGCATACTGCATCCAGTTCTGAGCTCCCCAGTTCAAGAGAGACAGGGAACTGCTGGAGCGAGTCCAACGGAGAGCAACAAAGACGACTGGGGGATTAGAGCATCTCTCTTATGAGGAAAGGCTGAGAGAGCTGGGAGTCTAGCTTGGAGAAGAAAGGGCTGAGGGGAGACCTTATTAATGTCTGTAAGTCTGTAAAGGGTGGGTGCAAGGAGAATGGAAACATTCTTTTCAGTAGTTCCCAGTGACAGGACGAGGGGCAACAGGCAAAAGCTGGAACAGAGGAAGTTCCATTTAAATATGATTTAAAAATTGTTTACAATGAGGGTGACAAATCACTGGAACAGGCTGCCTGGGGAGGTTGTGGAGTCTTTTCTGTCTTAGAGACATTCAAGACCTGCCTGGATGCAGTCCTGTGGAATGTGCTCTAGGCCATCCTGCTTTAGCAGGGGAATTGGACTAGATGATCTCTAGAGGTCCCTTCCAACTCTGACAATTCCATGATTCTGTGATACTTGAAAACAGTAAAGCTTAGTGGATCAAATGTCAGACTCTGGTTCTATGCTTACTTCTGACCAAGGGGTACCATATAACCAGGAATTATCTTTGGAGGAATCCTTGCTTGCCTGTTTCTCAGGATCTATGGACAATAAGTGACAATTTGGGTATTGTTATTATGAGATCAAGCATCTTACTATTAATGAGTCCCTGGATCCACAAGTCACCTTACAGTAAAGTCAGAATCAACCTAAACCTAAACCCAGAAACTAACTGGTCTGGCCAACAGTCACAGGCTGGCTTTCATGAATGCTCTCCCACTAAGTTAGTCCATAATACTCACATGATCTCAGAAAGATTTTTGTGGGTGCAACAGGGAAAAACTGGACTAGTACTTTTATTTGTCATCAAATAAAAGCCTATGGTTCAACAGCAATAAGCCTACTGTAAAAAGTCCAAAGACCCAAGGAAGTGAAAAAAACCCAAATCAAACAAGAAACCTACTGAGCTGTAAACTGTAGTTTATCAGTATTGTACATTCCTGAGCTGACTGTGTTACTGCCCTAGGGTAAGAAGTTCCTACTTTTTCTGTAAAGTAAAATTAATTTGCCTTCACTATCTAGTAATCCCCTTGTCAAGCAGTAAGAAATTCAGATATTGGCCACTCTCTGTTATGACATACTATTTAGAAATTTGAAAGAGATAAATTAACGGAAACCACAGATCATGCATCAGCTGTTAAACTTGTAGCATTCTTCCTAGAAAAAAAAATTATTAATATTTTAGTTGTTATTATTAATGTTATTATCAATATCATTACATTATTAATATTTTAAATTGCTGATCATAGTAATACATCCCAGACTCCAGCTAAGCATCTGAGAACACAATGGATCTTATGCATTCAGGTTATTTTTTTAGGAACGAAGCTTGTGCAGGAAACATTTTCACTGATGGCCCAGTAAAGGGTTAAACAAAAATTGGACTCAAGTTTATAAAGCCACCTGAACTGCCTTTAAGTAGACATGAAACATCTATGAATCTGGAAAATGGATCTTGCAATTGACTGTTCTGTACCATCTGCTCTTAAGAACATTCTCTGCTTGGGAGTTGCATAAGCAATGAAAAAAGAACACAAACAACTTCCTATACCCATGTTTTCGGTCACTTGGAACGACACATTACAAAGCAAACCAGTTAAATATGCACAACTGTAACTCACTCCAGATGACAACATGTATTATATAAGAGCCATGCCTCACATAAATACACTTATTTTAAGATATCACAACTCAAAGAGCACCCAAGAGGAAACATTCACTACATGGGAGAGCTGGGGGCAAGTGCCAGGGAGAGTTTTGCTTCCATCTCAAAAGGCCAAGTGAAGTTCAGAAGACACGACAATCAAAAAGCTGACTATTTTTTTGGTTTACAAAGTTAAATGACAGAACTTGTTGCATCTCCTTCTGTAAAAACGAGTTTAACTTGTGATGAATGTAAGCTTTTTGTTGTTATTTAATGTCACTTTAATGCCCTTTAGATTCAAAATTATTCTTATCCCAAAAGCTTTTAAAAATATAATTTGTTCAAACTCACTTTGTTTGCCTGTTGGGAAGCCATGGCCTGATTTAATCTCATATTATGGCATAAATAAAACAATATCCGCAGGAATTAGAATAGTTTAACCAGAATAAAAATATCTACCTCTCCAAATGCATCCCAAGCCTTTAAAACTTGTACGTATGTATGTGCTGACCTCTTTCTCTTCTCAGTGATCACTCTAATGAAATTGAATGGAGACAGATGGGGAAAGGCCAGTACCTGTGCAACGCAGGGAACCACTGAAGGCAAAGGGGGACTGAAGCCTTGACTAAAGCAGGGCATATGGCTGAAGGAAGAGAGTTTGCTTCTACTTTGGTGGAGTTTTGACGTTCAATCAAGATGAGTTTCCCTGCTAAAAAGCAGACTCGGGCTACCCGTCCACAACCGTTACCACGGGATCACTCAGCAGTATAAATCTGACCTGCTTTGGGCACAAACACACGATCACATTACTATCAAATTAGCAAGAGTCTGTGTCACTGCAAGAGAACAGACGATATATAATCTAGCCTGAAGTCAGAGTGGCGCAGACAGGTGATATCTGATCTGGCATAAAGCCTGCCATATAAAGTTAATCCATTTGTTCTGAAAACATTCAAACCAGTATGTGAATTTATCCCAGATCAACACTGTGTTATAAGGCTACAGTGTTTTTGATAGGGTATTATGACCCAGATCCACTGTGCCATCAAACCACAGCTTCAGAAACTGTTTGCTGCAGAGATTTTGCATGGAATTAAACCAATTCGATCTGGAGGTGCAAAAAAGCTCCAGGGAAGACAAACTCCCACCCACCTGAGGAGCAGACTGTCCTTGTAAAGACTAGTCATGTAAGAATGAAGGTCTTCACTTCCATATCAGTATGTATTACTTCCCACAGGCCAAAAGGTCTTAGACCACCAAATTTTCTTCTTACCTTCAAAATACAGTGGCTTTGTTGTTAATATGGGATTTTCCTAGGTAAGAGACCCTGTAGTCTAGAATATTCAGGACTACATTGTTTTTAGGAGACTAGTCCATCTCCAAGAAAATATCTCAGCATGCGGCAACAAAGTCTCAGGATAATGAAAACTGTTTTAAGATTTCAGCTGAATTAAGCAGGTGCACAGTTCACACGGGTCACCTCTGCATAGGAAGGGACATCACTATGTTTTCTGTAGCTGCAATTTATTAATAGCAAAATCTGGTTTATATCCTCTTTCCTACAGCATTCTTCCTCTGCCTCCCTTTGCCACCTAGCCCTTTTCCTGACTCTAATGCCTTTTACCTCCAGCCATCAGAAGGACACTGTATGAAATTCTGATCATAATTACTGGCATGTCTCCTCTGGTTTTCATGGAAGCTACATCCTCAAACAAGAGCAGAATTTGGCCCTCTATCTTTTCCAAAGGAAAACTAACGATCAAATAATTTTCTCACATCTCTGTTTGCACTTTCACAGTCTGGTTACATTGATTTGTGTCTCATAAGTAGACATTTCCTTTGTTGGTTACAAATCAATGTTATAGACCTAGCTTGCCTGCACATTTTTCCTTTCCCTCTTGCTGTGTGAAAAACAAAGTGCAGCTTCAATTCTTCTTTCTTAATAAATGTGAACTTCCTTGATGAAGTATAAGAGAGAAAAACAGAGAAAATTCCAGCTCTCCATCAAAAAACAGGAAATGTCTGTGCTTAAATTTCTAATTACTGAGATGCTTTATGGTATGGTAAACACCTTTGTCATTCCAGTCCTGCCACAGCTTTGTTAACCTAGTTACAATCCTTTCCTTCAGATATTGCAAGATTTCCCATAGCAGCCCACTGTGATATCACAGACAGCTATGACTTCATGGCATGAGTAAGGAAAAAAGAGGCAAAAGTTTTAGCCTGCAGCAGGACTGAGCTGTCACACAAGTCTCCTGGAAAGGATGGAAAAGAAAAGGGTTTGCAATTGGTGCCTGAGAGGCAATGAGCTTTTTGACTGGATTTTGAAAATACAGCAGTGAGGATGTCTGGGTATTTTACTACAAATGGGTATGCGTGATAATAATAAAACAGTAGTAAGAAACAGAGCCATCAATCAAAATATACCAAGTGAAAGAAGGTACAACGTGGAACATCTCAGTTTTACTTGCCTTTATTAAAAGAGAAAAAGTGAAAAAAAAAAAAAAAAAAGACTAAAAGCAGTCTCAACTCAATCTCATCAATTTTAATACTATGAAGAAGTTTAGTAAGTGACTTTTCCACCAATTTGATGGAAAACTCAGGGCTGCCAAAACAAAAATAGAAATAGATTAGAGCTTGCATCAATGAAAATAATAAGTTTTAAAGGATGTGAGATCAAAAAGGAAAAGAAAAAATTTACAAATATGAAACAAGGCTTGCTACACTGCCAGCACCACCATCAAAGAGCATCTTCAGAAGTCCAAAGGGAAACTTATTTATTTTAAAGTACAATAGTACGAATCAGGAAATCTGGGTGCTACTTACACCTCTTCTGGGGAATCTATGCTTGCCCTTGAGAAAGATATTTCAGCGTTCTGCACTTCATCCTCTCTGTAAGGCCAATCAAGATAAAAACAGATCAACTTCACAGGCATTTTATAAAGCTTAATTCATGAGTGTTGAGAATACTCTTTGAGGTCTTTATGTAGAAACTATTACACAGAAGGAAAGGCAAAAAGGAATTTCAAGATGTGGGAAATACTTGAAAAAGAGAGTCCACAACTTGACGATGTCCTGATAATTACAGGAAAATAATAAAAAACCCCTTCATTTTTGCATTTTATTTCCAAAGGAAGCCTAAAGCTGCTCGGCCAAGTGGGCAAAGAAGTTGCCTCCACAAATAGTTGAATTATCAGTGAGTAAGTGGTAATGGGGAGCCCTGGCTTTGGTGTGTGTTGGTTCGACCTTGGTCCCTGCTGGACTGCAATGCATGTCCCTAGTCCCAGTGAGATAACACCATGCTGCTGACCTGATGGGAAGAGACTTAAGAAGTTTTGACTACTTGCATAGTTGTCTACTTGCACAGCTTCTTGCCAGCAGTCCAGGCAAGATGCCACAACTGTTGCTTTGAGACTGGGGACCAACCATTCAATTTCTCTGTTCCACAATTCCACAACCCTAGGCATCAGCCTGCTTTGCTTGAGTTTAAAATGGATCTGGCTTTCTAAAAGTTTTGAGTACTTCTATGGGCAAATAAGGTAGAATAGCCCTTGACAGAATAAATCCATAAACTAGGTTAGGAAGAAAAAGAGATACAAAATACAAATGCTAAACTTAAGAGAACTATAAAACCAACCCCAAATTATTCTGATATAATACAACTTTTCCAAACCATTTTACTTAGATGTAAGTGACAAACAGAAGACAGCAAGCTGCCATGAGTCAGAGCTGCAGGATCAAATCTGTTCATTGGTATTATCTTGGTAGCATCCATTATTGCTGCAGCTCTTGTCTCTAGTTAAGAGTTATTCCTAAAGAGAGAACTCAAGAAACAGAGCTGCCCAAATGTGTGTTAGTTTACTGATTAAGAATATAATCTACCAAAAACCCCAAGCAGTGATGTGTTATCAAAAGGACTACCACAACCGCATTCATGTATAGGACAGAGAGAACTCAATATGCATTTCAATGCACACATATTTATAGCTGCTTGTTTACAGCATATGGTGCCTTCCACTGTATTCTGCTTATTTTTCTTATTTTGCACTATTGAAGTTAGCAGACAGGGGAAAAGGGGAAAGGTATGTATCTTTTTCTTATCTTATCCTGAACAGGCTTCACTAACAAGGACATAAATTCTGCCTTTTCACTACCAAGCTGCAATTAGCACAGAGGTCATGACACTGCAGTTAGCACAAAGGTCACAGTAGCACAGTTACCCAGGGATTTCCACACTAGAGCTAAGAATGAATCCAAAGCACTCTGGGCATATGGAAATGTCTAAGTTTGGGGGTTGTTTTTTATGTCTGCATACATGCATGCCAGGAGTAAATATTTAAGGAAAGAACAAATAACAAAAAACAAAGTTCATAAGCATATCAGTCATCAAAATACCTAATTGCCAGATAGACAAAATAGGTTTACCTGGTGGTTAGCACTGTGGAGAGAAACAAATTCTTGCCTTTTACATTTCATGCATTTTAAGAAGTTGCTCAGATTATTTGCTTACTTTAACCTGAAGTCAGTTCTGTTGATAGTAAGTGATAGTGCAAAATTTGTACTGGAATGGAAACACCTTCAAAAAATCCAAGGTGTCTCAACATGGTCTTTATTTTTGGTTCTTTTTATACAGTTGAATGGACAAATATTAGAAGGTGAGACATCTGGGTTTGAGTTACCAAAGACTGGGGATAAGTGCCCAGACTGAGAATTTTGCTGCAAGCGCCTGTTACTTTAAAATCTCTTTTCATGAAGACTCATTATGGGACAATATGATTCACTTACCCGAGCATTTTCAAAGAAGCCTTGGATGGACTTAGATAGCTAAAGGTGAGTGCCAGTATTTGCTACACAATGGAGCAAGTAGCCTCAAAATCACAGAATCACAGAATCCTAGGGGTTGGAAGGGACCTCGAAAGATCGTCTAGTCCATCCCCCCCTGCCAGAGCAAAGTCACCCAGAGCACTTCACACAGGAACGTGTCCAGGCGGGTTTTGAATGTCTCCAGTGAAGGAGACTCCACAGCCTCTCTGGGCAGCCTGTCCCAGTGCTCTGTCACTCTCACAGTAAAGATGTTTTTTCTGATATTTACATGGAACCTCCTATGTTCCAGTTTGCACCCATTGCTCCTTGTCCTATCACTAGACATCACTGAAAAAAACCCTGGCTCTGTCCTCCTGGCATTCACCCTTAACATATTTGTAAACTTTGATGAGGTCGCCCCTCAGTCTCCTCTTCTCCAAGCTAAAGAGACCCAGCTCCCTCAGCCTTTTCTCATAAGAGAGATGTTCCACTCCCTTAATAATTTTTGTGGCTCTCTGCTGGACTCTCTCAAGCAGTTCCCTGTCCTTCCTGAACTGAGGGGCCCAGAACTGGACACAATACTCCAGATGCGGCCTCACCAAGGCAGAATAGAGGGGGAGGAGAACCTCTCTTGACCTACTAATCACACCCTTTCTAATACACCCCAGGATGCCATTGGCCTTCTTGGCCACAAGGGCACATTGCTGGCTCATGGTCATCCTCCTGTCCACCAGGACCCCCAGGACCCTTTCTCCTACACTGCTCTCCAGCAGGTCAGCCCCCAACCTGTACTGTTACATGGGGTTGTTCTTCCCCAGATGCAAGACTCTACACTTGCCCTTGTTGAATTTCATCAAGTTTCTCCCCACCCAACTCTCCAGCCTGTCCAGGTCTCTCTGAATGGCAGCACAGCCTTCTGGTGTGTCAGCCACTCCTCCCAGTTTAGTGTCATCAGCAAACTTGCTGAGGGCACACTCTGTTCCCTCATCCAGGTCGTTGATGAAAATATTGAATAGTACCAGTCCCATTACTGACCTCTGAGGGACTCCACTAGTCACAGACCTCCAACTAGATTCTGTCCCATTGACCACAACTCTCTGGCTTCTTCCTTTCAATGAGTTCAGCCTAATGGACTGGCTCCAAAATCAGGTGGAGCTAAACCATTAAGTGTAGTATCCGAAACACACCTACAATGAGAGAATTCTATTGAGTTCTGTGGCAACTGCACTTAAGGAAAAACTGAGAGCAAAGGGGCTGAAGGAGCCTGAAAGGAAAATGAGTAAATTCAGATCAATGGAACAGGCCTGGAGGCTGCTAAAGAGGCTCTTTTAAGAGCCACAGATGATGGTCAGTCTAGACCAAACACACACACATAGAAAAGTCAAGACAAATCAGCACCATTAAAAGCTAAATAATCACATCACATAACAGTGAGATACAGCAGTAGGTCTCTCTGGCTCTGCTCTTCTCTGAGGTGAAATCACCTGGAATGTGGCATTTGTTTCTGGGCACCTCCTCATCAGAGTGATTGGAGAGAGATAAGAGAAGAGCCACATAAATGACCATAGTGGTGGAAAGACTGAGTTGTTAGGGAAAGTTTTTCATAGCCCAGTTACTTGCCAATGCCCAGCAGACAAAGGGAAAGGCATGAAAACAAGCTGAGTATAACTGAAAGGTGAAAATGCCAAAAAAGCAAACAAACAAAAAAACAAAACAGAAAGAGGAGGGGGTAGCTTATAACAAAAAGGTGTATGGACAAAATCAAGACCAGTTACATAAAGTTTAAATTCTGTGGAGAAAACATGGTAAGCCTGAAGAGCAGTCTCCCTAGGGAAGGAACTGAAGGTTGACTGCGTATTTAAAACTGCCCTAGACAAAACACTAGACATGTGATGCACACACCATCCTTCATTGGCCCTGGGGAGATGAGCTGAGCAGGTCTTGATTGTTTTTCCAGTATGATGACTCCAAGGTACACCGTGTTTTTCTGGCCTAAAAACCATCCTTGAAAATATGGAAACCTATGAAACACAGTTTGGCAGGTTAGATGATGATTAACCAGAAGGAGATTAAATTCGTGGTCATTGGATAATCCTGTGACTTAGACAGAGTTGTATCTTAAGAAAGCAGTAAAGCAGCAAGGAGCAAAACCTAGCACATTGAGGAAATGGCTCCTTTAGCATCAGATGGTACAGTGAGAAACAGCCACACAGCAGGGTGGATAATCCATTGCATAAGAAGACAGCAGCATGTATGGATCAGGCAACAAGATGTGACAATGGAGTTGGGGAAATTACTTTAAAGGATATGTGACCAGCTAGTCTATGGGAAGTTTAAATGCTTGCATCACAAATCCAGAAACCTGACAGTGCAAAAAAGGAAGCTTGTCTCTCTATAAAGCATCCTAAGAAAGTCAATGACAGACAGAGTGAGCCTTGCACTCTTCCGTACAACAGAACCCTGGATGTAAGCCTATTAAAGAAAAAATAACACTCCCCTTACTCTAGTATTAAAACACTGCAAAAAGCTGCAAATACAGACAAAATGTATCAGAGAGGCATGGCAGTGGAGGGAGCACAGACACCTGTCCCCGATGAGATTAAATGCTACTGTCACTTCCCATTCATAACCACGCAGCAGCAAGGAGCGCAGACAGGAAAACCACCAGCTAAATCTAAGACATAAAAGTTATTACATAAAGCAAACCAGATCCTGACTGCTTCAGCCTGTGCTGGAAATAACCCCTAGCTTTTTCAAATGGAAAGTAAAGATCTGATGGGTGAGAAGCAAGGGGAAGATATGGACAGAAGAATAAAACTTGGTTGTAGTGATAGTTTTCAGCAAGAAGGAAAACTGTCACCTCCACAGCAGTGATGTTATCGAAGATAAAAATTACGTTAGTGATATATTCATTTGTGTGGCATCTGTTATGCTTTTTATATTTTTGGAACCAGAGGGAAAAAAGATAACCTTTTGGCATTACCAAAGACAGAACCTGATTTAACTCCCCTGTGCCCTTACACAGGAGGGACTACTATAGATTTGGTGCTGCCATGTAGCCCTGACAATGCAACACCTTCCTGAGACTGCTAGCTCAGTCTGAGGTCTTACGAGTACAGCTCTGGTGATGTGAGATCCTTCCGTGATGGGAAGGAAAAGCATCTCAAGAAGTTACATTGTATGAAGTTAACCTTTGCTTCTGAATTATTATTCTGCTAACCTTCCTCACTGGTCAAGTATGACATCCAGAAGACTCTTCCCCTTCGCTCTACCTCCAGGGGCACAACTTCAAATTCAGCATGAAAATGCATCTTTGGAGAAGTGGAGCTGTTTGTACCAGCAGTGGTGCCTCCTGAACAAAATGGTAAACATAAATGCAGTACTGATTACTTTGCAAATCATGCCCCAAGGCTGAAGGTCCAATGAAACAGTGATTTCAGAAGCAGTATCAGATAAGGTATTCTCATTACTCTCCAGGCCATTGCAAAAAAACCGCTCCCCAGTGCCTGCGAAAATCCATGATTTAAAGAAAGATTTCAGAGCCCAATTCTACAAACAGCTGTGCTGGCACAAGTCAGGGAGTTGTGCAATATGTTGGCCAATCTGAGCAGTCAAAGTGGAAAATGGGTTCAACGGGTTTGGTCCCTGAAACCCCATGTATCAACAGACCACAGTCTGTGCACGTTCTTAGCTTTCTGCAGTTCCCTGCTAACTAATGGTGTGTACCTGTCCATCTGCAAGGCCAAATATAGCTTCTTTTAAAAGAACAGAAAGGAATCCCTTCTGAGCTTGAGAGAAGTCAAGCCCACCATGTGTCTCCCTGGTGCTGTGGAGTCCTGTGACAAAGGTGGCTTGAGGCTGCCTGTTTATTATCCAGTGGATGCACATCAACAACTTAACCTCTACACTTGCAAGATGCGTGTAGAGTTTCATTGCTTACCTCAGCTTCTACAGGGTCTGTATCCTAAAACCCCATGTATGTCACAGAGGACCTTCCAAGCAGCTGACCGTCAAAGCACTTCTGACAGTCATTCTGGCTAGGATACCACTTAAATATGAGGAGGAAATACAATGCTGCTCACTCCCCCAAGAGCAAGATAATTTTAAAGTTAATACTGTAAGTCCTTATAGATAGGATGTTTTAATTACCTTCAGCATGTCCAAACTAGAACTCCTAACCCTACAGGTACTGCTGATATGACTGACAACTGACAGCTTTTCTAAACATCAAGCAGAGCATTGCAGTCGCTAGTGACTCAAACTGCCTAAAATGGTGTGATTTTTATCACTTTGACAACACTTATGACAACTCTCTTTAAGCATAAAGTGATTTTAAAAATTTGCTAAGATTTATAAAATGAGCCTACCTGGAAGTTTGATGTGTGTATGTAAATGGATGTTTAAAATCACATACAAAGAACAGCCTGACTTTGCCTCAAATCAGCATTAAAAAGCCTCCCACTTGGTTCCCTCCCCCCCTCTCCCTTTTCCCCAAAGCCTGGGAAAATAGATAGGGCTCACCCCCAAAATACAACAAACTTTTACTTCCTCTGTAGAAGGGTACATGAATGTGATAAACAGTGAGACAAGCCTTGCAAGCAAATCAGTGGCTGTACTGATCAAGCTAGTTCAGCTGTTAAGAAAAAGACTAAAACCCATAAAGCCCTTCAAAGGTCAAAAAGCATTTCCTAGTTTATGCCTGAGGATGACCTGGAAGTTGGTGTCATCCAGAGAGTGCTAACATATTAAATTGCATGGCAGAAAAAAACACTATGCAAGAAAGAACCTGCTCTGTATTTGAGTGAAAGTTTATAAACTGTTCCTCTCCCCCGAGATAAGCATAGTAAGCTCCACGATGAGAAATATCTAGTTACAATTCCCCACAAAATATTAATGTAAACAACACCATGCTTCTATATTCAGAAAGCATCTACATCTCTGACAAGTCTTCTAAGGTTTCTGAGATCAGAGCAACAAAAGCCAGTCAAATGCAAGTAGGTCTTAATTTCCACATACAGGTATCTTAATATCCAAAGGATGCATTAGGAATTTTTTTCTGGATCATAAAGTATTAGAAGACTACCTAATGTCTAACTTACGTCTGATGCAACTCATGCTAAAATAGGAGATGCTGGTAGATTCAAATTGGAGGTTAGGACATTTCAAGAAACTCCTTAGCCATTAGCAGGCCTGGCTGGCTATGATACATAAAGATGCTTGTTCAGGCAGAAGCTGTGAGCATGGTTCCACCCAAGGCAAACTGTGGCCCTGCTAGAACGGTGCCTCTAGTAGAGATCTGCACACCCTCTCCTGTGTATCTGACCTTCTATATCATGTCAGCATAGGTGCACCTACTGCTTTTGCAACAGGTGTTCAAGCAGGAAAACCTGACTCCCAGAGTTGAGGGATTAGTGGGGCATTAAGGCCCCAGTTATGGTCATTTGAATGCTTAACAGCCTTAAGTAAGTTATCCAAAACACAAGCTTGCTGTGTGAGCCACTACAACTGAATTATAGAACATGTGGGGCCAAAACATGCCCCAGGATATGCATGAAGTCATCCCGATGATGCTAATGGAAACCCATGTGCTATATATTAGAAAAGCAACTGGTTCTAAAAGGGGCTATTTTAAAGCAGAACGTAACAGGTTAGCTTTTACGGAACAGTCCTTTCACTGTTTACATTTACAAAAATTAATCACCTCACAGATGCCCGGACTCATCAGCTGGGTTCCAATTTGCATTCTTTACTAACAATCCCACAGTATCAGTTAAAAAGCTTGGTTTTAAAACCTAGCATGTTGAATTAATGTTCTGTTAAATCTGGCAGATTTTGTCCACGATTCTTTATTGACTCTTGATGTAATTCTCCTTTTGACACTCTTCTGATGCACCGTTTCCTATCCAAAGGGTATTTCATGGTCCAGAGATGTTGGGTTTTTTTACTGAGAAGAGTGTATTTTCACCTCCTCTTCATCTCCCAGAACAGTATTTCAGGGCCTATCATGAGGTGTGCCATTAAACCTAAAGCAGGCACATGACTCCTCTTGCATCTGTTAGACTTCAAATCTGCTGGGCAGCAGCAGGTAAACACAGCTTTTGTTTTAGCAGCTCAGTTACAGCTAAGTGAGCATCTGCCCTGGCTGTACACAATAAACCTTCTATGTCAGAAGACTATAACTGTCAGTGCATTTCATTGCTCTTTGAAAGTTGGAGCAAAGGCTTCAGCCTGAGTATCCACTGCAGCCTTTACGACATTAAAAACTCCAAATCCTTCATTGCTTACTACCATATGCAATTATTGGTATCTGTGTAAAACGAAAGGGAAAAACCTCACTACCTAAAGCCTCAAATGATCCACTTGGCATGGGATTCATACACAAGAGGCAAAGCAGTAGAAATTCAGTATTGGTCATGGTATACGCTCTAAGCAATATACTGAGCAAAACTGCCATCACTTTAAAAAATCTTCTTATTCTTGTTGACAGTTTAGGGGCTCTAGAGAAGTGCCCGACTAGATTCCACTTTTCAGCTCCAATGAACTTTTCTGCAAAGTGGGAGTTGAGTTGGCTTCATTTGCCACTTCTCTTGTAAGAACTCCACAAGTGGAAGTTATGGCCCTGTACACTCACATCCAGCCCCTCACTTTCCCCCAGGAAGACTTTCATATCACCATTTCTCCACAGAATGTGTTAGTGCTTCTGTTTTATGTCTCCATTGCACAGATGCAATATTAAAAGCAAATATGTGGTGAAATTCAAGGCAGGACTGCAGCAAGTATCTGTTCAGAACAGAGTTTCCATGGCATGAAGACTGCAAAGTAATCAGCAACTGATCCAAAATCCTGGAATGGGCAATCTGAGCCAACTTCATCTATGTAAAGTTATCTATAGCATGTGGGGAATGCATACATGCTTTTAGAAAAAATACCCAACCTCTTGATACACACTGACATCGCACAGTAGATCCATTAGTGTTTAATGAAGTGTTTGGGGCCCATGCTAACTTTGATTTGTAGGGCTTTAAGTCATGCAGCTCTATCTAGTGTTACTGTTTGCTGTTATGAATACAGAGAAGAATTTTTAAGACTAGCTCAGTGTGTTACACTCACAACTCTCATTTTATTTCAATGTAAATTGTGTGTTTAATCTCTTTTGAAGGTTTCAAAGATCTTATTCAATTCTTTTGGGTAAAGAGATTCAGGAAAGGATGAAGTGTAAATGATACCTACTCCTTCCATTGAGTTCCTCCCTTTTCCAAACTCTTCTTTCTGCCTGCCTCTTTATCTGCCTTTTTGGTCTCTCTTTAATCATTTCTAGACATTCCCTTAACCTGCCACTTGTTTTCCACTTTCAGATATATATTTTGGAATACTCTCTAATATATACCTTTTTCCTGCTCTGCCTACTTACATCTCCTGGCACTGCTAATGTCCCATCCCACCCCAGAAGCTGGGCTGTAACTCATGTATTTATTTGTACCTTGCTTTTATTATGATAAATGTGCTCTGTCTCACACCCTCACCTTTTGTTAACTCTCATTTCCTATCCTCTTCAGTTCCTACCACTACAGAAAAGGCAGGAGGGGGAATGAAGTGCTTGTGGAGGCAGTGCTGGCTGTCACAGGCTGATTGACAATGAGCATGGTGCCTGCAAGTGCTTGGATGCCACAGTTTGTAGAGTGAAGTGGGACCTCAGTGCCCAGTATGCCCTCCTTGATTGAAGAGACATTTTGAGCGTGGCTGCCGATCACTGTTAGCCCAGTGACTCCCTGCATTCTCCTCACTTCCTTCTCCCAAGCTGTCAGACTGGCAAGACTCAGGAGAAATCACAGGTTTCCTAATTGCATTTGTGCCTGCACAGAGAGAAAACTTAAATACAGGCTGGTCAGATCTGTACAGATGATGGAGAATGTTTTACTCTGTTCTGTGGTAGTGTGGGCTCTTTGATTTGTGCCTGGCAGTTTCCTTGTTCATGAGGATAGAAAGATAAACTGTGGCTTGTATGGATAGAGAATATGACAAAGAGGAAGGAGAGAAAAGGAAATTAATTACACTTATCTGTGCAAACATTTTCTTAAATGATTCCTGCAATTTCATGTACCAAGTCCCCTCCATGGGCTCATCTATCCTGGATGGCTATATCTTAGATTTATAAATAAAGCTTGTTCCTTCATCTACACAGGCAGTGGTGCTAATCAGTCTCTTCTGACTTCTCCTTGCTCAGAGACAGCTCCAACAACATCATGCACTGTTTTCAGTGACTGTTTGAGGGGCAAGTGGGTTTGGCAGCTAGGTAATCCAGACAGAATGTGCAGCAGCAGCTGGTCTGGACTGTGAATCCAACTCAAAAGTGGTTAAGTTTACCTTAAGCTTCAACGGGCTAGACTAATTTTTTAACAGGTCATTTTCCAGTCAAACCAAACACAAAAGTTGACTGAATCAAGATGGACCAGTGACTCTTGGGAACCCCAGTGTCTTTAATGATCTGAGAGAAAACAGGAGCCGTGGACAGTCCTTCTCCCAGGTTATGGGTGGCCCTATGTGCAGCCTTAGTTTAGTTAGCTGAGTGGCTCATAATTACTGAAATAACAACAACTTGCTTTCTTCTTTTTCATTGCAAAGTCTCATGGGAAGCTTATTTTGCATACAGTGACTCAGAAAGCTGCCTGCTAAGCTGCACGTACTGTATGTCTGTCTGGAATAAGTCACAGTAATTTGTCCTTTTGTTTACAACTGCCTATTTATAACAGTACAGAGATGACCCACGAATGCACCAAATCTCCCCTCCAAACACCCAGAAAGGGGCTTTTCAAACTCATCACAAAGCCACAAATACTGTACTTCCCTCAACTTTTCCTTCCAGTGAAAAAGATCTCCAAGGGCAACAGGGAGCAGAGCGGGTTAGAGCAGGCTTTGATGAAATAGATCAGTAAGAATATTGGTTGTGTCATGATCACAGCAAGAATTCACCTACTCCAAGATGATAAGAGGCCCAAAAGATGGATGACAAGTGTCCTTCAATATATAAGGCTTATGGTATCCACTGTTACTATTTTCCCCAGACATAAGTTGTCTGCAAAGGGTAATGTCCTGAGGGATGCAGACAGGTGATCTGTGTCTTTCAGTATTTTTGTTTAACAGCTTGAAACTCCTAGAATGGAATTTATAAAGCCACAATGTTTCTCAGTCAGACAATTTTGTCTCTTATTCTGATTCAGAAAGCACTGAGTGTCATGTATGTAGAAGCAATTAGCATGTAATGAATCATACATATGTATTCTAAAATAATTTTTCACAGGAGTAATTTTAAGTGTCCTACATTAGCATCTCCTACTGGCTAAAGATTCCCCCCAAGAATTAGATTAATGATTCTTCAGCCTGTGCATCTTCAAACAACTGCTTCTTCCCAGGCAAGGAAACAGGTTTTTCCTCTGTGTTACAGATACAATATTCCTCCTTAGAACCAGAGAAATCTAAGATCCAGTTTTTATCCAAAAATTTGTCCTTCTATTCATGTGTAACTTCTATTTTGCATTAGAAGAAGGGCAATGTCACTGCTCTGGAAAATAAAGCAGGTTTCTTAATCAGACATGTCACGTTTATTTTTTACCCTGTTGCTAGACTGAAATTAGTGACTATATGAATACATTTCTCATATTTCATATAAAAATATAAACATATTTGTCTGCAGAGACATACACACACCAATCTCAATCATAGATATTCATGCATGCATATGTATAAACAACTATTAATTGTTTATTTTTACATATGTGTAAAAGACAGTTTTATTTTTATATATGTCTATTTACAGGCAAGTTTGCATATATACTTATACATACATACATATATGCAGATATGTAACTTGTAAGCATTTTATAGTCATTAAACACTTCTAAGCTTTGTCTTGTCTCTTCATTGATACCTGAAATATTTGACTGAAGATGAAAGGATATGGTCAATTACCCCTGCACTTACAGAATAGAGACCTACTATGCCTAAAGCTTACCTAAAATATTTTTTCTGTTATATATATATATATAAAATTATATATATTTATATAACACAAAACCTTTACCCCATACCCTCTTCTATTTGGGGGGAGCAGCACCACTTGGAAGCAGAGATTATGAATGTCCCAATCTCATGCCAATAAAACTATCTGTATCATATCACAAACACATGTCTGCCATTCCTACCACGGCACCCTTCATAAGAGGAGCTGCAGAAGATACTGACTTTTCGGCCTTTGCTCAAAAGCTTCTCCCCCACAGTGCAATTTCTAGTACTGCAAGCTTCTTACTTACAAAGGAAACAACCTCTTCCCCTGCTCTCTAATTTTTCTTCTTTCTTTCCCTTTTTAGATTCTAACAATAGGTTGGATGTTTTTTTCTTTCCCCAAATATGGAATATCTGACCATAAACTAAAGAGTCATAGAATCATATAATCATTAAGGTTGGAAGGGACCTTAAAGATCACCAAGTTCCAACCCCCCTGCCCTGAGCAGAAAACCCCACCACTAGACCAGGTTGCACAAAACCTCCTCCAACCTGGCCTTAAAAACCTTCAGGGATAGGGCATCAGCAGCCTCCCTGGGCAACTCATTCCAGTTCCTCACCATCCTTTATAGTGAAGAATTTCTTCCTAATATCTAACCTAAATCTCCCTTCTCTCAGTTTAAAACCATTACCCCTTGTCCCATCACTATCTTCTCTGATGAAAAGTCCCTCCACAGCTTTCCTGTAGGCCCCTTCAAGTACTGGAAGGCTGCTATATGGTGTTCCAAACTTTCTGAATGGCAATTTTGATTCCTGAGGCAATGACAAATATAAGTTATGAATTTTGGCACTCACAATGACAAGAAATAAGATAATGATGTATCTAAACAAGAAAATTCCTTCAATTTTCACAGAGAATACGCAGAACAGAGTTAGAGGTGGTTTGTAAGGTCCTGAGAGATCAGAAACACTATAGCAACACTATGCATAGAAAAGCAATATATGTAGTCTTCAAATTATCCTAAATTTTTTTAATTCCCTACCCCAAGGTTGGACATGAAGGATTGGTAGAGTTGACCGATCAACTGATTCAGAATGGAAAAATTTACCCCCTGTTTAGTTTTGGTAACCAAGTCTTAAATTTTTCAAGTGACGTTGTTATTCGGTTGCATGAGCAACCTATACCTAGAAAAATGGTATATATCCCTTTGGCAATATATGAAGGATTCACTTTTTTTAAATTTTTTTTTAAATTTTATTAATAATTTGTTATTTATACTGTGCATCTGGCCATTGAACTCATATGCTTCCTGGTTTTAACTAAATAACAAATTTTTCAAGCAGAAGGACAGATGCCAAATGATGTGTAAATGTAACTGCAAAAGTCTTCACCTGAACATTTCTGAAATGTTCATAGGAGAGAAATATGGCAGAATAAACCATAATATGAACAAATATGCACAGACATCGTTTTGTGGTGTTTTGCTAGGCCTAAAATTAAAGACTCAAAATACACCTAGGTGAAATAGGGAGCTCTAACATTTTTGTAAATGGTTTTACTTTACAAATAATTGCATGTCTTGAATTAGAGAGGGATATAGAGTAGGATTTAAGCTTTATGACATTCATATGGGAAGATTTATGTTACTAACTTACAGACTTTTTTTACTTTCCAGGAAAAGTGATCTTCCCAAACCATATATATATATATAGGTTATATATATACCAGGTGTCAAACATTCTCTAGCCACATCACAGCAGTGAGAACAGAAAGCTTTCTGCTAATTCTCAGTTGAGCCTGTGGTTGGATTTTGTTGTTTCCTGACAATTCCACTTCAGATGCTTAAGCCTTCTTGATACAGAAGGAGTGGGAGAGAGGTGGAGGTAGCATATCTGACTACTGGTTGAGAGCAACATACAGCTCTCTCTTCTCAGAGCAGAGATTTCTGCAGTAGTACATAATAGTAGTGGCAGCAGGGAACCACATTGTGGAGCAAAGGAAGTTTAAATTATTATTATTCCTTGTCCTTACAAGAATAAGCCTTTGGACTCAGTCGTGCTGTAGTCCCTCAGCATTTCAAGAGCAGGGCTGGGAAGCAGCTGCTTTCCCCCAGATCCCTTAGCAGGAAGCCCGAGCACGGATCACAATGGGACGCGGGGTGGGCAGCGGCAGCTGCCTCCCAGCACCACGGACAGAGCAGCCAGGAAAGGGTTCCAGTTTCTAGGAATGCTATCAGATCCCTCACACACTTCAACTTGCCTTCCTCGTTCTGTAGAGTGATCAGCCTATGTCATTCCACCCACTAATGTGCTGACTGGCATTCTTGAGAGGCTATCCTAGCCACTGGGACTTGGAGGGAAAAGAATGGAGAAAAATGTAGAAGATAAACTCCAAGCTGTCAACGATGATTTCTGAGAGGTGCTGAGATCATATGCCACTGATACCAACACAAGTTTGCATGTACCTCAATATCCATCAGATTCTAACACTCAGTTGTGTGATTAATGCATTCTGATATGAGTCACAAAACTAACTTTGCACAATCCTTTGAAAATTATGCTTAAGACTGGGAGAAGAGCTGGACCTCACCATACATCTTATCATCACCATTTTATGAAGGAAGAGCATTCTGTACTATCAAGTCTACACTGCACTGCTCTCAAATTAGGCATTCCCAACCTTTATTTTCTAGACACTTACGCAAATCATACAGCAGTAGAATCAGGTCATTGCAAGACATTAAAAATATTTTGTCTCATACAATCCTTGTAGATTACTGAAGTTCTAGCATTCCTGTTTTCTAGGGATAGAAACTAAGGCTTAGAGATATTAAGTTCCTTGCCAGGGTCACAGAAGAAAATAGTAAGTAGAAATCTGAAAAATCAAACTTTAGAATTCCAAGTTAGTGATTTAACTACTAGAATAGTCATGCTGTCCACTTCAGGATTAAAGACCCTCAAGACCCTTTTCCTCCTACCCTCCCACATAAATAAATTTGATCTTGAAGCTTTTGTTGTTTCTTGTTAGGATTTGTCTTGTGCTTTTACTCACTGAATACTTTGGTTTTAAAACCTTCTTCCTTTCCAACCACTTCCACGATTCCTGTTTCCCCTCTCCCCCTTTTCACATTTCTTCTATCCTACTCCCTTTCTTTCCACATTCTTAGTTCCCACCAGGTTTTCAAATCCAACCTTCTCCCTCCTTCTAGGCTCTCTTTGCTTTAATATTCCCCTTGTTCTCCTCTAATATTCTTTGCTACAATTCCCAGAAGGATTGATAATGCTCAGAGAAGTATTTTTTGATGCTTAGGTGCTCTTCTGAAGGAAAAAGACCAAGCATACTCTCAACTTCTGTAAGTCAAAAGAAAGGTGAAGAAATGATAAGTTTCACATAAATGTTCCTTTGTATCATGTAACATACATGCATATCTGGGGCCAAAAATCATGATACACAGTACATGGCTTTGGAACTCAGCTATTTGGAACTGTTTTTCCTTCTGTGTCCTCTTATTGCAACTGAGATCAGCAGAGGCTGCTGAGCTAGAAGTCCCAAGAGTCAGGAAAATCCCATGCAAGATTTCTAAACTTTTAACTCTACCTTCTCCCTTTTCTTCATTAATTTGCTGAAAATTCCATGCACCATTCAAAACTTGAGTCTAGTATTTCTCTGGGCAGTGCAGACTATAATTTGTTACGGCAACATTTTCTGGAGATGTTAAGGAGAGATGCACACTTCTTCCTATTGCATTGTGTACTTCTGATTTCCAGTCCGAATACTCAGAGACCACTGGATATTTATTGAGTGTTTCATGCACTTTAATTCGTTGCCTACATCAAGATTCACTTTCACAGACCAGTTAGAAGGACAGCGGTTCCCCAGTCCTGTATCTCTCTCCTATTTTCTGCCAGTATGTTCTACTGCCCCATTTGGTCTTCAAGAGGTCTTAACACGGTGTGTTTTGTCCTCAGCTCTACTGCCTTGTGCTCAGTGGCAGAGATTCACATGCAGCTGAGATCACTCAAACCCCATCACTGACCAAGTGTGCATGCCAGCAGCAAGAGCAGACTGAGAACAACTCAGTCAGGTGTCGTAAAAAGTAAAGTGCATCTGGCAGGCACAAACTTCATTACATCTGTAGCAAAGGCCTTATACAAAATGATATTCCCTTGGTGCAACAACCTTGTCTTTCCGTATTTATTTACAACTTCAAGTACAGACCTAGAGCCAAATTGATAGCAAGTGAGAAGCAGACTGGTCTCTTTTCCTGATGGAGACAAATAGTGAATGCTAGCTACTATCAATACCATGCTCACTGTGCTTTGGCATTTGCAGACATCCTGAAGCATGCATTTCTTGGTTTCTGTTGTTTGTATGTTCTGCCCCAATGCTATTTCAGTGCACATTTTAATGAGTGAATTTATTATATAGCTCACTGCACAAAAAAATCAGTTGCATTATAAAAAACTCCCTAGTATAGATTTTTGGATCAGATACTTCTTGCATGTATTTTGAATCTACTGTCAGTTACTGAGTAGCTTTTCTCCTTTTCTTGTCTTTTTTTTTTTTTTTTTTTTTTTTTTTTTTTTTTTTTTTTTTTTTTTTTTTTTCTGTCTGGAAATAAATCTGCAGACAATTACAACGAATTTTTTTTTTTTTTTTTTTTTTTTAATCCTTCTTTTCTTTTGTTCTTGGTCCTGTCTGGAAATAAAGCTTAATGTGGGTCTGTCCTCAGTACTAGGAGCTTTTTTTTACTCCTCTGTATCCCAGACTAAAGCACAGACCTCTCCTAAACCCAGCGAGACAAGATAAGCCTTTTCTGCCTGGCAGCATTTCAGAGACATAAAGTGTAAAAGAGAAGGTAAGTAATTCACTATGCCTCCCCATTTCTGTAATGGGGGAGGACATCTTGATACATTTACAATAATCCTCTGGGGATATTTCATCAGTTATACCTAACTCTAATGGACAAGAATTGATTTGAACTTTCTACTTAGCACAGAGCTGTAAACAGCTTCACTCTAGGTTGCAGCAATGAACTTGTGTTTTGTAAAATCTAGTGAAATTTGGAAAAATTCTGCATTGGTCTATTAAGTAAGCTAGCAGCTATGTGATCCAGGGGTAAACTAAATTGTCTTTTCAATTTTAATAACAAAGAGAGCAATTATTAACCTAAATGATCTATTTGATGATGAACCTATTTTCTGTTGTTGTAGTTCTCACAAATCCCCTCAATTTTTGTCTGGGGTTGGCATTTCAGCTATTTCATTTACTTTTCAGTTGAAATTTGTCAAATCAGGATAGAGTTTGAGAAGGTATTTTTATTGCTCTGTTTAATGTCTGATGCTTATTTTTGTAGTTCTCAGAGCAAGAAGTCCAAAGAACTCTTAGACCTGCTGAAGAAATTAGATAATATTTGCTAATGTTTACAGTCTTAACAAAAACTAGCATCCAAGGCTCTTGGGGTATTCCCCCCCTCCATCAAATTTTATATTGGTTGGTACCTTAGGCTGTTTTATTCCTGGGCATGAATGCAAAATTCCATCATTTTTTAAAATTTGGCATATACAACACTTTATCTTTGCCAAGGTTTGCAAAGTGAAAATACAGAGTTCTTAGTAGCTCCACTAGCTAGTAACTAAGCAGATACTGTTATTATGTGCTGTATTTTTTAATGTCTGTTCAAATTAGAGGTTATCTAGAAAGGCTGCAACTAGGTCAAATGATCACATCAGTAATCCATATTCTATGATACCCATTTCCAACATACTGATCACTATGGTGAGCTAGGAAAATACTTTTGTAAGGTATTAAACATTACAGATAATACCAAGAATCACAGAAAACTGATAAGCAAAGGACCTGTGTTTTATATTAATGCTAAAGTTAGAAAACATTTAATAACTTCTACCTTCCACCACTGTCTGACAATTGGAATTGGATCCCAAACTGTTTTCAGTTGGTTTGAATACCAAGAGAATAATCCTCACAGGCCTTTCTGATTTTGGTGGTCTCACTGACACAGGGACACTGGTTCTTTGAGCAGGATCAGGCTTTTTGTTTCCAATCTTTCTAGTTTGCAAGAGATAACTGAATGTTAGTGAATCAAACTGATCTACTGAACCAAAATGGCAAAAGGCAAGATGGCCACCAGACTAATGTAACATTAATACTGTGAATAATTGAGACGAATAATGAAAGCCTATGTGCTTTCAGAAAGTTGAGAACCACAGTACTGGTATCCTACTTCTGTAGCTCTGGTATTTCAAGAGACAAAATCTGCTAGTTTGCTGATGGACCCTTGTTTGAACAGTTTTTAGCATTCATCCAGCATCAGCTTAAGGAGTTGGTAATAAATAATAGCTGCAAGTCTAAATTTTATTATCTGGTTTGTACTGGTGCTACAAACATAGCAATAGGAAGACTGGACTAGTGCTGTTAATGGGTTGTGTTCTCTTCTGGAGTATGTAAAGAACTGATTAAACTGTGTATTTCCACATTATGAGGGTCAGGTGAACCAACACTGAATGCCAATATGTTTCTCCTTATTACTTTAGTGCTTTGTTATCTTGTAGTTATTTGGTTTTTTTTAAATAATTCAGTTTAATTTGATTTTATAACAAGAAGAACAGTTGTATTTTAAGTGTTTTCTAATGAGTTACTCTAGGGGACACGTTTCTTGACCCAACACCTCAATCTAGCATCTTTCTTGAGACAAATTTGCAATTTGGGAATAGCAGAAGATGAAGAGAGAGAGGTGCTAGCACAAAGAATTTAATCTGAACACTTCACATTCCAGCACATTTCAGGGAGAAACTGCTAAAAGGAACTGGCTCTTCTGATACAGCCCTTATCATGAAACCACAAAGACAGACTGGACTGAATTATTAACTTCTGTAGTGTTAACATTTGCCCCGTCTCTTCTATACTCACAGATAACCTAGGAAATGGATCCTGGATGCAATATGCAATGCCAGCTGCCAATTACTGCTTCACAGATCAGCACCTAGCTAGTAGCAGGAAGCAGCAGAACCTCCTGGCATTCAATGCTTCAAAAGGTGTCCTTCTGCAGAGACAACACCCGGGAACAGATGGATCAGGATAGGAGGCATTAGGCATTGAAGCACTTGGGCATGGACAGATTCGTGAAAAGAGTCAGTGAAGACTAATCAGCCTACAAAAAATTGTGTTTAGGGTTTTAACTACAGAAGTAAACAATTTACAAACTTTTGAAGTAGGGTTTCTAAATTCACACAAAAGATGACTGCTTGGTCTTTCAAAGTAATAGAGCAACCTCTGAATCTTTTTGTCTCTTCAGCTAATTTTAAGATGTCTTTCTGTGAGTTTGCTCTTTGCTTTTCCAACAACTTCTGCAACGTTTTTCCCGTAACTATTATCTGACATTTTAAACTTTTATTATGGCTCTGCTTGTCCTAGACTTGTGCTTAGTGAATATATTTGTTTGGCTTAAACAACCTCTGACACCTTTGCTTATTTAGGCACACTCACCTTCCTGCTTCCCTTCTTGCACTTTGCATTAAAATGTCTCTATGTCTTCTCTGGAATGCTTAACAAGCCTTTGTGAACCTTTCAATCTTATAACCTGAATTTTACAGTCTTCCCTGAATTACCTTTTATTTTTTTCTCCTTCCCCCCACCTCTCCTTATTTTCCGTAAGCTAAAATAAAACAGGCTATTATTACATATCTGTTCTGGTATTTAGCAGCATCAGAAGTGTTTCTGAAGCAATTCCTAAAGACTACAGTATGGCCTGGGCCAAAGAGCAGTTCTTTAAAGCATATTATAAATGAAGATGCTCTCTATAATAAAGGCTATTTGCAACACGCCAGAGCTGCTTGACGTCTTCCTTCTAGTCATTCGCTAATGAAAATATTAATATTTCTAACTCTGCAAAATAAATAAATATAGGTGCAACTTCTAGTTCCTGGCTATTCTCATTCTTACTAAATCATGTTAAAGGAATGCACTGAAATGCAGTGTGATGAACTTATTTTCAGGAAAACAGGGAAGAAGACAATGGATCTAGTAAGACAAGATGCCAAGATCTTTATTCACAACATCCTTGAAATTCTGTCTCTTCCCATTGTACGTAAGAAGTAAATTCTGCATGGAATTGTCTTAACCCAAGGTGCCATAAACTTTGGAATTCAAACTAGATTATTACATTTTCAAATAATTCTCACAGAATAATCTTACATACGGTTTCTGATTGTGGAGTTCAATGAAATATTGCTAAAGGAAGGTAAAATTTTTATTGCTCACCTCTCCAAAACTTTACCCAAGTGGCAGCTCACACATGTGATCCTGGTATTTTTCACTTGTTTTTCTGGATACATGCAACAATTGTCTGGGAAATATTGCAAGGTCCCTTTACACGGGGTGAATTGGGTAAAGACTCAAAGTAAGCGGTGCCAATCCTTTATCCATCTGGTTTATGACTGTTCCAGATGGAAGGAAGCTATTAGAACACCACTCTTAACTCCCAGCAAAGGCAGAATATAGTCTCCAAATTAATAATTTACCATATGAGAGACCTAAGCTTAGTCAGAAGGCCAAGAAAGTACTTGGCCCACTCAAAACTGTTCAGATCTGTCTTGAAACGGAAAAGAGAAGATTAACAGTTCTTGAAGCCTAGTAGTGAAAGGAGCTAGGACAGCTTGACTGTGCTTGACAGAAGCAGGATGGACGTCAGCCCTTCTGCTCTTACATAAGTTCAAAATACATGTCTTCTCCCCATGACATATTCTAGGACAGCTGCGCTCTCCTGCAGCAGAATTTCCAATCCAGTAATGCAGGTGCAGCCTTTGACATCCAACTATGCTTAAAATGAGAAAATTATCAAAAAAGTATCAAAATTCCTTACTTTCATTTCTTCAATGCTATTTAAACCCTGAACCATAATGACGTGCATAGTACAAAGAACCGGTGCAATCAACGAGTGAGACAGTAGGTGGGGGGTGATCAGTGGACCCCGAGGCTTCTGGGGCAGCTGAATGGCAGGGCAGGACTCAGCACAAAAAGGGCTGGATGAACAGGAGGAACCCAAATCTTCGAGTGACACCTAAAGGCAGCTAGGATAATAGAGACCTTTAGAGAGGTCTTTGAAAAACGAATGAGGAGCGGGGATAGCAGGGGCACAGGAAAGTCATTGCCGAGGATTTTTCTGTTCGTTAAGGGAAGTAAAATCCAGCCCTCGCTCATTATGGAGGCAGGCAGCCTCGCCAAGCTGATACATCTCATCAGCCTATTAATAAAGCTCTGCTCGAATCTAGTTTCACAAGGCAACCCATCGGAGTCTGTGCTTCCAACGCGTGGTACAGACACAGGGCGATGGAAAATCTCACCCTCCAGAGAGACCTGAGTGAGGCAGTCTTTTTCATTAATACCAAGTCTGCACAATGAATCAACAACAGATTCAATAAGGCCAGGAAGAGCAAAAATAGAGCTTCTGACCAAATAAAAGACAGGTAATGAGATCAGAGTGAATTTAATGGGAACCTCTATTCCAGTGAATAGGCAAGGTCCCAGACATCCTCCTTCCTGGGTCTCAGGAGCTAAGCCAATAGCCTTTGAGTTGCATCATTAAGTTCAAAATCAGACAAACTGTAATTGAAATAAAAGTCTTATTTTTGGCTTGTTGATCAAAATAGAGCTCAGATGTGCCTGAGGGCATGATTTTCATCAGGTCCTCAATGCAATCCTTGATTTCCCAAGCACTGCACCTGCAATGAATCATGGGCTCAACTAGTAGCATATTAATACCCAGTTACCTGGTGTGCAGGTGGAAATAGAAAATGCAATATTTAAACGCTTTAAAAGCACCTGCCATTTATAATGAACGCAATTCTTTCTAGGCACAAAATTGCATCTTAACACACATATGCCATTATTGAAAATCATGCCCGATTATTTTAAAATAGTATATTCACATTTGTGCCTGCATCCTGATAGCCTTTCATTTCCCCTCCCTCCAATAATTAGTCTAAAAGACCCTCTTCCTGACTAAGGAAGTTGGCAAAGTAAAATCTTCAAAGCGTGATCACAGCAGATCCATTAACCTTGTAGGAGACTATCACAAAGCACATATCAACTGAGAGCCAAGCAGTGATCCTATGCTGTAACTTGTAGTCAAAGATCACTAGTTAAATCCACCAGAAACAGCTTGTGGTCCCTCATTCAGTATGTAATACAGCAGGTGATGAAGAACTGAGAGAAATGAGAAACCTTGTTCTCATGGGTGAAGGGACAGACATCTGTCCAGCTTTCACCACACATGAGTACGTAATAAATACAAATTAGCATCCACTGTCCTAATGTCTTGAAGCTTGTTCTCTAACTTGGTGTCACACACAGGTTCAGCAAATCCTGTGGGATACTCTGGTACCTAGGCAGGAGAGAAGATAATTTGGGGGTCTGGTGATCTGGGGCAGACAAATTAAAGAAATAAATGGCTTCTTCATTTCACTTGTTTCCTGCAGAAGAAAGCATCTGCATCAAAATGAGTTTAAACATAAGGGAATACATTTTCAATGTGTTGCACAGGGATTTAGCCACATGACTCCCATTGATGTTTATGGGAAATGAGTGGCTAAATCCCCATGTAATAGGTTGAAATTTTAGCCCAAGGAGAATGACTGTGGAGGAACTCGTCAAGGTCTTTACTTGCAAAAATTGTGAGCGTATCAACCATTCTCAAATACCGTCTCTCTTTACTGGTATATAATCAAGTGGACCCCTTGAAAGCGACCAGTGAAATTACTGCTATTAAAAGGTCACTGAAAACCTTTAAACTCCTCCACCAGTGAGTGTATGAACATGATCTGTGAGTGAAAGGGCATGTCAGAGGCTGACTTTTGTGTTGATCATGTCACTTTTTACAAGCTGACGCTCTCCTGGAAGACAAAAATAAGGGGTTATTGAATGATTTAATGCTTCAGACTTCAGCAACAAAAGGTTTCTAGCAGCCTGGACATCCTGCTGTAAAATGCATCAAGAAGAGCTTCTAACCATAGTTAGTCTCAGTAGGTTGCAAGAAAAGAAGAAAGATGCTAAATCCCTTGGCTTTTCTCCTGCCTTAAGGAGGATGGAGATAAGCGTCAGATTAAAGTGAGAGAATCTCCCATTTTCCAATTACAGAGATCCAGGCCTACCACAAGCCAGAAAATGTATAGTAGCCAAAATTTACAACCAAATAGCTATATGAGAGGTTTAACCAGGAAATGCGAGTCTAATTCTTTCCTCAATGGCATGACAGTTACTTCTCAGGGTAAAAGAACAAAGGACTAGCCTATTTCTGACTAAATACCTAGCTGAGGTACCAGCAGAGACCTGCATCCCTTCTACAATGATGCCAATGAAATTCTACATCCATTTCCCCTCCCTCTCCTCCTGTTGCCCCTGCAAAGAGGGTGTTATGGAACTTGCATGGACAAAACCAAAGTGTTCTAACACAGCAGTTCATACAGAGATTATATTCTACCATCCTTGTGCAACTTTAAAGGAAGCCTACTTCAAGTATGTTGAACCTAGAAATAGGTTCTTTACAAATGTGCAGGCAACAAAAAGATTGATGCATTTCTGTGATTTTTTTTATATAGTTGCTGGAAAAAAAGCCATCCTGTAGAGGTTAGTATTCATTATTATTATACAGACCTGAGAAATCTCACAAGGTTTTGATTACAGCAATATATATATATATATATAATATTTATTTGGTTTTTTTTTTACAATTCTAAACGATCGCAAAGTGGCATTCCGTGAAGTTAGACTAATGCACACCTATTTTTCTTTGGCCATCACACTACAATTTCAAGAGATAAACCACAGTCCTGTGTGTGTTTCAACTCTGAAATACCATATATGCAAAAATTAATCTGGCAGACTTTTCTGAAATCACAGGCTTCTGGGATGAGCAAGTGGGTACAGTTTTCTTTTAACTGTTTTTTTGAACCCCATGTGTTGAAATAAAACAACAGAATGGAAATTGCTCATCAAAATGCTAACTTGTGGCAGGACAGAGCCCCAAAGCAGGTGTGTGGCATGCCATTCCCTTTGCTGACATGCCTACCACATGGCACCCAGTTCTGCCACCTCCATTCCTTCCTTTTGGAATCTCTCCTCCTGCAAACACCGAAATGTGGCTTGACACCCAGTCTAGCACAGAAGCAACATGACCTTTCAGTGAACAGGCAGTTTGGGAAAACCTTCATTTAGGATAATCCATCACAGAATAATCCTTTGGATTATCTGTAGCAACCATGGCTCTTCCAGTCCAAACGTAACTGAGAAATCTCACAAGGTTTTCATTTCAGCAATATATATATATATATATAATATTTATTTGGTTTTTTTTTTACAATTCTAAACGATCGCAAAGTGGCATTCCGTGAAGTTAGACTAATGCACACCTATTTTTCTTTGGCCATCACACTACAATTTCAAGAGATAAACCACAGTCCTGTGTGTGTTTCAACTCTGAAATACCATATATGCAAAAATTAATCTGGCAGACTTTTCTGAAATCACAGGCTTCTGGGATGAGCAAGTGGGTACAGTTTTCTTTTAACTGTTTTTTTGAACCCCATGTGTTGAAATAAAACAACAGAATGGAAATTGCTCATCAAAATGCTAACTTGTGGCAGGACAGAGCCCCAAAGCAGGTGTGTGGCATGCCATTCCCTTTGCTGACATGCCTACCACATGGCACCCAGTTCTGCCACCTCCATTCCTTCCTTTTGGAATCTCTCCTCCTGCAAACACCGAAATGTGGCTTGACACCCAGTCTAGCACAGAAGCAACATGACCTTTCAGTGAACAGGCAGTTTGGGAAAACCTTCATTTAGGATAATCCATCACAGAATAATCCTTTGGATTATCTGTAGCAACCATGGCTCTTCCAGTCCAAACGTAACTGCATTTCAGCTAATACTTTTGCTATTAGGAGCATATCTAGTCAGAAAAACAATATGATCTCGCTAATTTAAGCTAGTAGCTAGGATGGTGACCTATCAAAAATAACTAAATTTTTCAAATTAACAAACACTTGAACAGACAATACAAAAATATAAATAAATAAAGGATAAAACATCACAGTGGATACTTTGCTCATTTATTTTGACAACTGCTTAGGCTTAATTTCTGAAAATACTTTACAGTGTACAAGTAAATGAGCTGTGATGAACTTTCTAAAAATAATGAAGGCTTCATCATCTTTGAATGAATATCTATCCCTGTAGCTTGTAGCTGGAACTGAAAGCTGCTAATGTAGAAGTCAACTATAAAGATGTTGGAGGTTTTCAGAGAAAATATAGGAGAAATGTCCTTTTGAACTGTTCTTTATTCTTCACAGTGTTTTGTGTACTTGGACATCATAGACTGCAAGAAGCCAAAACCAGATTTATGTCTCCCGGATCCTTCAGTCTTCTGCTAAACCTTGGTGAAGGATCACTCAAAATTCCCAAAAATGACTAATGACAAGCACAATACTGTGCCTTTGTCTCCAGTAACCACCCCCATTTGCCTTGTTAGGTTCTTGCTAGACCTTCACAGGAGTCTCAATCTTATATGCTAAACCTCAGATACCTGCTCGCTACCAGGTTTCAGATAGAGAGATGGTTTTGAAATAAAACTGCCCATGGGCCTAGAATAAAATTTTACTTGCCCCAAAATTCCACATCTTTATAAATGCTACCTAGAATTTTAGAAGTACCTTTTGAAATAAGAACTTAAGAGTATAAAACTTTATCTTCACAGCCATTCCACCCCTCTGAAAATGCAAGAAAACGTTCTGTTTTTTTAAGGCATGAGCACAAATATTGCTCCATACACTAGAGAGCAATGCTATTCTTCCAGCTGGATCTTTGTCTTTTTCTCCCATAAAACACAATTAAAGCATAGGATACCTTATTAATGTTACTTGCAGAGAAGCTATCAAGCCCATGCTATGCAGGAATTTGTCTCAGGGCTTAATCTATCACTCCCTTCCTTTGCAAAGTGCCAAACTAACAGTTCACCAGTTTTGTTATTTCATTTGTTCAGTGTGGGCTGGAGGAGCCAGAGATGACCCCGCCACTCACTTCTGGAAGAGCACGAGAAGTCCTAAAACACTTATCTGTAGGACTAAAGGGTCTGCATTCCCACCTAAGGAATGCATTTTCCCTTTGCTACTTCTTTCACACAACAGTGTTTCCCCATGGGTTTACACTTCCTTTTCTGAGCTAGACAAACAGTATAATCACCTGAAAAGGGGAACTTTGGAGGTTTCAGAACAGAAGGAAATCTCCCTGTGAAAAACTAACAGGACAAAGGAAGTTTAAGAAAATCCTGATAATGTCTAGTGACTTATCAGGCTGCAGGAAAGTCTGTGTGCTACAGCAGTCCTTCATTGGTGGCTGGGTATCTCTCCTGCTGGATTTTTTCTCTTAGAAACTGCAGTATGAACAAATACCATTTTAGGTGACAAAAAAGAGTTGCCAACCCAGAGCATGCACATGCAGCAATCTTTCCAAAACTTTAAGAAAAAGATACACTAGAACAAAATTCCTCACAGACTCTGTTCTTACAGAAATGTGAACTCTCATTTGACACCGTCTCCCACAGCATCCTTGTAGATAAGTTGATCAGGTATGGGTTTGGTGATCAGGTAGTGAGGTGGATTAGGAACTGGTTGAAAGGAAGGAGTCAGAGAGTTGTAGTCAATGGGGCAGAATCTGGTTGGAGGTGTGTGACTACTGGAGTCCCTCAGGGGTCGGTACTGGGACCGGTGTTGTTCAACATCTTCATCAACGACCTGGATGAGGGTATAGAATGTACCCTCAGCAAGTTTGCTGATGACACTAAGCTGGGAGGAGTGGCTGACACACCAGAAGGCTGTGCTGCCATTCAGAGAGACTTACATAGGTTGGAGAATTGGGCGGGGAGAAACATGATGAAATTCCACAAGGGGAAGTGCAGAGTTTTACATTTGGGGAAGAACAACACCATGTCCCAGTACAGGTTGGGGGCTGAACTGCTGGAGAGTAGTGTAGGTGAAAGAGACCTGGGGGTCCTGGTAGACAGGAGGATGACCATGAGCCAGCAATGTGCCCTTGTGGCCAAGAAGGCCAATGGCATCCTGGGGTGCATTAGAAAGGGTGTGGTTAGTAGGTCAAGAGAGGTTCTCCTCCCCCTCTATTCTGCATTGGTGAGGCCACATCTGGAGTATTGTGTCCAGCTCTGGGCCCCTCAGTTCAAAAAGAACAGGGAACTGCTCGAAAGAGTCCAGCGCAGAGCTATGAAGATGATTAAGGGAGTGGAACATCTCCCTTATGAGGAAAGGCTGAGGGAGCTGGGTCTCTTTAGCTTGGAGAAAAGGAGACTGAGGGGTGACCTCATCAATGTTTACAAATATGTAAGGGGTGAGTGTCGGGGGGACAGAGTTAGGCTTTTCTCAGTGATGACCAGTGATAGGACAAGGGGTAATGGGTGTAAATTGGAGCATAGGAGGTTCAAGGTGAATATCCGAAAAAAAATTTTTACTGTAAGAGTGACAGAGCACTGGAACAGACTGCCCAGGGAGGTTGTGGAGTCTCCCTCACTGGAGACATTCAAAACCCACCTGGATGAGTTCCTGTGTGATGTACTCTAGGTGACCCTGCTCTGGCAGGGGGGTTGGACTAGATGATCTCTCGAGGTCCCTTCCAGCCCCTAAGATTCTATGATTCTATGATTCTATGATTTCAGCTGCTGGATTCCAGCAGCTACTGGTTATTTCACCCACCAAGTGAAAGCTGAAGAATAAAAAAGGCTGAGAACAGAGTATTGCAAGTGAGACGGTACAAGTCAGAGAATTCTACTGAACATAAATAGGCTAGAGATGAAGACGGAAGATGGTGTTACATGTTCTGCTGATGGCACATTTGTTTACCCCACCATAGGGCTGACTGAAAAGGCAACAGTCAGGGAAAGCATCCATTGACTGAACTGGGCTGGAGAAAGGTGGAGAGCTTGACCCCATGGTTCCACAAAGCATTCCTGGTAAAATATAATGCAGCAGTAACCATTGTTATAATATTTATTACAGAGTTAGTGTAGTTTATTACTCAGGTGTGACACAGTATTCACAGGTGAAAAAGGGACAGCTCTTGTTATGTGGATAGCATTGACAGAATTTTCAGGCTTGCCATTTTCCTGTGGCCAGACAGGTAAATAACTCACAGATGTAGTTTGATTTCATAGCTTGTTTGTTATATTTCATATATTTCATAGCATAGTTTGTTATCATAGCTCTGAGCTCTGACTTCATTCTTAGTGGCTGAATTTGTGTCCAAATGTGTCTTTGCTGGCTGCTTAGACTAGATGGGGGGTATTGCCCTAGAGGGTCATGCTGCTTGAAGACAATAAACAGCTCTAAAAATTAATTCTTTTTCTTTAACCCCCATCTCCTCACTATCATTTTGCAGTGGGAAACACAAAGTGCAGAAAAAGGAGTGAAAACAGAAGACATGAAGTACCCATGGCAAAAAACAGAAGGATTAAAGTGATGCTTCCTGCCTTCTTTACTTGGAGCTGAAGTTGGCTGATATGGTAGAAATCATGAAACTGAAAAGCAAAAGTATTTTCAGTGGAAAAAAAAAAGAAAGATATTTCATGCTTTTTAAAGAGTATTCATGGGCTACATTGGACTGGAGAATCTAAGTCCCTAGGAGTTCTTGGGACACATGCTGTGTGGCTTTCAAGATAGACACCAACCTCATACTATCAGCTGAGTTGCATTCGATGCCCCATGGTCCAACAGCATGACTTCTCAGAGTATGCAATGAGGAGCAACCCATCCCTACATTTGGTGGGCACAATCTTCCTGCTGCAAAGTTCACTCACACCCTCAGCATTACTGAAGCAAAGCTAAAAAATTTTTTCTTCCCTGAGACTGTTTTAAGAGAGAGATGTGTTAGAGGAAATACTGGGATGAAAATGTCTGAGCATTGCTCGTTATTTTCCTGAAATTTTCCAGTGCAGCTTTTATTCAGGATTAAGTTCTACTTTATTTTGTTATACCAACAAACAACAAATTCAACTCCAAAGCACTGAGTCTAAATCTACTGGAGTTTTATTGCACTACGGCTTAAGTGGGAACAGACCTCAAATGCTACTTCTCCTTTTTTGAAAGCAGAAGACCTTAGCACTTGAGCTCAGAAGCCTCACCATTAATTGTTTGTATTGCAGAGCCTATGACATACTTAAGTAGCTGAGCACAACAATAAACACAATAGCCAGTTCATTAAATCATTCTTTGTTAAGACTTTCCAAAGCTTTGGGCTTAAGCCTCTTAAAATCAAAATCATTATGCTATTTTTTAAAATAAATGAACAAACATAACTCACACAAAAAGGGGAAAGCACAACAGAGTCTTTGATGTATGCATCATCACTGTGGTGCTTCACTGAGATTAAACTATATGTCTAACACCACTAAGGTTTCAGCAGCTCTTTCCAAGGAGAAGCTGAAATCAGGAAAGGCTATAAAGTGCTGCCATTGCTGTCACCTCTCCTGCAACAGCTTTCCTTGGCCTGTCACATCATGAGAGAGGCTATCAATAAACTCTGCAGAGCAATGTTTGTGGTCTCTCTTGTGTATGTAAAATTCTGCCAAAGCCTTGACTTGTTGATGCACCCTGCCAGGCTCAGAAGATGACTGGAGATGACAAAAGGTGCAAGTCGGAATGCAGGTTTCCTGCCTTGGGCGAGTTTGTTCTTTTCATGCCACATAACTAATATCCCAGCTTGGCAAAATGGAGCCAAACTATTCACAGACTTGCAGGTCTTAGGCAGGCGTTTTACACAAGGCTAATTAGATGAAGCTACACTACCTTAATAAAATGTTACTGTGAGGAGCATGCTGAATTATGCTCTTTTTAAAGAAAAATCACAATCCTCACCCCTTCTCTTGCCACACAGCTCTGGCTGCCTACAGCTTGTTTCTCCTCTCTGTGTTTACAATGCAGCCGCACTGCAAAAGAACTCTCTTTCTCCTTAAAACAATTCTGCACCTTTTCTCACATCATATGTGAGACCTTTCACATGTGAAATCACACACTACTAACATGGAAACACATTCTAAGGAAGGCAGGAGAGATACGCAGAGCTGACTTAAACAAAGACGAAAGACTTAAAAGAAGAAATTGCCATGTTGTTTTTTTTTACCCCAGTGTTGCTACCACCTGCTTTTCCCTTCCCTCACCTCTGTTTGTTATGATGCTTGATGTTACAGTCATTTTGGACTAAAAGGCAGCTTCTGGTGGGTGCCAAGTGCTCCCTGCTCCTGATTGGGTTAATGAAAGCTGCAAGCGCTCCATTTCCTTTCTGGAGTTGTCCTCTAGACCATAAGCAGTTTGGGGTTGTGGAATGTTGCTCACAGGCTTGTGAAGTGACATGTTCCTCTCTGGGAATAACAAATAGAAACAATAATGGCTATGTTCAACATCCATTCTATCAGACCATTGAATAGCTTTCTTGCAGCTTTTACCATTTCTTACAATTGCTGCCACCAAACTCATGCTGATATGGAAGTTACAGAATCGTGGCTTGGCAGAGGACTCCTGTTCTGTAGCATACCAGCCTCCAAGGCAGTTCTTCCTGAGGAGGATGAAGGAAAAAGAGGAGGGGGGAGAAGGAGGCAAAGCCCAGCATCCTTTTACCCATGTAAGTTACTACAGCCTGAGAGGCCTTGCAAACTACCTGCCGAGGACAGTTTTGGTGTCAGATTTAAGAGCAGGCTTGCCTTTCTTGTGCAGACACAAACCATATTCAGCTTTGAAAAAAATGCATAAATAAATTGAGAGTTAAAAACTACTAGAGAATACTCCCTGGGATTATCTGTACTATCAAGACAGGAAAACTTTGCAGATGCTACTGTCTCTCTAGAGGAATAAATGCTTGCATTTTAATATTCTCAGCAGCTGGTTCCTGTTGAATGCCATCAGGATGATTCAGCCACCCACCAGGAACACCAGTAGCAAGTGCACACACAGAAATCTGCAAAACTTTCTGCTCTCGATGCCAATGCTGTTACTTTGGCAGAGACTAATCCGTATTAGCTATTCTTCATTACTACCGGTAGCAGGTTTAACTTCACCCCGGGATGGTGAAAGAAAACAGCTAATCCCTGATGCTGCCCTAATCAATCCAACTGTCTGCCTCCTATCAGTAGTGCTTCCCACAATCCACTTCCTTAGCAGCTTACTCTGCGGTTACCTCATTCACCTTCAGCCTCACCACAAACAACATATCTCTCCTGTGAGCTCGTCTCTTCAAAGTGATAATTCAAGGCAGTCTGATGTCTTTCCCCCTACAGTAGCCAACATCTGATGAAAGGACATCACCCTATAACATACTTGATTTCTACATGAGACTCAAATGTGATAGATTATGTCCTCACCCTAGCTGATGATCAATTTATGTCTAAAAGTATGAGGTCTGCTATCTCTCCCCATTTTTTAAAAAGTCAACCTCAGTGACGTTCCGTCTGTGGTCTGTGGATGACTTCCAGCTCTTTTATGGAGGTGCATCTGTCTAGCAGCAATAATGAAACATTTACTTTTCCTCAAGTGGCAATGCTTCCTGATAGCTGTTGACCGGGTCAAATCACTCAAAGTTTCCTTGAATCCTACTGGGACAAAGTTCTGCCCCTCTTTTTTCTGGCATTTCTTGGAAGTAGACTAAACTGTGATGCCAAGCAGCAGAACCTTATCTGGAGAGGGCAGAAACTGTAGAAGACGGAACTAAACAGAATAGTCACTCAGACAGATTGGTGGACCCATGACTACAGATCCTATAGTAGAGAAAGATTTTTTTTTAGAATTCTAATTCATGTGATGACTGACTGCCAGAGAGTGAAAATAAACAGCTCAAATGCAAAATAGTGGGAATGCAACAAAGCAGCTGCATCTATCTGGTCAATAATGTCCACTTAAGATTTCCTCCTTATTATTACTGCTGTTTCATTTGGGTTAATACGAAAGGTGCTACAGGTGGACAGCAACACAGTATCAACATCTATTCTATAATTATGGGGTTTAATTTCCATTTCACGGAGCATCCTATTTTCAGCATTACTCAATGTTTTAAAAAAAGAGCACGCCTTCAAGCTGGAGATAAATGTTAGCTCAGACCAAACCAGCAGTGCTGGCCTTTCAACGGGAACAAATCTAAATACTGGTGCCATACATATAGGTTAACTTCTCATGTAATCTCTCAAACAAATACAAGAAATTTAGGTTTATTACCTGTACCAAGTTGTTCTAATGTGGAAAACAAGTCTACATAGAGAAGCCAGAGACTGTGCATTGAATAAGTGACAGAAACATTATGAACACAAGTGTTCTCATGACAGATCTTTGATGTACCCATATAGCTTGTGACACCTACTGCTGACTGCAATGATATTCATCCTGATTAGATGTGATGCTATCATATTCCTTACTTGCTTCGTAAAGAACATGTCAAGAAGCTGTGTCCTTTTGAGAATCCAGAGTGGTCCCTACCATGATCTCACCTTAAATTAACAAAGTTGCAGAGCTGCCACTTGCTCATTCTAATGAGTGAAACAGTTAAGTGCCATTCAGAGTCAGCCAGGAGTCTGTATGAATATGGAAAAGAGAAGCAGGAGGGCAGGAGAAAGTGAGAGAATAATCTTTTATACTGAGTTAAAAACGAAAAGAAAAAAAAATTAACTGCTTTCACAGTTTTCTGGTATTTCATTTCATGTAAAAAAAAAAAAGAAAATTAAGATTCACAGAAATTAAAATAACCAAAACCCAGTGAGTTATTTTTAATTTAAAAAAACAACAACCCAGTGTTTTTATTTTTTATGCCTTGAAAAAGAATGAGAGGAAGGGGAAAGAGAACTTTTTTTTTTTTTTCAATCAATAATGAGGTTTTTTTGACCAGTTCTTCCAGTAAGCTGGATGTGATGTGGCAACAAGGATCTGTTACCCATTGTGGTTTCAGGGCTGAGAATGAATTGGATTGTCCTCTCTGTTTTTTTAGACCCAAAGTATATTCTAAATAGC